>NC_063180.1:23944200-24259788 GCF_023159225.1 Perognathus longimembris pacificus
GTTCGGTGGCCCCCAGGGATGGGCACCCATGGCCTCAGTTGCCTTAGGGCAGGATCAAGAGGTCCAGAAAGGGCTGTGAAGGAAGGGCAGTAGTGGGAAAGCAGGAAAAGACCTACCCCACTCCTTGCCTCTCCTAGGTGGGACCCCTCAGACCCTTGGGTGTCAAAGTTCCCAGGGGGCACCATGTCCTCAGCGTGATCAGAGCCCAGTGCTGGACATCATGGGGGTCCCCCAATGCAGTCCTGAAACCCCTACCTGCCCCACAGCTCAGGGCACTGAGCCTACACTAGGCATCTTCAACACTATCATTTTGATTCTTTTTGGTTTGTTCTGAGACAAGATTGCATGAAACTAGCCTTGAACCCACCCCCTCCAGCCTGCTTCAGGGCTGTTTACAGGTAGGATGTCACCACACTTGGGTTTATATTAGCATAATTACTGACTCCCACCCTTTTAAATTTTCTTTTATATTTAGGTCTTCGTGACACAAGGAAGTGGATTTTTGTGTCCAAACACTGAGACAACCTGAGTCTTATTACTACTACCACCATCTCTATCTGTTCAAATGGAAAAATATTTTAATATTCAGCTTCCAGAACACAGAAACATTTTGGAGAAACTGATGCCAATGTGTTTGAGGTAATACAGGAAACACTGCTTTTTTGGATGCACCACATTAAAAGGAATTGTAAAATCATTTCACTGTGTAAGTTTATGGAAATAGATGTAAACTCTATTACTTGGTAAACTTGAAGTGTAAGAATACTATTTGTTACTAAAGCCAATGTAACTCCCATCTTTAAGAGACCCAGCAGCTCTTACCTGGCAGGTTGGGGGCCTATCCCTCTGGAGGCACATCTGTAGGCAGGAAGGAGAGGGGAAAAGAGGTTGATGGGATGCAGGGAAAGCACAGCATCCCGACTCTCCCCCGCCAAGCCAGGGTCCCTCAGAGCCCGAGTGTCAAAGGTCCCGGGGAGGCACGATGTCCTCAGTTTGCTATTGGAGCCCAGTGCTGGACATCACAGGGACCCTGGCGCTCTCCACAAATCCCTCGAGTCCCAGAGCCACTTGCAGTCCTGAAGGACACATCTAGGCAAGAAAATGGCAGCCACTTTCTTGATTTCTTGGGGGTAGCCAGTGAGTGACCAGCCCTCCAAGACAACCTCACTACCTAGGCTCTACAGGCTCAAGCCACTCCAAAGTGGCTTTTCTGGAAGGTAGAGGTGAGGGTGCGCATGTAGGAAGCCAAGTCTGGCCTCTGTGCTGCTTGGCTAACTGTTCCTGTCTCCCAAAGGCTAAACAAAGTGTTCCTGATGGGCTGGGAATGTGGCTTAGAGTGCTCGCCTAGCATGCACGAAGCCCTAGGTTTGATTCCTCAGTACCATATAAACAGAAAAAGCAGGAGGTGGTGCTGTGGCTCAAGTGGTAGAGTGCTAGCCTTGAGCAAAAAGAAGCCATGGACAGTGCTCAGGCCCCGAGTTCAAGCTTCAGGACTGGCAAAAAACAAAAACGGAAGAGGTAGAGGTAACAAATTGGATAAGAAAAATATGCACTGCCTTATATAGGAAACTGTAACCCCTCTGCACACCACTTTAACAATAAAGAAATGGGAAAAAAATCCCTGATGACTTTTGCCCACACCACAGGCCTGCCTCCCCAACACCCAGCCCTTTCAACTTTCCCTAGGTACAAGGCTGGCATTGCCAGCCCTTCCTAACTTGGACAAGCAGCTTATTGCCTTAAATGCAGGGCCTTCTGCCAGGACCCTGCTGGACAGATCCAGGGAGTTCATTTTCTGTCACCACTTAAATACAGTACTATTTAGCAACTAGGAACAGTTAAGACCTTGACCTTGTGTAGCAAAGTGCCATAATGTGTAATTTCATACTAGCCACAGTTCAGGTACTCAAGAGCATCTGGTGGGTGGGACACCTGGTTTGAGGTCTCCCTGTTCTGCTTGCCATTTCCTTTCATACTTTCTCTGCCCAAGTGGAAATTCTCCAAGAGCTTGAGAACATATATTCTCTTTTCACCAACAAGTACATTCCTGCTACACCATTTAGCGCTTTCCAACCACTTGCTAAACAATCTCCAGAGAAACCATGCATTTTAATAACACCTACTGGTTAAACCTACAAGCCTAGTCTTGCACAAAGATGCAGTGTGACAGGAGACAGTGTTCTTCTGGACACATCCTGATGAGCATCTTCAACCCTATCTATGCACAGCAGAGGTTAGGATCTGGACCCAACTGATCAGGGTCGCATAACCAAAAGTAATTTTATGTAAACTCTCCCCAAAACTGTCTGAATAGAAACTATGTCCCAGAAACACCTGTTGTGCAGTCACCCAAGGTGAGGACAGTGTTTGACCTAATGGGTCAGGGACTAGGGCTCTCACCATGAGGGCTGAGGATACTCTCTTGAAGCAGCTTCAAGACACATCTGTAACACAGGAAGGACTCGGTGAAGGCATGTACAGAAACAATCCACTGATCCACGAGAAGATCAATGACCAGGGCCCCTCAGACCCCCAGCTGTCAAAGGTCCTGGGGGGGCACTATGTCCTCAGGGATGCTCAGAGCCCAGTGCTGGACATCATGGGAGCCCAGGCCCATCTCTCTGCAGCCAGGTCAACACCAGTTGCCTTCAGGAAGTGTGTGTGTTGGGGGGGGGGCGGCGGCAAACTAACAAAACGCAGCAACCAATAAATGCAAACCCCCCAGCTGCCCCAACGTCCCCAGTGTCATGGGTCCACTGGAAGTTCTCCTAGTTTGGACTGCCAAACCCACTACACAAACAAAACCCTGGTGCTCCCCACATTGGCTGTACCTGCTAGTAACCCTGAACAGTGGAAGCTTCCAAGATGAAGTTCCTTCCAAAGAAACTCATAACGATGGGTGGGCAGAAGCCATTCTAGGAAAAGAGATGGAAATCAGTCCTATCAAATGCTACAAGGGCCCTCCCAGTAATTTCTTATAGTTCATTTTGAAATACAAAGCACAACCAAAGTAAAATGCTACAAGTGTTAGGCTTACATCTCCGTACTTTAGTAAAACGAGCTAGCTCCCCGCCGGCCGAAGCTGCCGGACAGAGGATTTTTGTCGCTCCATAGGGGAATAATCGGATATTCCAGAAGGGTGTAAACCCGTAACCAAAGGTGGAAAACTGTCTCCTTTTCCTTTTCCCAAGTCTTTTTCCTACCTGGTTCTCTGAAACCCAGGCACTCACGAAACTCATTTCTTCCTCGGTGCTCAGTATTCTCACTCTGCCGGAGCAGGAACCTCCGAACCCTCTCCTTGTCCATCGGTCTCAATCCTTGTTCTAGGTCGCACAGAAATACCTGCTTCTAGGACCCAATAAACAGAACGAAAAGGCGCGATCGTCCAGGGAGGCTGGCAGCTCGAACAGCTGTGGGAATCTGCCCCAGTTAGCATTCAACAGCGCGCCAGGCCCCACCTCCCCGCAAAGGCCAAGATGGCGGAGACGGGCGACAGGGGTGGCGACACGCGCTGCCCTCGGGGAAGCCGGGCTCGTCAGGAAGTCCCTCCCGCGCCGCTCGGCAGGAGGCGCCGTCCTCGGCTTAGTGCGGGGGACCCCCAGGCTCCACCCTGAGGGCGCTCGCGGAGGCCCTGAAGGACCCCGAGACCGTCCACCCGACAAGGCTTTTCCGGTGCAGCCGCGGTCGTGGGCACCTCTCGACAAAGATGTCTCGGACACCGAAGTTGCCCCTCAAAACTGAAGGTACAAACTCACCAGGTCTTCCTCCTCGAAGAAGTGTGGAGGGCCTCGAGACCCCCTTTATATAGTACCCGCCAACCACTGGGTTCCGCCCCTAGCTGTCCAACGTATTAGCCTGTATCGGAATCCCGCTTTGATGTTGGCGAAAGAAAGAATTCACGTTTCTCTGAAATATTCTTGAGAAATATAGAAAACAATGTTTTGAAATAAGGCTAGAAGTGAATAAGAACATTTTCTGGCAGGCTTGTCTCGTCATGTGCGTCAGGCAATTTCCAGGCCGTACTTAACGAGGACGGCGAAGGGAGCGTGAGGGCGGGGCCGGGGGGGGGGCTTAGACGCAGGAGGCGGGGCCAAGGTAGAACGACCCAAACAGATCCAGCCGCGGCGAGGGGGCGGGGCACGAGCGAGATTGACAGAGACTTCGGCGGGTCAGCGCCGCGTGGCTGAGTTGTAGATTGAGTTTGCGCTTTGCCTCTCGCCTCTGCATCTCAGGCGGGTGTGGTCGGGGAGAGCCGTCGGGTCTCGGAGCTCAGGGTCTGAGAGGGGAAGCTGGAGTCTGGACCTCTGGGGTCTGAGGGAGAAAGGCTGGGATCTGGATTCCTGGGTCTGAGGGAGGAAGCTGTCTGGCTTCTGGATTCTTGGTATGGTTGGAGATAGACCTGAGAACTCTCAACTGTTATGATTCCTACATTAATCTTTTCTACTCTAATTCACCAGTGGTCACCAATGCACGCAAGCTGTGTCACATTTCTGATTTCTCAGGACACATTAGGGAAACACATTTTTTTCCTCCTCACCAGTTTGTCTCACCCATTCATTGAACTAATAAAGCCTACTTTGTTTAGCTCATGCCTGGGTCATTTGGATCCTTTTCTTCCTGGTAGTGGGGATATTCCTTGCATGAACCCAGTGGTCTGAAGGGAAAGGAAAAAAGATGTACAATTTTCTCTTAAGTTACCTGGTTGTGTCATAATCTAGAGATAAGACCACTTGAAAAAAAATGTTTTGATGCTGAAAAAAAGAAAAGGCTAGAGTATGGCTCATGGTAGTGTGCTTGTCTAGCAGGCTCTGAGTTCAACACTAGTAAGGAAAAAGAAAAGCTTTGCACAGACTTGGGAGAAGAAAGACAAGGTGGGGATTGGTGTGTTGGTAAGGGTGGAAGGTAGAGGGAGGGGTGGAGAGGATTTTCCCAGGAATGGTGAGTTATTGGGGACTCACAAAGCTAAGAGGTTGAAGACAAGGCATGGGAGAGAATGAATGATTCATCAGGCATTGAGTACCATCTGTTTGCCAGGCACCAAGGCCCCTTCTTCTTTGCTGGCCATGTACCTTGGTTCTTCATGTCTGAGTTCCTACCCAAGGATGGCCGCAAGAGGAAGGTGGTTCCACAAAAGGCTTCAAGGCGCAGAGCTAAACTAAATAACATTCTGGGCAGCAAATAGATTATTTAAAAATACAAGTTATTAATGTAAGTTAGTAGGGGGTCCTGAAAAAAATAGAGGAGTCTTGTCAAGGGTGGGGGATATGGAACAGAGCTGCTTTCAGGTGTTTAATGAGGAGCCCTGAGAGCCATCCAGCAGTGGGGTCTTCCCATGGTCTAAGCCCAAATTGCCTGCATTGCCAGGATGGACCAGAAATTGATGTAATTCAGATAGGAGAAGAATCCTGGGAGAGCAAAAGGGGAGACAGATAGACAGACAACAGACAGTTCACTAGCCCTATCCCATGTGCCCTAAACTGTCTTAACTCCATGACTTATCCTCTAACTTGTCCCTGATCATGCCCCTAAACCCAAACCTGACTCCACCCCCTACCCTCTTTCTAACTCCTAGCCTATCCTTTTATCCAGCCTCATATATGTTCCCACCCCTGTCTCCCATGTCAGTCTCATCCTATCTAGCCCTGGGTTTCCCTACTTCCCCATACAATACCTATCTCTATTCCTGAACCATACCCAGCCCTCCCCCAATCCAGCACAGACCGGTGATGAGGAAGAGAAAGACGCCTGTCCAAGCCAGGTAGAAGCTGATCCCCAGACGGTAGGTCATTCCTTCCTGCAGATAGTTATTGGCCTGTAGTAGGTAGAACAGGACAGCCAGGACGATGCTGGTCCCTGTGTGAGCACAGAGATGAAAGCACAGAAGAGGCCAAGAATGGGGTGTATAAGAACCCTCACTCAGAGTTGTGTGCCTCCCCACCCCTTGCTCATTTCTCTAGTTTATTAACTCCCCCTGCTTTGTTTTTCTTGAGGTACATCTCACATGGTAGAAAACTTTGCCACCACTCCCCCCCATCCTACAGAAGAGAAAACTGGCTCAGAGAGATGAAGTAGCTTGACCCAAATCACCAGTGCAATGGTGATTACTGTAGAGGGACGGGATTGGGGGTGAGGTTGGCTATGGGGCCCAGGTTGGGAGCTGAAGCTATTCTGGGGATGGCCTGATGGAACATGCTGCTGTTTTATGGCTGGGAAAGAGCCCTGAGTTGGGAATAGGTTGTAATGAATTTGACAGCAAGGTCTATAAGGTGACAGGGATGGAGATGGACTCTCAGATTGGCCAGGTTGGAAACAAGTGGAGAAGAACAAGTTGGTTCCCAGGGCCAGGATCTTGGCACTGCACCTGACATGATGCTGCAGATGAAGAGGGAAAAATCTAGCATGGGCAGGTTGGAGCTGGTGAAGAAGCTGGTGCTGACGAGGCCCACAAACAGACAGAAGCAGGTGATGCTGGAGATGACCAGGAAGGCCCAGGCAAGGTCCAGCAGGTCTGAGGGAGGAAGAGATCAAGAATACCAAGGCTGTCTTTAGGGCTTTAGGCATGGGGGAGTGGGTCACACCTCCCACTCCCTCCCCCCACCATGAAAATGTTCTCCTTTAAGAAAATGGAAACTGACATATGCAACCTGCCAGGTAAGGATCGCCCTAGAGCTGGGATGGCCAACCCAGGGAAGAAGGGAGAAACCAGTCCATGCCAGGGCAGGCCTTACAAGCATTCTGGTCATATTCATGCAGGCAGGAGATGTCTGGACATCGCACAAAGAGGATGGTGTCTATGGGGATGGTTGGGGGTCTCGAGGGGCCCCCAGGGGGCATCAGTGGCACCTGGAAGTGGACCCAGGGCTGGCCCAGTGAGATGAGACCGAGGATCACCATGCCAGCCAGGGTCAGCGCCAGGCTCAGATGGCGGCTGATCTTCCTGGCCTCGTGAAGCAGCCGCCAGCCTATGGGCAGCAGCGACTGACGACTGTACTTTCCCCGGTACCTGCACAGATCACATGCCAGCCACTGGCGTCAGCCCTGACCCACCTGCCCTGCCCAGCTACCAGACAATCAGCTCTGACCCACCTGCCCTGCCCAGCCAGGTCTGGTCTGTCTTGGTCTGTCCTCTCCAGGACATCACCTTACACCATGCCCTACCTACAATAGCCTTGATGTCCGGTTTCTATGCCAGCATCTGACACACAAGATATGTCGTCCTAGTCTCTGACTTTGTGCACACATGGGTCCTGGGGCTTGAACTTAGGGTCTGGGGGCTGTCCCTGAGCTTTTTTTTTTTTTTTTTTTAAACTCAAGGTTAGTGCTCTACCACTTGAGCCAAAGCTTTCTTTTGGCTTTTTTTTTGGTGGTTGTTAGATAAGAGCCTCGTGGACTTCCCTGCTCAGGGCTGGCTTGGAACTGTGGACCTCAGCTTCCTGGGTAGCTACGATTAAAGGCATGAGCCACCGGCACGAGGCAAGTCCCTGACGTTTGACTGCTGTTCCTCCTGCAGTCCTAGAGCTCAGATCTTGACAGCCTGCCTGGGCACAGCCTCTTACCCACTGTACGTGGAGTATCTTGACAAGTACTGTGTGGTGCTGCCCAAGGCACCTTGGTCAAGTTGGTTACTGTAGACATCTTCTCTTGAGGTCCCCTCAGAGTCCAAGGCAAATGAATCAAGGCTTTTGACAATGGCCTGAGAGCTTGGGATTATTGCTGGGGGGATATCAACCTGGATTGGTTTGCTGATGACGCTGACCTTCTTAGGTTTTGGTGGTGCTTGGGTATTGGTTGGCTGGGAGGAAGACTCGGATTGGATACTGGTCTGGGGGTAAGTGCTTTGGAGACTTAGGTGATCCTGAAATACCGACGGTGCATCTCTGGCACTGACCCAGCGGTTGTAGGTGACTGGTGGTGTTTCTTGGATGCTGGCCCGGTGACTATAGGAAATTGGTGTCGCGACTTGGGTACTGGCCTGGTGTGGGAGGAGCCTTACTGAAGACTCCTCCTGGATGCTGACCCGGCGATGACTGGGGGCTGGTGGAGAATCCTGACTGAACTTGTGATAGCTGGAGACTGGTGAGGGCTCCTGGATGCTGACCCGGCGACGGTTGTGGGCTGGCGGAGAATCCTGGTGACTGACTCGTCGACTGAGGATACTTGGCAGGGGCTCCTGGATGCTGACCCGGCGATGGCTGTGGGATGATGAATGCTCTGGGTTGCTGGTTCGTTGGCTGAGGATGCTTGGCAGGGGCTCTTGGATGCTCACCCGGCGACTACGGGAGGAGGGTGAAGATTCTTGAGTGTGGTCCCCGGGGCCATAAATAGTTAGCAGAGAGACTGGGGTCTCAGCTTGTGTGGTGTTGGGAGGGGCTGGCTGAGGGCCCTGGGGGTCCGATGGGGTTTTCTGGGACATGGGGAAGGTCTGGGCAGGGGCAGGGCTCTGGTGGATTCAGCTAGCCAGCCGTCTCAGTTTTTCTTTCTGGGCATTGCCATGGCCACTGGGAAGCCTGCAGGTTTCTCTCCAGGGTTCAGGCTCCATCTGTTAGCATTCCCTTTCTCTGCCTTGGTGTGCGTTTCCTGGTTTCTCCTGCTGTCCACAGGCAGGGCTCAGGGATTCAATCTGGCCTGCAGCTGGGGGCAGGGTAGGTTCTATGGCAGTTAGAGGGGTTCCAAGGGGGGTGGGACGTTGGCCATGGCCTCACGCTCCACGCTGGCCTTTTGTGAGTGACCTGAGGGTTGGGGTTGGGCTGGTGGGGGGACACAGTGTAGGGTCTGGTCCATGGAGGGGGGTAGTATTGGGCGACCCAGGGGCCAGGCCAGGCTGTGGGCAGGCCTAGGCAGCACTGAATTGGAGCTGGGCCCACCAGCCCATCTGAAATGAATTCCACCTGTTTCTAGAGAGCCTGAGATCTGAAACTCCACCTCTTTCTTCCTACTGGCATCTCCCTCCACTTCCTCCTGCTTTTTCTGACTCCTTTTACTCCTTTTAGTCCTTCAGTTCATTGTCTCTCCTCCTCCCCCTTTTTTTCCCCTTCATCTGTTTTTGTCCTCTTTCACTGCCTTTGGGGTCTCAGAGAAGACAGCGCCCTCAGTTTTATGTTACAAAAGACTGGCAGAGACATTAACTATGAGTCTGTGATGGGCTGGAGTGTGTAGGGGAGCAGCTGGCATCTGCTACCGGCTGCCTGCCTGGGAGCTGGGTGGGGATCTGGGAGCCAGGCTGGGCTCCTAGAAAAGATGGGGAAGCAGTGATGTTGGGCTGGAACCCTTCTAGGCGGGTAGGAGGGAGCTGGGCCAAAGAAGGCGATTAGTGTCTGAGGCAGAGAGAGCAGCCACTTGAGGGGTGGGGGCGAGGCCTTGAGTAGGGGGAAAGCCCTTGGGAGTGAGGGAACCCTTGGGAAGTTGGGGGTTTGGAGATGAGAGAGCAAATAGGAGGCAGCATGAGAGATGGCGGTGGCAAGGTTGAAAGGGTCTTGGGTACTTGGGGGATGAGGGGTGCACTGTCTGTTCCTTCTTTGCACTCTGTGGATCCCATGGTTTTATGGCTACAGAAAAGGGGATGGTATTGAGAGCAGAGATGGGAAATACGTACTGGAGAACAGGGGTGGAGGTACAAAGCGAGTCCCTTTGAGCTTTGTGTGGGGCCCACTTTTGGAAGGAGGTAGGGAATGCAGTAGGAATGGTTGGGGGTGGGGAAATGGTAATGAGAGTAAAGGTATAGACAGTGATGGAGATGGAATAAAACAGGGAAGAACAATCTGCTCCCCCCCCCAAAAAAAAACAACAAAAACACACAACCCCACAACTCTGTGATTTCCCAGCGGAACAAGTGGAGTACCTCATTTCCTGGGAGGAGGACCGGAAGTTCATCCTTCGAGGCTGGTGCTTCATCTTCATCATCCTGGCCACCCTGTTGATGTTCAGTGTGGGGGATGGGCGGATGGCCTACCTGCAGGGACCCTACACTGGCTACCTGGGCTTCTGGACTAACTGCAGGAGGCACAAGTGTGCCAGCGTGGGTCAAGTCACAGGTCAGTGTCACCCCTGTCCCCGCATAGGCTGTGGGCCCCTCCTAGGATGGAGGTCTTCCAGTAGTGTCTCTGCTAGGAGAAGGTCTTTCTCGGAAGATGACGTGGGGTGACTTTTTTGAGTGAGAGTAAAGTTACTTTGGAGCTTCTAGGGGGTGACTGGCGATGTAAGCCCGGGTGATCTTGAGTGTGACTGTGGCTAGACATTGGGAGTGGGAGTGTCTGAGGGGCTGCTTATAGTGGCAGTGGGCATGATTTGGGGGCATGGCCTTGACTGTCTGCTGGGGCTGACCACAGTATGTGTTGCCACTCCCCTAGTTCTCATTCACATGAGCAAGGGCTTCATGCTGCTAGCTCTGGGCCTGTGCTTCTTGCTCCTCCCCGTCGTCATCTTCTCCTTCCGTCCAGTTTTTCGCCGTCTGATCAAGATCGACTTTGTTTTCAGCTCCCTGAGCATTAGCATTGGTAAGTTTGGCTTGGGAGGGGGGCACCTAAGGGAAGGTCCTGCCCCCTCCCAGAACCTCTTTCTGTGTTGAGGTGTGGCTGAACTTACTGCTCTGCAAAGGCCTCTTGTGTTCTCTCTCTCTGCCTCTGTGGGCATCTCCTGTTCTTCTTGCTTAGACTCTGTTGTGTGATGTCTCTCTCCTAGTGGTTGTTTCTCTTTTCCTTCTTTTCTCTCCCAATGTCTGTTGTGTGTGTGCGTGCTTGCATATGGCTGTGTATCTGCTTGTCACAGAGGGTGGGAGAGGATGTCTCTGTCCCCCTTCTCCTCCTAGGAGAATTAGGGTCACTGTCCAGCCTCCTGTCTGTCTCTGGCCCCACCCCAGTGCAGGGCTCCTGATTCTCCTCAGTCTGACGCTCTTTGTGGTCAACTGCCAGAGCCTGAACCCTAGGCCACGGGTATCCTACCTGGTGACCTTCTACCTGTGCTTGTGCGCCAGTGGCTTGATGCTGTGGGCCGGTGAGGGCCAGGCCTGGGAAGGAAGGGCGGGGCCTTGGTCGGGGCAGAGGGCAGAGCCCAGGGGACGGGCAGGGCCTAGGTTGGGGCTGGGAGTCAGCACCCATGCGAACCTCTTCCCCAGGAGGCCTGTCCTACCTTAACCAAGTGGGCATGTGGAGCCAGAGGATGCCGGCCATGGATCGGAGAATGAGCTATCGCCGCTGGGCCTTTCAGCAGGGTGCCCTGGGGCGCCTCTCCCAGCAGCAAGTTTCAGACCCTGAGCAGATAGAGGACAGTTCATTCTCCGAACAGGGCGACACTCAAGACTCTACGAAGAACTCCTCAGAGTCTCAGAACACTAACCTATAACTGCGGCCAGATGCCAGCCTGCCCCCTCCAGTGTGGCCACGCATGCCCCACCCTCTCCGGAGGCCCGGAGAACAGGCCGCACCCTCTAAAGACCCACGGCCAACTTCGCCACTAGCTTTCGCACATCCCCACCCTGGCTCTTGGCCATCTTGTCTCCGTCCACTGGGCCCTCACCGTGTTACCACTCCGGAGGTCTGACAGCCTGGCCAGTGTGGATGGTTGTGGTCAGGTCCCCATGCTAGCTATGGTAGGACACAGGCCCCTCCCCTGACCCCCACCCCCCAGGCCCCAGCTCATGCCCATGTCTGCCCTTGGTGTCAGTCCTGTGAGTCCACACCCACATGCATAGCCAGGCCACGCCCGCTACTAGCATTCAGACCACGCCTCACCTGTAGCAGACCCTTCCCACATTCAAAACTCAAACCACGCCCACACACCTAGCCCTGCCTACCCCCCCTCCCATCTATTCCCCTGTCCCTGGCATTCCGCCAGGCTGGGCCAGGGAGCAGGCCCTTCCCCGGGGGCGTGGCTTTCAGTCAGCCCTCAGCTTCAGCCTCCTGTGCTACCACTGGGCCTGTGCCCTGCAGCTCCTCCATGCCATCCACCGCTGCCTCTGTCCCTGCCCCACCATGCCCCTGCTCTCAGGGGAGGTTGGCCCAATGCCTCCAGACTTGCCAGGTGTCCCGGACTGGCCTTGTGGGTCCCAGCCTCTGTAGGCCCCTTGGTCGTCCGCATTGACCACAGCCTCGTGCCCTTCCCCACCTGCCTGCCCTTGGCCAGGGCACACTGGGATCCAGGCTGATGGTTCCTGGGGGGCTGGAAGCCAGATAAAGACAGGAGACACTGGTGTGATGCGTATTTGGCTTTACTGGGAGTGGGGAGAAGGAAGGGTTCAGGAGTTGTTGGCTATAGTGTCCGCTATCCATTGCTTATACTTGAAAATGTCAACGAAGACGCCAGGCTTATTAGGGGCTCCACATGGGATGTGGCCCCAGGAGGTGATGCCTTGCAGCTCCCCATCACAGATCAGCGGGCCTCCGGAGTCTCCCTGGGAACAGTAAACAGAAAGACAGTGAGAAAGGTCTGTGGACCAAGCTGGGTGCAGGTCTCTGGGCCGGGGTGGAGGGTGGCTGGTGGGGGTGAGGGGAAGCCCTAAGGGAAGGTGACAGGGACCAGAGAAGCTGGGCAGACCTTCCCTTCTGGCTCATCCCCCAGCCCCCCCTCAGGAAGCTTTCTGGGACTGGACCAGGCAGAACATAGTGCTACGAGGGACACTGGTGTGGAGGGGGATTGCAGTGCTTTCCTGTATGGGGGTTCAGGAAGAGAGGAAACTGAGGCTGTCTGGGCAGCCTTGGAACAGAAGGGGGGCAACCTCTGTTCAGAATCTGAGTCCCTTCAGCTAGGCCCTGGTGGCTTGGGCCTATAATCCTAGCTACTCCGGAGGCTGAGATCATAGGGTCACAATTTGAAGCCAGCCTGGGCAAGAAAGTCTCTGAGATGCTTATCTCTCTAACTATCCCCAGACTAGAAGTGGAGCTGTGGCACTAGCCTTGAGCAAAAAAGCTGAGGGGTAGTGCCCAGGCCCTGAGTTCAAACCCCATGACCAACCAAATCAACAACAACAACTCCAAATCTGAGTCTCTTCTCCCAGTCCCACTCCTGAGGCTGGAAGGTCAGATAAAGACAGACCATGATAAAGCACCCCCCCGCCATAAAAGCCAGATAAAGACCCCCCCCACATGGATGGAGGTGCTGCTTACCACACAGGTGTCTCTGCCACCCTCCAAGTGTCCTGCACACAGCATGAACTCGGTCACCTTCTGGGGATGTGCTTTCGCGCACACTTCATTCGGCAGGAGCTCCAGCTCCACACACTGGAGGTCATCTGGGAACACGACTGTGGGCCAGGGAGAAAAAGCAGCTGTTAGTCAACCCAGCCAGGGCATTCCTCTCCTCCCTCAGATCTGGAGGACCGGGCTTACACTTTTGTGGTTTGATGCTGCCCCATCCAGAAGCAACACAGGTTGTGCCTATCGTTGCTTCCTTGGTGGGCATCACCACAGGCTGCACAGCAGCTGTGATCTCCACGGGCTCTGTCAGGCGGAGGAGCATCAGGTCGTGGCTGTAGTCCTCCTCCGGGTGGCGGGTATGGTTCTTCAGGAGGCTCAGGTTGAAGGATGGGTGCGGGAAGCTCTTGCTGATCTGGGCATACTGAACTTCTTCTTCATCATCAAACAGGTTGTGGCGACCCAGCCAGACCTGGTAATTGCTGTGAGAGACATAGAGGGAGTGAGGAGGGAGGAGGAACAGGGCAGGGACTCCTCTCCAGTAGGTGTGGAAGGGTCCCAAAGAGAGACCAGGCTGGAAACAGAGCAGTGAGTGAGAAACAGAGGGAGAGGAAGGGGAAAGATACAGCTGGGGAAATCAAGTCAGCCAGGGGGAAACAGGATGGGAGTGTGTGAAAGGTACATGGAGATAAACAGAGGAGAGAGGTCCACGGCTGGAGGGTGAAAAGCAGAGGGGAGCAATGGGAACCTAGGGAGCAGGAAGGAGGGAGGTGAGGATGCAAAGCAGAGGCCATGAGAGAGACAGAGGAGGAGAGAGGGGAAGAGCAGGACTAGGCAGGGAGGGGAGCACGGTGGGAAGGAGGGCCAGGTTCTGAGCTGCCCAGCTGCAGCTGGGACTGGGCTGAGGGCTTCCCAGCATGCAGGGCTTGGCCTGGAGCCCAAGGTTGGTCCCCTCCTCCAGTGTCCTGCTCCTCCCTCAGTGGTTCCCACCCAGCTCCAGCCCCTCCAGGCTCCCGCAGGGCTCTGCAGGGTGGACAGAGGGGGAAACTTTCCCTTTTACACAGTTGGGGGCCATCCTTTCCTTTTCTAGGGGGTGCCCTGGGGTCCATTCTGGAAGTGTGGTCAGCAGAGATGGAAGTTAAGGAAGACAAGTGAGCAGAGACCCAGAGAGACAGACAAGGACAGAGACAGAGTCACCACATCTGGGAGAGACGGAGACAGAAAAAAAGATGACAGAGACCCAAAGACACCATGGAGAGACAGAGGCAGACACAGGGGGGCTGTAGACAGGGGGTCTGCCCCAGAGCATCCTCTCTTCTTCCAGCACCCTTGCAGGCCCTCCCTGGCCCCTCAGCCCCTAGTCTGGCCTGAGGGAGTCTGGAAAGCCACTGCCTGCTTTCTCCTGGAGCAGTGCTGCTCTCCTCCCCAGCCCCTGGCTCCTACTCACTTGCTGAGGCAATGGGCAGCCGTCAACACCCACTGGGGGTTCAACAGGACGCCCCCACACTGAATGCTGGTAAAATGGTACACCGCCACCTGCCAGGGCTGGGAGTTTCTTTCACACTCTGAGCCTCCGATGATCCGAGACACGATAGGGGGTGCAGCACCTGCAAAGGGTCAGTGGAGACCTGGGCTCAGGATTTGATGCCACTGGAAAAGTGCAGGGCCTGGGCTGGAGATGGGGGGTCCTGGGGGCTGGGGGCTCATCCTGAGTGGGAGCGGAGCCAGGTAGATGATGCTACCACAGCATCTAGAATGTGGGTCTCCGGATTGGGCTAGGCAGGGACAGTTAAAATGTGGGGTTCCCAGGTCCAAGAGAAAGGGCAAGAGGCAGGGCTCTGGCTGTGAGAGGGCTCCTGGTGGCTTTGAGGTCCTTCCTGTACAGCAAGAATGTCATCTTGGGGTAGTGGGTCCATGAGAACAGGGCCGTGGTCAGGATGGGATGGGCACTGGCAGGGTCACTGTGGCCTAGGGTGAGGGGTGCTGCTCAGGGAGAAGGGGTTTGTGGTCTGAGCACTGGAGAGATTTGAGGGCCTTCTCAGGACCATACAGAGAAGGGGTTGAATAGGAGACAGTAGAGAGAGGGAGTTAGAATCACATGTTGGGGTGCCTAGGAGGGCAGGCAGGAGGGCCTGGCTGGGACCCCAGAAAACCAGAGCTGTGCAGATGGGAGGGGGCAGTACACAGGTGGGGAGGAGCTGGAGCTCATGGAGGATAAGAGCTGTAGAAGGAGGGGATCTGGAGGTGTTGCAAGGAATATGGCGTCTGAGAGGACATTTGCCGACTTCTTTGTATGAGGTGAAGAGCATTCTGGAGACCCCTGCCGGTTAGTGCAGGGAGCAGGATTGTCTGGTGGATTGTGTGGCCTCTGATGAGGCGATGTGAGAGTGCGGAAGACACCCCATCTTACTGAGCAGCACCCCTCTCCCTAGCCCACAGTGACCCTGCCAGTGCCCATCCCATCCTGACCACGGCCCTGTTCTCATGGCCCCACTAACCCAAGATGACGTTCTTACCTTATAGGAAGAACCTCACACCCACCAGGAGCCCTCTCAGCCCTGTCCCTGCCTTCTGCCCTTGCCCTTTGACCTGGGAACCCCACATTCTAACTGTCCCTGTGTAGCTGACCACTTCTAGCCTAATCTGGAGACCCAGAGACCTACATTCTAGATGGTGTGGTAGCATTGTCTGCCCAGGCTTCTGGGTCATCTGATCTCCTACTCAGGACCAGCCCCCAACCCTCAGGTCCCCACATCTCCAGAAGATACTTTCCCACTGGGGGAGGTTTGGGGGAACTGCAGGCTCAGGGTTCACAGGAAAATTGTGGGTGTTTGCGAATGATCCCAGGGTTAGGGGGTTCCTTGGAAGCATTGGCAAACCTCCAAGAGAGACAGATGGCCCAGGCCCTTCCTTTTGCTACTGGCTAGGTAGGGGTGAAGGTTTTGGTGCATGGAGCCAGGGCAGGGAGGAGGGCTGAGGGCAGTGCCCAGTAGGCACTTGGTGTAGGGTGGGCTGTGGGCTGCAGAGACAAGGCTGGATCAGGTAGGAGGGGAAGGAGTTAGGGGTGTGGGCAGGGTGAATTCAGGGCTCCCTCCCGCTCCCCCAGCTTGCCCACCATCTCACCAGTTCCCCCCAGTGTCAGGGTGAGGCACAGAATCAGGAGCCACATGGTCCTAGAGGATTCCAGCGCAGACCGGTGGTAAGCTTGGAGCTGGACTACCGCCTTTGTGGAGCCTTTAAAAACCCTTATCTCTCCCCCCCAACCCTTAGGGCCCCACCCCTGCCTTGCTGGCACTCAGTTCTGGCCAGGCCCTGCCCCTGCCGGAGGGGGGGCCAATTACCCCCACCTGTCCCTGAGCTGGGGAAGAAGAGGGAGGACTCGCATCTGTTGTCCGTCAGCCCTGGTCACACTGGCTGCATGCCCAGTGCCCAGGCCAGGTGGGGTGGGGCCATGCAGCTCCTGGAGCCTTGCTCAGGGCCCCAGAGCCAGTGAGGCATGATGGGTGGGTAGACAATTATCCAGCCCCTAACACAGAGCTCCAAGAAGTAATCAGGGCTCTAATTGCCTGCACCACAAGGTAGCAGCTTGCCATTTCCACCTGAAATACCAATCCTAGCTTTCAGAATGTTCTAGACTCAAGATTTAGAGCCGCAATTGCACTGTTCATTTTGTAACACAAAGATGGGACCCACATCACCACAATCAGAACACCTTCAAATCCAAGAATAGGAAATAAATTTCAGGGACCTCTCAGGCTAAGGTTCACGAACACTTCAAATCCAATGTCTCTCCAAAGAATGTTGGGGTGGCTGTGGCTCTTCCTGTTACTCAGCTATGGGCACTCAAGGTCATGTCCTTCAAAGTTCATGAGATCTGGTCTATTTCCCCTCCTTGGTTAAGACTAGCACTACAAATTCCCATTACTACCGGAGCCCCACCAAGAAACATATTTCAGTCTCAAGAACAAAGTTCATATGCTTCAAGATCGAGCGACCTTAAAAGTCCTATTTTGGGGTCTCCGAAGACTATCAAGAAGGAGATTCTTTTTTTTTTTTTTTGGCCAGTCCTGGGGCTTGGACTCAGGGCCTGAGCACTGTCCCTGGCTTCTTCCCGCTCAAGGCTAGCACTCTGCCACTTGAGCCACAGCGCCGCTTCTGGCCATTTTCTGTATATGTGGTGCTGGGGAATCGAACCCAGGGCCTCGGGTATACCGAGGCAGGCACTCTTGCCACTAGGCTATATCCCCAGCCCTAGAAGGAGATTCTTGAAGCCTCAATAGTGAAGCTATAGGTTTCCAGTCTGTTTTTTTTGGGTCATTGGTAAAATCAAAGCAGCTCACAGGGTCCCAGCTCTGTGACTTGTTAGGATGATGGCTAAGTACAGGAGAGTATTTCCCTTTTTGCCAAGGCTATCAAGAAGCTTGAAACTAAATGTCGAAGAGAAAGAAGGCATTCATGCTTTGTGATCTAGTGTATATAGGAACCAGAGGTCCAGAATATTTGCACAGTGCCGCTTTCCACCAGTTCAAAAGAAGTGCCTTGTTGAGCAGGGTGCTGGCTGACTCACATTTTGTAATCCTTGGCTGAGACCTGAGGATCACAGTTTGAGGCTAGCCCTGACAGGAAAGTCCGTGAGAGCCTTATCTCCGAATAACCAGCAAAAAGCCAGGAGTGGAGGTGTGGCTCAAGTGATGAGAGCCCCAGCTTTAAGTGAAACAAAGCTAGGGGACAGTACATAGGCCCTGAGTCCAAGCCCCAGTACTGATGCATGCGCATGCACACACACACACACACACACATATGCATACACACAAATGCCTTTATTGACTATGACGACCCACTTTACAGATGGGAAAACACCAAATGGGTGTGGCTGGGCCCTTGCTCCAGATCATGTGCCTTGTCGCCTACCTGTACAGGGTGAACAGGACCCTGCGTGGGGCCATTTCCCTTTAGCCAGGGACTGGGAGCACAGATGGAAGTTCCCATTTCCCATTCTCTCAGAAACTCGCACAGAGAAGCCAGGATCAGCACGCTCTGTTATCTTGGCATTGAGCAGGTGACCTTGGAGGCCAGCTTTGACGTGAGGAGGGCAGGGCCTCATCCATGGCTACAATTGGGGGTGCAGTGGGGGGTTGAATGGCCAGATTTGTCCTGGGTCAGGATGGGGACTTCCATTCAGCCTGGGACTGGGCTGACGAGCCAGCAGTCAGTTTCTCCTCATGGTCTTTCTGATCCAGTCCAAGTAGCGACAGACTTTGGTATAGACCCCAGGCTTGGTAGTAGTGTCACAAGGAACGTCTCCCCAGGATACCACACCCTGCAGGACACCCCCACAGACGAGGGGCCCCCCTGAGTCACCCTGCGGGGAGAATGGGAGTCTTGAATTAAGTGGGAGCTTCCTGAGTCCAGTGTCCCCATCTTCATTCTGGTCGCTGCTGGGCCCCAATCTAACCAACGCCTGGCGCCCAACCCAATGCCGCAACATAAATTCACCCAAACTGGCCAGAAAAACCTCAGATTTCACCGTGTCCAAGGCCTGCCTGTGCGCTCCAACTCAGCCTGGCTAAATCCCACTCATCCAGGCCAGTTCCAGCTCCAACCTTACCACCATTCCAACTGCTTTGCCACATCAGCTCCACATTTAGCCCTCATACCCTCTCTGGTCCCAAGCAAACAACCCAAGCCAACTCCTGCACCCCAACATGTCCCCTCCACCACCTCCGCCCTCCAGCTGGGCGGCCCCTCCCTGACCTCACAGGAGTCTGTGCCTCCGCCTTCCACTCCTGCACACACCATGGTGTTCCTCACGCGGCCCGGATAGTCCTTGTTACAAGAGGTGTCGGAGATGATGCTTATGTTGGCACAATGCAGCGTGTCCGGCAAACTCACTGAGGAAGACAGTGGATGTGGAGGAGAGCCATACTTTTTCCCCCCTTTATAATGCTGGTCCTGGGGCTTGAACTGAGGGCATGGGCACTGTCCTTGAGCTTTTGTGCTCAGGGCTACTACTTGAGCCACAGCTCCACATCTGGCATTTTGGAATTAATTAGAGGTCTCTAGACTTTTTTTTGCCAGGCTGGCTTTGAGCTGCGATCCTCAGATCTGAGCCTCCTGAGTAACTGGGATTACAGGCGTGAGTATGGCCTTAGATTTCTACTTCTGTCCCTGTCCCCTCAGCTATGGGCCCTGCAAGATAGGGTTCCTTGAAGCCTGCTTTCCAGCCCATCCTTTCACTGACCTTGTGACGTGGGGCTTCCTGTAGTCCCAGATTCATTGTCCGATACCAGGCCCCAGCCAGACACCATGCAGGCCTCACCAGCGTGTGGGCAGCGCGTGGGCAGAGCCAGGGGTTGAACCTGTGGCGTCAGGTGCACGGGGCGGACCAGCCGCAGCAGCATGATGTCATGGAGGTGACTGCGAGGCTCGTAGTTGGGGTGCGGGATGATGCGGAACACGGCTCTCAGTTGCTCTGGGCCGTCCCGCTTCCGCAGATTGTGCTCCCCCAAGTGCACCGTCATGAAGCTGGCACCAAGGAGTAGACAGAGGGATCAAGAAATGGGAAAGTGGGGGCTCCCTTGGAATCCCATCACCCCCCCTTCACCACCAAGTGTCTCCAGCACTTGCCCCTTAGAACCCAGGAGTGCAAAGCGACCTTCAGGCTCTGACATTTCTCAGATCCCCAAGGCTTCCCCCAGCAGGGGTTCCGGGCCCTCTCTCACCTCCTTCTGGGATTTAAGGATTCAGAACCCACAAACCTCAGCCAGGGCCTTGACTCCAGCCTGTTCCTCCTTCAGAACCCAAAGGAAGGTCTCTTTGCTCTTCAAGCCCAGGAAGTGCAGGCACCAGGGCAGGCAGTGCAACACCCCTGCTCCCCCTTCAGTCATGCCCCTCCCCCCCCAGGACCCCTGGCCCAGCCTGGCCTTTATACCGGGTTTGGCAGTGGGCAGCCGACAGCACCCAGTGTGGTGAGATGAGGGAGGCACCGCAGTTGAAGCGCCCGCGCTCGTAGAGGGCCACTTGCCATGGCTGGGAGTGGGGCGGGCACTCTTCTCCTTCTAGAACCTTGTCACCATCCCGGGCTGTTAGGAGAGGAGAAGGAGTCTCCTCAGTGTCCCTGACCCCCTAGTCTCACTGGTACTTCACCTGTGCCTACTCCCTAGCGTAGGAAGTCCTTGCCATTCACTTGGGGCCCTGTCCTCGGGCCTTGACAGCTGTAGCAGTATTCCTCTGGTTACAGGGGTCAGTGGTCACCCACCGTCAGGGTGATCCTTTGGGATGTGCCATTTGAGGCCTTGGCATTGTCACAGAGGTGGCCAGGTGTGGCATACAGATTGGTCCACAGAGACCCATCAAACACGGTCATTCCCATGCATAGGTGTGTGGCTTAAACCCAGGACAGACAGAGCCCTGAAATCCACGTGCGAAGACATGGGCTGCAGTGTCAGGAGTCACAGCAGAAACACTCCTGTGTATATATGGACATGGGAAGTTATGGCACACGCACACCTGCACACGTGCATACAGCATCACCTGCAGGCCCAGGGAGAGCAGTGGCTGGGGCATCAGTGTTATGGATGTGCATATTTGCACACAGAGAAAGTGCAGCCTCACTTCTGGGTTCAAATGCATTGGCTGTGAGACTAAGCAGAAGACTTGACCTCTCTATTCCTCTCTTGTCTAGAAAACAAGACACGCTGTAAAGATGAAATGTGTATGTGTGTGTGTGTTGCACATGAGAGAGAGAGAATGTCTTTCCCACTGTGATTGCTTAATTAATAGTGCTTATTTTGTGGGTTTATTTATTTATGAGGGTGCTTTATGGGGATGGGCAGCTTGTAGGAATACAGATGGTCAAAGGAAAGCAGGTGTCTACATAGACCCAGACACAAAGTCAAGATAAAAAAATGTGAGTGTAGGGGCTGGGGGCCTAGTGGCAAGAGTGCTTGCCTCCTATACATGAAGCCCTGGGTTCAACTCTTCAGCACCACATATACAGAAAATGGCCAGAAGTGGCGCTGTGGCTGAAGTGGCAGAGTGCTAGCCTTGAGCAAAAAGAAGCCAGGGACAGTGCTCAGGCCCTAAGTCCAAGCCCCAGGACTGGCAAAAATAAATAAATAAATAAATAAACAAACAAACAAATAAATAAATAAAATAAAAACGTGAGTGTATAGATGTCAAGGATCCATAACTCACACCTGTCATTCTAGCTACTCAAGAGGCTGAGATCTGAGGATCACAGTTCAAAGCCAGCCCTGAGCAGGAAAGTCTGTGAGACTTTCATCTCTAATTGACCACAAAAAAGCCAGAAGTGGAGCTGTGGCTCAAATGGTAGAGCACCAGCCTTGAGTAGAAAAGCTCAGGGATAGTGCCTCGTCCTGAGTTCAAGCCCCAGGATACCTCCCCCCCTCACACACACACACACACACACACACACACACACACACACACACTCGTGCATGCATGCTCCAGTCATCAACTTAGAAGGTCCACACCTTCCCCTCCCCCTGACCAGTCTCCACGCAGCAGGCAGACACACAGCAAGAGTCACAGCCTTGGGACAGGACGTGGTCACCCATCTCCAGATCAGCTCCCTCCACATGGGAGGCCATTGTGCACAAGGACATAATCAGATTTTATTTTTTTCAGGTCTCAAGACCCACAGCCCCCCTGTACTGATTGTGAAATGTGGATGGGTCCCCCCAAGGTCAAAGCAGACCACGGGGCTGGACTGGCACCCATCGCTTCTAACTCTGCCCACCAAGGTCAGGAACTGGAGGTGGGGGAGAAATGCGGATGTAAGGCTGAGGGGCTTTAGAGAGGAAGGGCGAGGCCGTCCTCTGGAGGAGGGTGCGGGCCAACAGCTGGGCACCGGGCTGCACCTGGCCAGTCCAAGCTGGAGGAGGGCAGAGGCCTCAGCTGGGTGCAGCAGGCAAATGGGGGGCAGGGAGGAGAGGGCACGGGAAGAGCCCCAGGGGTGCTGGAGGCAGAGGGGAGGTCTGAGGGCCCCTGGGGACCAGGGTCATATGCAGGCAGGCGGTGGGTGGGAGGAGGGCTAGTGAATAACTCCCTCCTCCCCTCAGGCTCAGGCATCGGGTTACATGTAATTTCTCCCCTGGTGGTGGCAGAGGGTGGTGGATCTGGAGTTCTCCAGCCCCGGGGTGGGGGGGGGGGAGGTAGAGGGGGTGGAGGGGGGGGAAGTGTTGACCTTGACTTTGTGGTCATTCCTGTGTGAACCACAGCAATGAGGAAGTGATGTGAATCCATGACGTGTCTTCCAGCACATTCTGAGTGCTCCACGGTGCTTATGCACTAAACTCACATTAATTGGTAAGGGAATTGCCAGCATCTCTGACATTTAGTTGGGGGAAACGGAGGCATAGAGTTGTTAAAGGACTAGAAAGTGGCAGAGGCAGGATTTGAGCCCAGAGTTTACCGTGTGTGTGTGTGTGTGTGTGTGTGTGTGTGTGTGTGTGTGTGTGTGTGTGTGTGTGTGTGTATACTAGTTCTGGGGTTGGAATTCAGGGGCCTGAGCCCTGTCCTTAGCTTTTCTCCTCAAGGCTATTGCTCTACCATTTGAGCCACAGCTCCATTTATGGCTTTTGGTGATTAACTGGAAGTAAGAGTTCTCCTGCCCAGGCTGGCTTCGAACTACAGCCCTCAGATCTCAGCCTGCTGTGTAGCTGGGATGCTAGGTGTGTGCCATACACACCTGGAGGTTCGCCACCCTTGCTGAGTGCTTGTGGTGGCACTATTGGAATCTTGATGTTGCTGTCTCGGGTAGGGGCTGTTTTATATAGAAGGCCCAGGGAAGTGAAGCAGTCTCCTCAAGGTTACACAGCAAGAAAGGGACAAACACAAGACTCAAACTCAGGTTGGTGTTCACTGTCACAGGCAAGGATAGGCCTCAGGAAGCACTTCTAGAGCCCAGGATTCTGGTTGGGTGGGGACTGGGATGAGGGATGTTGGTAGGTGGCTCAAGTGTGGGGCGATGGAGGTGGGACCATTAAGTGGTCTCTGTGTAAGGTAAGGTCTCAGGGCCCAGGCATTCTGGGGAAGAAGGGTACTAGCCTCCCACAGACCCCATCACCTGCAGATGCCAGCAGGAAGAAGGTGAGAAGCCACATTGTGGAGGAGGGGGCCAGGCTCAGCTGAGATCTGGAGAGGAAGAGTGAAAGTGGGGGTGAGTCAGGGACCCTTGAATCCCATTATGGTCCTTCTATACCCAAACTCACTCCCTGGTCTTCCTACTTAAGAAACTTCTTAGCCAGGCTGCTGGGTGTTGAGGGGAGGCAGATTGATTCCATCTCAGATTAGTTAAAAAGAGTAGAAGCTGATTCCATCTTCACTAAGATCTCCCCTACCCCTGAGCTATAGGGCCACGTCCTGTCTGTTTGGAATCCAGGGAAGAGCTCCTTCGCTGTGATAAAGAACTGCTTGACCTGCTGCGTTGTTCAAGGTTAACAAGAGCACTCCTGCCCCCGTGAGTAAGTGTATCCCCCTGCATTGTGTGGGCCCTCCAAATTCGCACACCAGTTCTAACTAAAATGATAGGTTGGTTCAAACAGTTACTAGGAGGCAGACTGTAGCTCCATTGGCCACCTGCATGTGACCTGGCATGCTCTGTAAGTGTTGTAACCTCATTGGCCACCTGCCTGTGGCAGCCTTGACCATGTGGTATTTGTCTTTATAACCTCAACCTGAGTGTGCGTGGTCCCAGCCCCCAAGTCTGTGCTGCATCTCTAGCCAGTCAGTTCGCTTCTTACTTCCCCAATAAATCCATCTTTTTACTTGAGACTGTCTCTGAATGGTGGACTCTTGGAGAGACAGAAATCAACTCCCTCGAACCCCATAACACTAGGGGCTCAGATCTGTAATCCTAGCTACTCAGGAGGCTGAGATCTGAGCATCACCATTCAAAGACAACCCTGGGCAGGAAAGTCCTTGAGACTCTTATCTCTAACCACTAGAAAGTAGCTCTGTGGCTCAAGTGGAAGAGTGCTAGCCTTGAACAAAAAAAACCCCAGCAAAAGTAGTACCCAGGTCCTGAGTTCAAGCCCCAGGACTGATGTGTGTGCGTGAGTCCCCCCCCCCCAAATGTCTTCTCACCACTCCTTCCTCTCTCCTACAACCCCTACCTACTGTTTCTCCAGGATCACCATCTCAGGAAAGGTCCACTGTTCCCCTAGGCACTTGGCAGACCCCAGGCACCCCTACAGCCTGTTTCACCTCGGGCACATGCAAAAGCCCCAGAGCCCTGGCTCAAACCCTGTCTCAGCCTTGCTCCCCAGCCTGCCCTTCACCCCAGGCCTCTGAAGGCTCTTTCTACACCCAGAGCCCTCCCTTACACCCAGCCTGCCCTGGAACCCTAATGTCCGCAGGATAGAGTTTCAGCCTTTGGTACCCCCACTGCCCCCCCCCCCCCCCGCCCCGCTCCCTGCCAATACAGGGCCATAAGTCAATTGTCCGACTTTCAGTCTTCAGGACCTGGTCCGTCCGGACTAGGCCACTGCTGCTATCTCCTTCTTGTGACCTCACACCTGCAGCTGACTCCTACCAGATTAGGCCACATCCTCCTGAGGCCTTTTCTCACCCACAGTGCTTTCTGTTCTTTCTCCCTCTTTCCCCCCTTCCCCCATCAGGCCAGGAGCCCCCTCTGGGCAGGCTGGCTCTGACTGGATTCTCATTTCCTAGTTCTGCTGGCTCAGGATCTGGCAGGTGGGAGACCTAGGGAGTCACTTGAAGTGCCCCCTCCATTTCCCAAATCTGTGTTTGTCCTGTAAGGCCCTGCTCCACTCTTAAGGGTCTTCTGGATCTCCTCCAGATCCTACCCTGCCTCTGAGGGACCAGCTTGCCGTGTGCATGCTGAGGCTTAGCTTCTTCCTGCTCCCCCACCGAGGACCCTGGAGCTCAGGTCATGTCTTCTGTGTCCCCAGCACTGCCTGGCTTGAGGCCTGGCACGCAGGACCTCAGGCTGCTTCTGAACCGACTTGAACCAGGATCACTCATGACCACGTCCTTGGTTCTAGGACGCGAGTCTTCAGGGGCACCACCCCCAGTCCCTCCATCCCCCTCCTCTCCTTCCTTCCCTCCTAGGACATGTGTCTTCAGGGTCACCCTCCTGGTCTTTTCTCTCCCTCCTCCCCCTTCTCGGGCTCCTGGCAGCTTCCAAGACTGTTTCTGGTTCCCATTCAACTTGCAGCTACAGCCAAGGATACCTGGGCCTACCATGTGCCCTTGACACTTGTTCCCCCCTGCCAGTCTCCTCTCACCACCCCCTTCCAAGTGCTTTCTCAAAGGTCTCACCCCCTCCAGATCCTCCAGCAGCTTCTCGGGGCACCTTGGGTGGCAGGAGAGGGCATGGTCACCAGAAAGCGAATTTATAAGCTCTCAGCCCCACCTGGGTCTGGGGGTGGGGTGGGTGGGGTGGGAGGTGGCTCAGAGGTGGCTTTACAGGCGGGACGCCTGGGTGGCTGGTGGGGCGGGGGACTTGGTCTAATGAGCGTTTATTAGAATGAAGGGATTGTCTGAGTCTGTCAGGAGCTCCTCCCCAGGGCCCAGTGCACCCAAGGGAGGGGTGGGGGAGCTCAGCGCAGAAAATTGGAGGACAGTAAAATACAGTGGCTGGAATTTAGGGTGTAAGCCTAGGAACTGGAGTCTTCTTGTTATGGGTTCTGGATGTGAGTTTGGGATTAATGACCAGAAGTCTGTGGATTATGGTTTTGTGGGAGGTCTGGAGTCTGAATCCTGGGGTGGTGCCTTTGAATCAGACTGGATTCTGCATCCCAGGCCTTCATGTGTAAAAGCCAGACTTGGGCCAAGTGTGCTGGTGAACAACCCTAACCCCAGCGATTCCAGAGGCAGAGAGAGGAGGATTATGTTCCAAGACCAACACCGAGTAAAGTATGAAACTTTGTCTATAGAAAAAAACCCCCAAACAATAAAAACAGCTGGGCCTTTGTGGCTCATGCCTGTCATCCTAGCTACTAAGGAGACTGAGATCTGAAGATCGCAGTTCAAAGCCAGCCTGGGCAGGAAAGTCTGTGAGATGCTTATCCCTAGTTAACCACCAGAAAACCTGAAAATGGTGCTGGTGGCTCAAAGTGGTAGAGCACTAGCCTTGAGCAAAAAGAGTTCAGAGACAGCACCCAGGCCCTGGGTTCAAGCCTCATAGCCCAAAACAAAACAAAACAAAACAACAACAACCCTCCCTCCAAAAAGAAAACAAAGATTCTAAACCTTGCAAGCATGAGACTGAGTTCAAATCTGCAGTCCTTCCACAACAAAACAAAACAAAACACCAGTGGCTGGCGTTTGGAATTTGGCATTTGAGGTAAGAATTTTGGCATTTCCTTAGGTCTGCAGTACAAATGCTAGATTTTTGGATTGTGTTTGTGAGTGTGAGTGTGTGTGCTGGAGCTTAAACTTAGGCCTTGGGTGCTGTCCCTTAGCTTTGTCGTTCAAGATTTCTTGAGGCTCTACCATTTGAGCCACAGTTCCACTTCTGACTTCTTAATTTTGCTAGTTAATTGGAGATAAGAGTCCCAAGAACTTTCCTGCCTGGGCTGGCTTTGAGCCATGGTCATCTTCAGATCTCAGCTTTCTGAGAAACTAGGATTACAGGTGTGAGCCACTGGCACCCAGCTAGATTTTGGTTTTGAATTGTGGCATGTGGATTCTGGCATCTCGGTCTAGACTCAGGTTTGGAATATGAGACATGGAGTTTCAAGTGTGCATTGCACATTTAAAAGGCTGGACCAGAGAATGGGCCTGACTTCCAGGCTTCTGAGCTTGCTGGGATCTTGACTGTAGAGTATGGACTTATGCTTGGGTCTCTGTTGTGGATCCTATAGCCTTGATTCTGGGTTCTGGAGCTTGAAATCTGGAGTTTGAATTCTGGAGTCTGAAGATCATCACTAAGATGACCTAAGGCCTCAGGTATTTAAATCTGGCTGCTGGAGTTTCAGAACCCCAGAGGACCTTGAAGCAATTGTCTAGATGTCTAACTAATGAGATAGTCTAAGCATGGGAGGGACTGTTCTCAGGCAATCCAGCAAAGGATGGAACCTGTCATAAGCCTGCCCCCACCCTGGATCTGCAAAGTCATTATCTTCTTCATGGAAAACACCTTCCTGATTGGTGAGTACAATAGGATCTCTATATTTCTAGAATATGGGACTTTGGGATTTGAGAACTGTAGGCCCGAAGACATTTTGGCACATTAGATCAATACTCAGGTGTGTGTGTGTGTGTGTGTGTGTGTGTGTGTGTGTGTGTGTGCGTGCGCACGCATGTGTGCCCACATGAGAGCACCAGAACTGAGCTTAGATTATAGTGAGGCAAAAGTGAGTGAGCTCTGTGCTAGACTTCTCAGCATTGAGCTATGATTCCAGTCCTGGTTCCCCAGGCACAGAAACTGTGTGAGGAACATCACCTTTCTCAGACCGAAGGTGGAGTGTCAGAAGACCCCTCATTTCCAGATCACTCAGATGTGGTGCCTTTTCAGAATTTCCCAAAGTGCTTTATCAAGACTCCAGTTTTGCCAGGTAGTATCTCAAGTGGTAGAGCAGCTGCCTAGCAAGTGCTGGGCTTTGATTTCAAACCCAAGTACCAATAAAACAGAATTAACAAAACAAACCCGTTTACAAATTATAAATTGAGGTGCAGGTAGAGAACATAGATAGGTGGCAGTGTACTGAGTCTCACTTTTCTCCAGACTTTAATCATTAGCCTGTGCTGGGCAAAGGGGACAAGAAGCAGAAAATCTGCCTTTCTGATGTCTTGGAGGGATCCTACCACAAGATGGCACCAAAGTATGCTTGTTCGTCTATCTGAGGGCAGAAGGCTAGGCCTGGAATTCTGGGTCTGAGGGAGGAAGGCTGGGGTCTGCAGTCCATGGTCTCCGCAGCAGGGCTAGGCCTCGAATAGGGACAGCAGGTTCTGTGGGTCTTGGTGGGAGCATAACATACTGAACCAACCCAAAGCAAAAAAGAACAATTAGGACATCTCTACATGGCTGCACAGTGGGTTGTACCTAACTGATGACATCGGTAGCTACCACTTGAGCCACATTTCTACTTCTGGCTTTTTGGTGGTTAATTGGAGATAAGAGTCTTATGGGCTTTCCTGTCCAGGCTGGCTTCGAATGGTGATCCTCAGATCTTAGCATCCTGAGTAGATAGGATTATAGGTGTGAGCCACCAGTGTCCAGCAGTCTCAACTTTTGACCATTTGAGTTCTGAGCCTTTCAGGTGTCTGGAGTCTAGGAGGATGGGGTGATCCCACAACTTGATAGGGGCTCCATTTTTCTAGGGGGTGGCCCAGCAAGGTCCCTCAGGGATTGGCCATCATGACTTCCTTGATCCACTTGCGGTAGTACATCAGCTTGGTGTACAGGGCAGGCTGTTTGGGCAAGGCACAGGGGTTGCCACCCCATGATGTGATACCTTGAAGCATGCCATCACAGATGAGCGGGCCCCCTGAGTCACCCTGAGGGTCAAAGAGACAGAGACAGAGGAGGTGAGCCCCAGTATCTACCCAGGGAACCCCATCTGTCAGACCTGGCAGATCACCTGGGTATATGTTTCCAGAGCTCAGTTCCAGAAGGAGTGAGTTACAAAAGAGAGGCAGTGGCTGGAAGGAAGGAGGTGAGGTGAGGTGAGGGAGGGTGCAGGGGGACGGGGACCTGGGGGAGAGGGGGTGAGTTCCCCCGGATAGCACCTACTCCAAGATGGTGGGGTGGCCTCAGGTCCCAGTCAAGAATGAGGGTGCCCTCACTCTGTTCCCCTCAAGATTATGGGCTGGGTGTTGGGAGAGGGGCCTGGCTCACCACACAGGTGTCCTTGCCGCCTTTCAAGCGCCCAGCACACAGCATGAACTTCGTCACCTTCCCCGAATAGATCCCTTCACACATTCTGTTGGACATGAGGCTGAGGTCTACGCACTGCAGGGCCCTGGGGAACAAGGCTGAGGGCCAGAGAGAAGGATGGCTGCAGTGTGGACTCCTGGGACCCACAGACCTTCCCTGAACTTCAGGCCCCGCCCACTTCCAGGCCACACCCACCAGCCCCTCCCCATTGATCCCACCCTTCCTTCATCACTAGCCCCGCCCCTTATCATTTGTCCCACCCTCATCACTAGCCATACTCACTGCGACCTCCACCCTTTCCACCAGCCCAGGCCCTCTCATCTGCCTCCAACCCCTCACCGACGCCCCCACCCTGCTCCCTACAAGCCCTGCCCCCTCAATGGCCTCGCCCCTCATGGGGCAGGTCCCTCATCACCAGCCCTGCCCGCTCAGCGGCCCCGCCCTTTGCCACCAGCCCCGCCCTCCCTGGGTGCCCCCCATCCTCTTCCTCCCATCCCAGTGTTGCAGGATCTAGGTGGCCGGGTCTGGGGCAGGCATACATTGTTGGGAATGGATTCTGCCCCACCCTGAGGTGAAGCAGGTGCTCCCCAGCGTGGGCTCCTCGGTGGGCAGGCCCAGGACCTGAACAGTGTCGGTGAGGTTGGCAGGCTCTGACAGGTGGAGCAGCATCAGGTCGTGGCTTTGGTCGGAGTCCAAGCCCTGGTTTTCGTCCTCCAGGAGGGTCAAGTCGTACAGTGGGTGTGGAAACCTGTGTCTGACTGTGAGGTACTGAGCCGAGTCTTCATCCTCAAACAGGTTGTGACGACCCAACCAGACCTGGCTAGTGCTGGGAGGAGGAGAAGGGGTGAGGGAAGGGAGGGGAGATGGGGCAGAGGGTGCCAGGAGAGTCCAGGGAGAGACAGTGAGACGCAGGGAGGGGAAGGACACATCTGGGGAAATCAAGTCAGCCAGGGGGGTAACCAGAAAGGAAAGGTGTGAAAGGCACACACATACAGAGATAAACAGAGAACAGAGGTGAAGGGGGAGGGTGAGGCAGAGGGGGGCAGTGGGAAGCCAGGAAGCAGGAAGGAGGGAGGTAAGAAGGAGGCAAGGTAGAGGCCATGAGAGAGACAGAGAGGAAAGGAAGGGAAGAGCAGGACTAGGCAGGGAGGGGAGGGGTGTGGGAAGGAGGGCCAGGGCTTGGGCCGCCCAGCCACAGCTGGAACTGGGCTGAGGGCTTCCCAGCAGGTAGGACTTGGCCTGAAGCCCAAGGCCAGTCCTGTCCTCCAGCACCCCTTCTCCTCCTTCCTTCTGCACCTACTTCTCCTTCCTTCCTCTTTTTCCTCCACCCTCAGTTGCTCCCACCAAGTTCCAGCCTTTCCAGGCTCCCCTGGGCTCACCAGGGTGGACAGAAGGGTTTGGTGGTGGGGGAGAGGTAAAACTTCCCTCTCACACAGTTGGGGGACATCCTATCCTTTTCTTAGGGGTGCCCTGGGGGCTGGGAGTGTAGTCAGCAGATATGGAAGATGAATAGGAGGGGAGGGGGAAGGGGGAGAGAGAGAGACAGAGACGGAGAGAGACAGAGACACACAGTGATAGATGACCACAGAGATGCCAAGACCTGTTCAGAGATCGAGATGAGACACAGAGACATCCAGAGATGGTAGAGATGGAGAGATGGAGACCTAAAAGGGGGGCATAGACCAAAATACAGTGCTGAAGACACACCCAGAGACCCAGGGACCTGGAGATCCAGCTAGGCCTATTCCTGGACCACCTGGCCCATTGCCTCCCCACTCTTTCCCTCTCTCACCCCAGGTTTTTTTTTTTTTTTTTTTTTTTTTTGCCAGTCCTGGGGCTTGGACTCAGGGCCTGAGCACTGTCCCTGGCTTCCTTTTGCTCAAGGCTAGCACTCTGCCACTTGAGCCACAGCGCTACTTCTGGCTGTTTTCTGTATATGTGGTGCTGGGGAATTGAACCCAGGGCTTCATGTATACAAGGCAAGCACTCTTGCCACTAGGCCATATCCCCAGCCCCTCTCACCCCAGTTTTGCATGAGCTCATCCAGGGGAACTGCCAACTCTTATTCCTGTAGGTCCTTTGGTTCTAGTCCCTTTTGGGGGGACTCTTGGGGATGTGCTGTACTACTGAGCCATGTCCCCAGCCTTCTACTCACTCTTTGATGCAGTGGGCGGCTGTGAGCACCCATTGGGGGTGCAACAAGACCCCCCCACAAGTTGGCAAACCATGGTGAGACACAGCCACTTGCCAGGGCTGAGAATGCCTCTTACACTCCCAGCCTCCTATGACTCGGGACTGGATGAAGGGCCCGGCACCTGCAGAAGGGGGTCCAGAGTTGGCAGGGTTGGCAGTGGGATTGGGGGGACTGGGCCAGGAGAAGAGCTGTGTGTTTGGAGGGATACAGGAGAGGGGGACCAAGGTGGCAATTCCTGGGTTGTGGACAAAGGGTGCTGGAAAGGACCCAGAATTTGCATGGTTGCCTGGGTTTGTGGGTTTCTGGCTGCTCCCAGGAGAGAGGCTTTGTATTTTGAGAGCAGAGCTGGGAGCAGGGTGGGAGATACCGAGACAACATCTGGTGCTGGAATTGGGCCTCACGTCAGGTCATTTGGGTGACTTGGGGACTGGCATGGGAAGTTGTATGTCCTGGGAGGCAGAGAAATCTAGAAACTAAAGATATGCAATCCACAAAGAAAGATTTTTTTGCGGGGAGGATGTAAGCATCCAGGACACAGGCAGGGGAGGCTGTGTAGGAGTTTTGTTATGCTGTATGGTCCAGGTTGGCCTTGAACTCATGAGCCTCCTGCCTCAGTTTCTCGGGGGCTGGGATTACAGCCTGGCAGTTAGTGAAGTAGTAAAGGATCTGGAGCAGTCTTGTGGCCAGCTGAGGGGGGCTGTGATTTTGGTGGCTCTCATGGCTCTGGGAAGATGCAAGTGCTTGGCAGAATCTGGGTTCTCTAAGAGGTGGGACTGGAAGCCAGATGCTAAGTTCCAAGCCAATGTTAATTAAGAATCTCACAGGCATGGGGAAGGACAGCAGACTTGGCAGGATTAAGGGAAGTCCTGGGATGATTTTATTTTTTTTTGGTGCCACTACTGGAGCTTGAACTTGGAGCCTGGGCACTATCCTTTAGATTTTTTGCTCAAGGCTGGTGCTCCACCCACTTGAGACCCTGCTCTGTTTCCAACTTTTTGGGAGTTAATTGGAGATGAGAGTCTCATGGACTTTCTTGCCCAGTCTGGCTTGGAACCCTGATTCTTAGATCTCAGCTTCCTGAATTGCTCAGATGACAGGTGTGAGCCACTAGCACGTGGTCTGGGAAGATTTTGAACCCCACAAGGACAAAGGTGACTCCCAACTTGCCCTTTTAATGAAGTGACTGGTAGTGCAAAGAAAAGGAAGTTCTGGAGTTCCTGGGAGGAAATTGGGTGGGAATCAGGGCTGGGGAAGGTTTGGCAATATTGATGGTCATGAGATACTAGAGCAAGCCTGGCACCTGGTCTGGGGTGGGTGGTGGGTTGGAGGGGTGAGGCTGGGTGGGGGGAGAGGACTTACAGGGTAAGGGTGAAGTGAGAGCCAGACCTCCCTCCCATGACCCATTGTCTCACCAGTCTCCCCCAGGGACAGAACGACACCCAGAGCCAGGAACCACATGCTGACCAGAGGTGTCCAGGTAGGAGGCGAGCTCCTAGCTGAATTAACTTCCCAGAGGAGACTTATAAGCCCTTCCCTGCCTCGGGACCCTGCCCCTGCCTGGCTGGCACCCAGAGGCTGGCTGGTGTCCTGCTTGTGATACAGAGACCTGGACACCTTCCACCAAAAGCTTTGCCAAGAGAGGAGGAGTACTCGGGACTCTTTGTTCTGTGGATACAGCTGGACGAATCCCAGGGGGGAAGAGCTCGTGGCTCAGGGATCCTCCATCTAAGAACACAGCCTGAAAAGAGAGATCCAGGGTGACCACCCCAAACAAGGTCTCATGTGCCTAAATCTCATGTAAATTCTTTACCCCTCAAGACCCAATGTCCCCCAAGTGGCCAGCACTATGGACTCTGTGATACCCTGGGCCCCGCACTCCACTGGGCCAAGATGCAAATCCTCCATCTTCTCATGTATTCCTTTAAAACTTTCAGAACCCTCTGGTTCTCGTACTCTCATGCCCAGGATCTAGTCCTCCAAGTCTGTTTTCTCATAATAAAAATTTAGGGTTCCACACAGTCCCCTGCCTAGTGTTCTCCAGTCCAGACACAGAGCAGTGGAGACTGTGTGTGCTGAATGGGAGTGGAGAGAGAGGGAAGGGGGGGGGGCGGAGAGAGGGAGAGCCGGAGAAGGGAAAGGGGGATGTGGAGGCAACACAGAGTGCTGGAGAGGAAGAGATGTGCTGGAGAGGAGGCTGGGGGACATCAGGGCGAGGCTGGGACACACAGGGCTGTGAGTTAGCTTGGTGGGGTCCTGGGTGGGGCTGTGTCCTGCCTCCTGTCGAGGGACTCAGCTCATCCCAGTGTGGGCTTTCCTGCCGAGGGACAGGGGGACAGCAAACTTCCACTCAGACTCCTCGTGGAGAAATGACCACTGTCCCTTCTTACGGTGTCCTGTGAGAGAATGCAGATCAGGGATCCCGCAGGCAGATCCCTGGTTCCAGATGCGGGACCACAACTCTCCCAGCTGACAGCTGCCTCTGCCCTGTGCTCCTGGAATTCAGGTCCTCTCCCAGCCCTGCAAGGTCCCTACTCTCTTGCTGTCTCCATTTTTGGTTGTTCCCAGATCAGCTTGAGATGAGATGCCTCCCTCTCTCCCTCCCTCCCTCCCTCCCTCCCTCCCTCCCTCCCTCCCTCCCTCCCTCCCTCCCTCCCTCCCTCCCTCCCTCTCTCCCTCCCTCCCTCCCTCCCTCCCTCCCTCCTTCCCTCCCCCTTCCTTCATCACACTCTCTCTTTCCTCTTCCTTCCCCTCTCCTCCTGGGACACTGCATAAGGATTTGTGGGTGCATTCTTTAGTTTTGAGGCCCATCCCTGGCTGGGCATCCAGCTGTTATTCAGCCCTCCTGCAGCAAAAAGGCTCAGGGACAGCACTCAGACCCTGAGTTCAAGCCCTAGGGCCAGGACACAGACACACACCCACACACCAGAGGACAACAGAATTTGCTACATTCTATTTTAATGGTGGAGCAGGCAATGTGGGCATCAGAGATTGGCTGCCATGGTGTCCACGATCCACTTCATATAGGATTGCACTCGGGTGAAGATGCTCGGATAGCCAAAGACACCACACCTGGAGAGGCCCCAGGATGCCACCCCTTGGATCACACCATTGCAGACCAACGGCCCCCCAGAGTCACCCTGGGTGGGGGAAGAGAGAATTTGTCTAGGCTCTTCCAGCCAGCCTAGCTCTCAGACAGAGGAAGAAGATGGGTTCTGGCAGGGGTCCTGGTCATTGGGAGGAGATGTCAAAACCCAGCTCCTAGTGGGTGTCAGTGGCTCACACCTGTAAGGGGCTACTCAAGGGGCTGAAATCTGAGAGTCTAGTTTCAAAGCCAGCCTGGGAGGGAAAGTCTGTGTGACTCTGATCTCCAATTAACCATGAGAAAACCGCAAGTGATGCTGTGGCTCAAAGTGGTAGAGCGCTAGCCTTGAGCAAAAAAGAGCTCGGAGACAGTGCTGAGGCCATGAGTTGAAGCCCCATGACCAACCCCCCCCCCCAACCCGAACAAACAAAAACAACCCAGCTTCATCAGGGTTGGGGGAGCTAGGTCAGCCCTGTCCCCCTCCCCACAGTCTGGTCCCCACATCACCACCAGAGGGCACCTGTGAGCCCAGAGCCAGGCCTTGCCCTGCGCCTGCCCCTACTCACCAGAGGAAAAGCCCTTCTGCCCTCGCTGCTCCTTCTCATCCTGCTCCCTGTCCCAGCCACACAGGCCTCGGCTGCCCCTTGCCCTCTGGTCCTTTTCCCTGCGGTTCCCTGTGCTTCTCCCGGTGCTCACCTGAGTCAGCTGTAGGCTCCTCTCACCTCCTTGCCACTGCTTTCCTCCTCCCCTGCGCCTTAACTGTCACCCCTGACCCCCCATGTCCGTGGTGAGCTCTCTGTTTCTATGCCCCCAGAACAGATACCCCTACGTGAGAAGCCATCTCTGCCATCTAGGCAGGATCTGGGAGAGCACTGGGTGTGTGGCTAGCCCTGGTGACATGCTGGGTGGAGGGGCGGGGCAGTGAGGGGTGCCCAGGGATCTGGAGGGGTGCTGAGGACATGAGGGGCGAAGCTGAGAGGAGGGAACCCCCTGCAGCCAGATTCTCTGAACCCTGCTTTGCAGCCTCCAGCCAGAGGACAGCAGCCTACCATGCAGGGGCCTCCGACCTCCTTCTGGAGGCCTCCTGCGCAGATCATGGTGTCCGTCACCTTCTTGCTGTAGATGTGCCTGCACCACTTGTTACTGAGGATCTCCAGCTTTGCGCAGTGCAGTTTGTACGTTTGCACATCTGCAGGGCGGGGAGGAAAAGGGCTGTGAGCATCCATGGCTGTTTTGTCTCTCAGCCCCCCACCTGTGTGCAACGGTCCTGGTGGTGCTTACATGTCCCTGGGCCTTGCTTGACGCTGCCCCAACCCGAAGTAGTGCACGTGGTCCCCTCTGCCAGCCTAAAGAGCGGCAGTTCCAGGAACTGCACCCCGCCGGTCATCTTGGCGGGGTGCAGCAGGCGCAGCAGCATCAGGTCGTGGCTGGGGTCTTTGCCGTGGCCCGGAGTGTGGTCATTCACCAGGCTCATGTTGTATTGTGGGTGCGGGAAGCTGGCATTGACAGGGATGCACTGACCCTTTTCTGCAATGTCAAGCAGGTTGGTGCCACCCAGCCAGGCAGTGTAATTGCTGAGGGAAATTGATGGAGGGGGTGAGGATGGAGGAGGAGCCAGGTGTAGAGGGACCCCAAAGAGAGAAGCAGTGAATGAGAAACAGAGGGAGGGGGAAACGAAAGACACAACTGGGGAAATCGAGTCAGTGCGGGGGCAGGAAGGGAAGGGTGTGAAAGGCACACAGAGATAAACAGAGGTGCAGGGGTGGAGGATGAGAGACAGAGGGGGACAGTGGGATGCCAGGGAGCAGGAAGGAGGGGGTTGAGGAGACAAGGCTGAGGGCATGTGAGAGACACAGGAGGAGAAGGGAAGAGAAGAGCAAGGCAAGGGAGGAAGGGGAGGAGTGAGGGGAGGAGGAGCAGGGCCTGAGCTGCCCAGCTGCACCTGGGACTGGGCTGAGACTTCCCAGCATGCAGGGCTGAAGTCCAAGGTGGGATCCCCCCCTCCAGTGCCCTACTCCTCTCTTCTTCCTCCTTCCTCAGTTGCTCCCACCCAGCTACAGCACCTCCAGGCTCCCCTGGGGACCTTTATTCTTTTCTCTGGAGTCCCTCTTTGTCCCATTATGGGAATCTGGCCAGTAGAGCTGGAGAAGGAGAAGTGAAACAGACCCAGAGGGAGGTAGGTGGGCAGAGACGCAGAGGGGAGGTAGATGCAGGGACGGCCACATGTAGATACACAGCTTGGAGACACAGACACAGACAGAGAGATGGGAGATACTGAGATGGAGAAGGGAAGAGAGACAGTCTGAAGGTCAGCGGTAGGAAGACACACGCAGAGCCAGACACCAAGGGACCTAGAGAGTAGCAAGGAGGAGAGACATAGTGAGACCCAGGCAGCTGTGGGTCCTGGTCCATTTCTGCCTCTCCTAGGCCACGGGGCTCTGCCCAGCCTCTCCCTCTGGTGCCAGCCCCTGTGGAGGCTATCCAGGGACAAAGCCAGCTGTTTATTCCCCTGAGGTAGACAGGCCTCCTTTCCCAGGTCCTACTCACTCTTGGATGCAGTGGGCTGCCGTAAGTACCCACTGGGGGTTCACCAGGACTCCCCCACACTTGATCTTGCCAGAGTGGACTAGAACCACCTGCCATGGCTGGGAGTGTTCCAGGCATTCCCAGCCTCTGACAATCCTGGACTGGATGTGGGGTGTGGCGCCTGCAGACAGGGGACTGGTCAGGGGGCCCAGGAGAGGGGCCTGTGCTGTGGCATGAGGTCAGGGGGTAGAGCGAGGGCTTCTGGGAAGATGGGCCTGTGATGGCCACTTGGCTCAATGGGGAGGGCTTGTGGTGGGGAAGGCAGGGATTTGCCAGAGGTTGTGGGGTGCGATTTTAAGGTTCTGAATGGACTCCAAGTTCAGGATAGGGTTGAAGGCTGAGCAGGACCGCCGAAGTTACCATGGTGACATGGGAATTCCTCAATTCCTGTGACTCCCCTCAAGAGCCATGGGCCGGGTCCACCAAGGACTTCAGGGATACTCTGGGTTCTAGAATATTCCTCTGAACAGAGGGAATCATTGTTGGAGTCCAACTCTTACATAGGGAAAGGAGAAAGTTCCATGGCAAGTAGGAAGAAAGCTGGGGCCTGGCGATGCAATAGGGACTGTGAAGGTTCTAGCACATGGCAAGACTAGGAAAGGATTTCCAGGTGAGCCTGAGGGAGCGAGGGAAGTGCCTGACACTGCGGGTGGGCTGGAGGACTAGGCTGGGGAGGTGGGCAGGAGAGGGGTAGGCTTCCGGATGACCCGGGCAGCAAGACCACAGGGAGCCTTCTCGTTCCTCCTCCCTTTTCCCTCCTTACCTGACCTCCCCAGGGACAGAGCCCAGCACAGGACCAGCACCTGCATGGCCATGGCGGCGTCCACAGGCAGCCGGGTGCTGAGCTGAGAGCTGGGAAGACTTTTTAAAAGCTTTTATCCTTCATGGGCCCCTCCTCTGCTGCCCTGGTCACGCAGAAGCTGGCAAGGCTCTGCCCATGGTTCTGGGTGTGGACACCCCCCTTGGGCATCAGTGGCATGAAGGGCATAAAAAATGAGGCACACCTGGTGTCTCCAGGGCCTGCTTCACACTGGAGACTGCCAGAGGCAAAGCCTCAGTGGGACAGAGCACTTGCTTCTGCGGACAGAGACTGTGCAGGGAGACCCAGGAACAAAGCACCCTGCTTCCTGGCGGCCTTGTGTCCCCTCAAATACGGCCCCGAAGCTGTGAGATATCTGGCTCCCTTCATCTCGCAGAATCAAAATATGAGGCCTTTGTCTTTTCACCGCATCTTGAAATATAGTGTCCTAGGTTCCCAATAGCTGGGTAATTCTGGTTGTTTCTGCAAAACTAGATTGTGTGCTCCAGCTGCATGAGAGCCTCACGATGTCTTCTTCACAATTACCTAGGATGAGGAGCAAGAGCAGAGTGTGTGCAGATACTAACAAGGGGAGGCCAGGAGGACTGGAGTAAAAGGGTGGAATCTTCTTGATTGGAGTCTGAGCTGTATCTCTCTATTGGTGTGGAGAGACAAGTCTCAGCCTGAGGGAGGAAGTCCTAGGCCCTGGGTCCTACCTCTACGGCTGTCCACATCCACAACTCAGCCCCAGCCCAGTTCAACCCAACCCAATTCAACTTACCAAAGCCAACCCCACACCAATCAACCCAACTCTCCTCACTCATCACAATGCACTCAGCTCAATTGTATAAAACTCAGTTCACCCCAACTGGACATGATCCAATCCATTGCCAAAATGACAACTCCAGCTCAAGCCAAATTTACCAAACCCCAACCCAACTTAACCAAACCTAAACAACCCAATTAACCCAATCTAACTGAACCTAATCTAACCCAATCCAGCCCAACTCAATTTAACCCAACCCAACTTAACCCAACTCAACCCAAGTTAACCTAATTCAACTCAACCTAACTCAACTGAATTAACCCAATCTAACTCAACTTAACCTAACCTAATACAACCCAGACCAATTTAACCCAACCCAATTTAGCCAAACACAACCCAACTTAACCTAACCCAACACAACTAGCACAATACAATCCAACTCAGCCTAACTTAACCTAATTTAACACAACCCAACCAATCCAATACACATCAACCCAATGTTAGCCAACTCAGCCTAACTTAACCCACCCAACCTAACCTAATATAACACAACCCAACCTAATTTAATCCAACCCCACCCAAACTAACCTGACCTATCCTAACTTATCCCAATACTAACATCTTTCATACACAAATTCAAACTGTAAACACCCATAAGCAGAGTGTTACAAATTAGACTCAAGAGAAGGGCCTCATGGAAGACCAAGATCCAGAGGATTATGGTTCAAAGCCAGTCCTGAAAGAAAAGTCTGTAACTTTTGTACTCTTGATCCATCACTTCGTGGAGATGGATGGAGATGGCATCCATGATAGCCATATAAACTCTGTACCTTCTTCTGCCATCAGAGGGAACTCTGCCTAGAACCTGGGTGAGGCTAAAGGACACAGATCAGATGGATGAGGGGTGTTAAGGAAGGAACTATGAGTTGTCCTGTAGGGAAAGATGGAACACACATGCTGCTGGTTCTGGGACGAAGGTCTCCACTGGCTTCTCATGTTTTTGTAAGACTTCAGAGTAGCAACAGCAGCAACAACAAAAACCTAGAGCATTTGTTGTGGGCTATCAAGGAGGTTTGGCAGCAAGTGGTTTTGCAAATGGTGTGCCTACTAGAACGGCTGTGTTTAAAGTTCGGGATAGTAAACACAATGTGTCCCTTATAACAGACCTAATGTTTAACGTCCAATGTGATGGCATAATATGTTCTTACAGGCACAACTTGTTTATGTTCAGGAAACAAAGATGCTATCTCCAACTTGGAGAAATACCAGGCAGGGATGTACAGCCTCCTTTCCTTGTAAGATGGAGGATTGCTCATCCCATGTGCCTCCTCAGTGGGACAAATTACTGTGGGGACAGAATCCTCTTGCACTGTTCTTATCTCCCTATAGGATTCAGAGGCAAGGATGAATTATTTAGGAAGACATTGCAGAATATGAAACAACAGTTAACTAATGAGATACATGCTCTGAAAAAGAACCACACAGAAATCTTAGAAATATGAGAGTGGAAGATGCCCTTTCCCGACATCTACATGAGTCTTAGATAAATCGTCTGGCCTCCTCCTTCCACTGACTGAGCAGGCAACCACTGCAGAATCGATGTGGACTCAGGAAATGGGCTGTGACATGGGTTTGGATCCACAGACACAGGTTTGCTCGGGTGGGGGTGGGGGCCATGCTCAAGGGGGGAAGGTGATGGAGAACAGGGCCAGATTCAGCTCTACTTTGATCAGTTTTTGAAGTTCTAGTTTGTAAGTATTCTATTTCCTTTATTTCCTAACTCTTTTGGGGGTGTAGTTGATGTTTAATTTTTTTTTTACTACGTTAAATTAAATTGTTTTTGTTACTTCTGTCTGCCTCTCTTCTCCCAATGATCATAACTGCAAGGCCCATTAAGTAGGCAGAGAATTCACAAACTTGAAAGTTTAGGAAATAACAAATCTGAAAAGAGGAATAAATGAACAAATGGTATTTAGGAAAGAGTCAAGCTTGTTTGTGTCAGTAAAATAAAAAAAAAACTTCTAAGGTGAATAGGGAGAAAAATAACAACAACAACAACAACCAAGCAACACTCCAATAAGCTACGGAAAATCAACAAGATTATAGGAACCAGAAAATATCTCCTAACAATAACCTTAACTGTAAATGGCCTTAACTTTCCAATGAAAAGACACAAACTGACTGGATTTAAAACAAACAACAAGGGCTGGGGATATGGCCTAGTGGCAAGAGAGCTTGCCTGGTATACATGAGGCCCTGGGTTCGATTCCCCAGCACCACATATACAGAAAACGGCCAGAAGTGGCGCTGTGGCTCAAGTGGCAGAGTGCTAGCCTTGAGCAAAAGGAAGCTAGGAACAATGCTCAGGCCCTGAGTCCAAGCCCCAGGACTGGCCAAAACAACAACAACAACAACAACAAAAAAAACAACAAACAAAAAAGATTCAAATGCTTACTGCCTGTAAGAAACACCTCCCACACAGAGACTGGAAGTAAAAGACGGAAAGTAATATAAGAAGGAGCAAGTAGAAACCAGAAACAAACAGGAGTAGCCATACTCTTATCTGAGTAGATTTAAAGCCTACATCAATCAAAAGATATAAAGAAAGCGACTACATCCATCAATAAAGATAATCCATCAAAATAATATGACAGTTGAATGTGGGTGTATGCCTGTAATCCTGGCACTCAGTAAGCAAGGGCAGGCAAGAATTAAATGTTTAAGACCAGCATGGCTTACTTAGCAAGTTTAATACCAGCATAGGTTGTGGGAGATTGTCTCGGAAAAGAAGAGTCAAGAGAAGGAGAAAGAGGAGAAGAAAAATAATACTTAACAATTTTAAATACATAAGCATTGAACATTGGGTGTCCTCAATTTGATGTTGAATAACAGATAGGTCCAGATGCAATAATAGTGAGTGATGTCAAGATCCCACTTCCATCAACAGCTAGATCATCCAGAAAAAAAATTCAAGAAACTTCAACATCAAACGGCAGCATAAGGAACTTAACAAAATCTACAGAATATTATAGTCAACAACTGTAGGGTGCATCCTTTTTTTCCCTCAGCAGCCCACAGACTTTCTCTGGAATAAGTCACATTTTAAGATATAAAGCAAAACTCTGAAACAATTTCATGCGTCTTTTGACAATTCAGAATGGAACTAGAAATCAATAATAAGCCACAGAAACTACATAGGGGCTGGGAATATGGCCTAGTGGAAAGAGTGCTTGCCTTGTATACATGAAGCCCTAGGTCTGATTCCTCAGCACCACATATATAGAAAAGGCCAGAAGTGGTGCTGTGGCTCAAGTGGAAGAGTGCTAGCCTTGAGCAAAAAGAAGCCAGGGACAGTGCTCAGGTCCTGAGTCCAAGCCCCAGGACTGGGCAAAACAAACAAACAAACAAACAAACAAACTGTAACCAGATGGACCAGAAAGAGACTGAAGATACAAATGAGAAAAAAAATTCACATAATTACCTTGTCTTTCATATCTGTGGGACTCAACCAATCAGATTCAGCCTTAAAAACTAAAGAAAAAAATAGGTTTCTGGGAGAAGAACTCTTTCTCGTGACTGAAACACACATAACCTAGCTAGATTTTGCTACTTAGGATGATGCTACAGGGGTGGAACTTTAGGGGTAAGCTTTCTGAACTAGTTCTGGGTTTTCAGTCTGGTGCTGAAATTTGGCTGAGTTTGGTGACTTCGTTTTCTGTAACAACATCAGCATTGAAAACCCATGACAAACACGGAGACATACAAAATATTACCATGGGGAAGCCCGAATTAACAAGAGGCGAAGTCTGGAAGGTCAGTATATAAGACATCGTGAAAGAGATTTTTTTTTTTTAACAGTAATAGCTATAATGAGATAAGAAAGTAGCTCCTAATTGTTCTGGCCAACATGGATAGAAGGAAGACAGATGAGCTAGGAGCTTCAAATTCCAGCTCAACTGTATAAAGAGTTGACGTTTCTGTGTTTGTCCTGAGGAACACCCTCGAATCTCATAGACACAGGGCTGTGGTTGTTGGAAATCAAACCCAGAGTCTTATATTTCAGTAGCTGGATGGCAATGGGCAACATCTACTGCAAAGGTGAAGGCACCATGGAGAACTGGAGTGAAGGCATATAGAAGGCATATGGAAGGCTCAGATGGCGCAAAGCAGAGGGAGGAGGTCTGGGACAGGAGATGGAGAGTTGTCCTACAGAAGATCCAGAGGCAGGTGCATGTAGCCTGTGTCTGATGGGCTGTGGGACACACTTGGCCTCTATCTTGGGCCCTGCCGGAAGGTGAGCCATCTTGATTTATGTAATTCCAACAGTGGAAGCATGATGAGGGTATGGGGGAAAACCGGTGACAGGAAATTTTCTTTAACACTAAGTATAAACAGGTTCTGTCTGGAACAATCCAGAAGGATCCAGCTTCTCCTGAGGTCACACGTCCCCCCATAAAGCACCCAGCTTTGTTTGCCGTCTCTCATCTCCATCTCCAGCTGGCAGTGCCCAACTGTTTGCCAAGAACTCTTGATGAGTCTGATATTTTATTGACATGCAAACAAATCAGGTAACCTCCTGTCGTTTCAGAGACACAGGTAAAGCACAGCAGACCCTGGGTCCAGGGGCTTTACTGGTCCTGGCATGGTGGGCAGTACGGTGTTCCTGACCATGTGTGGCCACTCTCAGCCCCAGATCAGAGAGGAGATAGGAACCTTCCAGGAAGATTCAGCACGCACCGTGGCTTGCCCCAGTGGCGAGGCATCTGAGAAGAACAATCCCTCATCTTACAAGGGAAGGAGGCGGGGAGCAGTCCTGTCTAGTATTTCTCCCTTTATGACATAGTCTCTTGTTATCTGGAGCACAAACAAATTAGATCTGAAGGAATATCTTATGCCATTATACTGGACATTAAACATTGTGTCTGTTATAAGGGACACATTGTGTTTACCATCCTGAACTTTAAACACATCTGTTATCCTAGGGATATCATTTGTAAGACCACTTGCCAAGTCTCCTTGATAGCCCACAACAAATATGTTGTTATTATTATTGTTGTTAATTGTTGCTCTGAAGTCCTAGAGAAGCGTAAGAGGCTGATGGAGACCTCTTTCTGTGCAATCTGCGTGTTCCACCTTTCCCTACAGGACAACTTCCTTGTCCTTCCTGAATGACCCTTGTCCCCCTGATCTGTGTCCTCAGCCTTGTCACTTCTCTATGAGGGCAGGAGGAAGATGGAGGCTTGATATGGACATGCAAAATATGCCCTTGTGTTGAGGCGTGTGTGTGTGTGTGTGTGTGTGTGTGTGTGTGTGTGTGTGTGGTGTGCTGGGCCTTGAGGAGACAGAGTGCTATGAACCACAGTGTAGAGATTTGAGATCCATGGATGGATGGAAGCTGGCCAGGGTCCCGTGTGGTATGGCATGGCGTCCTGTGTTGGGCAGGCCAGCCTCTGGGTGCTCAGCTGTAGCTGATGGCATGGTGTGGGGTCTACATGGTGTGGGGTGTGATCATTCCCTGCCTTCAAGACGGGGAAGTGGAGGGTTTCACTACGGCAGTTTGCACATGTCCCCGCCAGGTGATCAATAGATCCATCTCAACTCCACAGGATGAAGGAAATGAGAGGCCTGGCTGCTGGTGTTTGAGGGGACTTGGGGTGTGGAGCCTTACTTGGAGTGTGTGTGTGTGTGGGCTGTGTCAGTTAGTTCTCCACCCTCTGTGGCCTCCCCTGCCTGGCCTTTATTGCTTTACAGACCAGAGCGAGGCCTGATGTTGCAGGCCTGGCCTGGGGAGGCACCCTTGGGGGATGGGGGGCATTGGCCTCCATAGCAGGGGTGGGGCCTGGCCAGCACCAGGCAGGGGTGGGGCTCTGGTGGATAATAAGGGCTTTTAAAGGTTCCACAAGACTCCCAGTTCCTAGCTAATGACCCGCCTGCCCCTGGACACCTCTGCCACCATGTGGCTCCTGGTTCTGTGCCTCATCATGTTTCTGGGGGGGACTGGTGAGAGTGTGGGGAGCCTGTGGGAGGGGGCCGAGGTCCTGGATCCCACATTGTCTTCACTCCTGTAAGTCTTTCTAATCTATCTGGGACCACAACCCATAGCCTGTCCTAGACCTGTGCCTCCCAGGGCACTGCCCGCTGCCCTCCTCCCTGCACTGGCTCCTCTGCCCCAGAACCTTCACCCCTCCTTTGCCAGTAGCAAAAAGGAGGCCCTGGGCCATCTATCTGTCTCTTAGGGGTTCACCCATGCTTCCAAGGAGCCCCAATCCTGGGCTCTCCACCATTACCCTCGATTTCCCTGTGACCTTTGAGCCTGCGGTTCCCCAAATCTCAGCATACTCAGTGTCTTTCCTACCCCAGCAAAGTATCTTCCCATGGAGGTCCCACAGTCCACCAGACAATCCTGCTAACTGGTGGGGGCCACCAGAAGGCTCCCCATCTCATGTGGGGAAGCCCACAAATGTCCTTATCTCTGTTGCTACATTCCATGCAGCACCCCAGTCTTCCCTCAGGCGACACCTCCAGACTCCCCTCCTTCTACAGCTCTTATCCTCCATGAGCTCCAGCTCCTCCCCACCTGTGTACTGCCCCCTCCCATCTGCACAGCTCTGGTTTTCTGGGGTCCCAGCCAGGCCCTCCTGCCTGCCCTCCTAGGCACCCCAACATGTGATTCTAACTCCCTCTCTCTACTGTCTCCTATTCAACCTCTTCTCTGTATGGTCCTGAGAAGGCCCTCAAATCTCTCCAGTGCTCAGACCACAAACCCCTTCTCCCTGAGCAGCACCCCTCACCCTAGGCCACAGTGACCCTGCCAGTGCCCATCCCATCCCGACCACAGCCCTGTTCTCATGGACCCACTACCCCAAGATGACATTCTTGCTGTACAGGAAGGACCTCAAAGCCACCAGGAGCCCTCTCACAGCCAGAGCCCTGCCTCTTGCCCTTTCTCTTGGACCTGGGAACCCCACATTCTAACTGTCCCTGCCTAGCCCAATCCGGAGACCCACATTCTAGATGCTGTGGTAGCATCATCTACCTGGCTCCGCTCCCACTCAGGATGAGCCCCCAGCCCTCAGGAACCCCCATCTCCAGCCCAGGCCCTGCACTTTTCCAGAGGCATCAAATCCTGAGCCCAGGTCTCCACTGACCCTTTGCAGGTGCTGCACCCCATGTCCAGAATCGGCTTGTCGGAGGCTCAGAGTGTGAAAGAAACTCCCAGCCCTGGCAGGTGGCGGTGTACCATTTTAGCAGCCCCCAGTGTGGGGGCGTCCTGTTGAACCCCCAGTGGGTGTTGACGGCTGCCCATTGCTTCAGCAGGTGAGTAGGAGCCAGGGGCTGGGGAGGAGAGCAGCACTGCTCCAGGAGAAAGCAGGCAGTGGCTTTCCAGACTCCCTCATGCCAGACTAGGGGCTGAGGGGCCAGGGAGGGCCTGCAGGGGTGCTGGAAGAAGAGAGGATGCTCTGGGGCAGACCCCCTGTCTACGGCCCCCCTGTGTCTGCCTCTGTCTCTCCATGGTGTCTTTGGGTCTCTGTCATCTTTTTTTCTGTCTCCGTCTCTCCCGGATGTGGTGTCCCTGTTTCTGTCCTTGTCTGTCTCTCTGGGTCTCTGCTCACTTGTCTTCCTTAACTTCCTTCTCTGCTGACCACACTTCCAGAATGGACCCCAGGGCACCCCCTAGAAAAGGAAAGGATGGCCCCCAACTGTGTGAAAGGGAAAGTTTCCCCTCTGTCCACCCTGCAGAGCCCTGCGGGAGCCTGGAGGGGCTGGAGCTGGGTGGGAGCCACTGAGGGAGGAGGAATAGGGAGGAGCAGGACACTGGAGGAGGGGACCAACCTTGGCTCCAGGCCAAGCCCTGCATGCTGGGAAGCCCTCAGCCCAGTCCCAGCTGCAGCTGGGCAGCTCAGAACCTGGCCCTCCTTCCCACCGTGCTCCCCTCCCTGCCTAGTCCTGCTCTTCCCCTCCCTCCTCCTCTGTCTCTCTCATGGCCTCTGCCTTGCATCCTCACCTCCCTCCTTCCTGCTCCCTAGGTTCCCCGTCCCCATCCTCCACCGTGGACAGCTCTCCTCTGTGTGCCTTTCACACACTGCCCTTCTGGTTTCCCCCTAGCTGACTCAGTTTCCCTAGAGGTGTCCTTCTCCTCCCCCTTCCTGTTTCTCACTGTCTCTGTCTCTCTTTGGAACCCCAGTACACCCTGCTCCAAGGTCCCTGCCCGGGCTCCTCCTCCATCTTCACTCCCTCCATTTTCCTCACAGCAATTACCAGGTCTGGCTGGGTCGCCACAACCTGTTTGAAGATGAAGAGCAGGCTCAGTTCTCCCTTGTCAGTGGCAGCTTCCCACACCCAGGCTTCAACATGAGCTATGCTAAGTTACACGATCGCGTTCCAGGAGTAGACTACAGCCATGACCTGATGCTCCTCCGTCTGACAGAGCCGGTCCGGATCACCGACGCCGTGAAGCCCGCCAGCATGCCCACCCAGAAAGCAGAGATAGGCACAACCTGCGTTACCTCTGGATGGGGCAGCATTGCATCAGAAAAATGTAAGTGGGCCTCCCAGGACTGCCTAGGGGGAAACACCCCGGCTGGGTGAACTAACTGCTCCTTTTGCTCCCTGGCCCACAGTCAAATTCCCAGACGAACTCCAGTGCATGGAGATGAAGCTCCTGCCGAATGAAGCGTGTGAAAAAGCACATCCCCAGGATGTGACAGAGTTCATGCTGTGTGCAGGGAACCCACCGGCTCACCCGGACACCTGTGTGGTAAGCAGCACCTCCATGTGTGTGGGGGCCTTTATCTATGGAGTCTTCATCGTGGTCTGCCTTTATCTGGCCTTCCAGCCCCAGGAGTGGGCTGGGGCAGGAGACTCAGATTCTGAACTGAGGTCTGCCCCCCATCTGCTCCAAGGCTGCCCAGGCATAGTTCCCACCCCAGTGCCTCAGTTTCCTCCCTGGGAGAGGAGCCGGAAGGGGAGGGCAGTCCAGTTGTTCTGGCCCCTCCAGCTGGATCCTGTTGCCTTCCTCTGGGGCTGCTTCCCCCCCCCCCCCCCGTTGGACTTCTGTCTTTGGGTCTGGTCCACAGACCTTTCTCACTGCCTCTGATTCCTGTTTCCAGGGAGACTCAGGGGGCCCGCTGGTCTGCGATGGGGAGCTGCAAGGCATCACCTCATGGGGCTACTTCCCATGTGGCGCCCCGAACTCCCCACCCTTATTCGCCTATGTTTTCAAGTACAAGAAGTGGATAGAAGACACTATGGCCAGTAACCCCTGAGCCCAGCTTCTCCCCACTCCCAGTAAAGCCAAATACGCATCACACCAGTGTCTCCTGTCTTTATCTGGCTTCCAGCCACTGGGGCCCATAAGCCTAGATCCCCATCTGCCCTGGCCAGTGGCAGGTGGGGTAGGGCATGGGGCTGTGGCCAATGTGGATGACCAAGGGGCAACAGAGGCTGGGACCCAGGGGAGGGTCCAGAACGCCCAGAGGGTCTGGAGGCGCTGGGCCGACCTCCTGTGAGGCCTGGGGCATCATGGGGGTGGTGGGAGACGGAGGCAGAGGCAGGTGGCCGGGAAGGGGGCGGGAAGGCTGCGGAAGGCTGACCGCAGGCCACGTTCCCAGGAAGGTGCCTGCTTCCTGGACCAGGCTGCGGCAAATGCCAAGGATGGGAACAGATGGGAGCTTGGGGGCGTGGCCTGAGCTGGCACAGGGCAGGGCTAGGCGAGTGGGCGTGGCCTTAGTGTGGACACCTGGGGGCCTGACTAGGAGTGTGGGCGTGGCCTGAGAGGACTGATAGGTGGAGGGAGGCCTGGCTATACTCCGGGGCGTGGCCAAGTTAGGCATCCCTGCGGCTAGTATGGGTTGGTGCTGGGGGCGGGGCCTAGCTAGGCGTGGGGGCGGGGCCTCACAAACTGGTCACAGTGTCCTGGCTCAGTCTGTGGCTGCTCCCGGGGGCAGAACCTGAGGAGTGTGGGACCTCCGGAGGGCAGACACTGTGAAGACCCAGTGGGTGGTGGCAGGATGACACAGGGTGGACTCTGGTGAGGGAGGCTTAGTCTGGGGACTAGTTGGAGGTCAAAGGGGAGGGCCAGATCTGTGTCCTGTCTGCAGATTCTGCCTGCACAGTGAAGAGAGGTTGGGGGAGCCAGTTACAGCAGAAGGGACCCAGCAGACACACAAGGTCACAGAACAGGGCACTAAATCCACAATGCAGAGCTAAAGAGCCAGGGCAAGCTCCAGCTCCTTGGAGGCACCAAGATGGCCAGGACACAGCACCATGATGAAAAAGTGGAGGAATTCAACCCAAAACTTGTCCACAGTCAGAGACAGGCCTTTCTCCACACACCAGCTTTCCCACTCTCCTGACTTTACACTCTGCTTCCTTGGAGCATTCAGTGATTAGCTGAGTGCACCCACACAGAAAGGGCCATCCTGGGCTAGCTACTGTTCTCCTGACTGGAATGGAAGGTGGCAATGATAGCGGAGCTGGGGCCATGGAAGGTTGGAGATGAGGGTGAGAGTGGGGTAGTGCTGTTAAGGCTAGCCAGCCCCAATAGAGAGAGCCCAGGCATATTCTCCCTGCCCACTGCTCCGTCCTTCCAGACTGCATCTTATGCCAGGCATCAGTGGCTCATGCCTGTAATCCTAGCTACTCAGGAGGCTGAGATCTGAGGATGAAAAAAGCTTAGAGACAAGAGCCCAGATGCTGAGTTCAAGCCCCAGTACCAACTAGCACAACACACACATACACACACACACACACACACACACACACACATTGTGACAGTGTGGTGATGTTCCTCAAGAGTCAGATCAGGTCTGCCGTGATCCTCTCATCCCATCCAACAATGGGGAGATGATTCTGGGATTCTGAGGTCTTCAGCATCTCCCTCCCCGAGCCGCCAGGGAATAGTCTGGGGAGGGTGCTCACCCTGGCTCTGAATCCCTGACTCTGAATTCTAGGCAGTTTCTTTCTTTCTTTTCCTTTTTTTGCCAGGGCTGGGGCTTGAACTCAGGGACTGGGCACTGCTCCTGAGCTTCTTTTTGCTCAAGGGTAGCACTCTACCACTTGTAACACTTCTGGACTTTTCTGTTTAGGTGGTTCTAAGGAATCTAACCCAGGACTTCACACATGCTAGGCGAGCACTCTGCCGCTGAGCCACATCCCCAGCCCCTCTAGGCAGTTTCTTAGTCTTGGTCATATGGATCTTTCTGGAGGAAAATATTCTTTCCTGGGACACTACTGCCCCTTGGCTTAGAGGCTGTTTAGCAGCAGTTCTCAGCTCTGACCACTAGATGGCAGGAGCCACCAAGTTGTGAATTTCCTTTGATTGCCCTGAATCTAACCAGATCCTGGTTCCTGGAGGGGTTCAGTCGGGGACCCCCCCCCCACTACCTCTAGCAGCTCTCTCTACCTCCCAGGGCTTCTTCCCTCCATGTTCTACTTCCTCGTGTCTAATTCTCTCTGCTACCTTCCTTCTCTCATTTTAGTTTTGTCATTTTGCCTTTGAAAGTATTTCCAGTCTCTGTCTCTTTCTCTGTGTCTGTCTGTCTGTCTTTTGTTCCAGTCCTGTGGCTTGAATTCAGGTACTGGGTGCTGTCCCTTAGTTTTTTCCTTTAAGGCTGGTGCTCTGCTACCAGAACCATACCTCTATGCATTCCAGCTTTTTGGTGGTTCATTGGTGATAAGAATCTCATAGACTTTCCTTCTCTGGTTGGCTTTGAACCATGATCTTCATATCTCAGCCCCAGAGTATCTAGGATTGCAGGTGTGAGCCATTGGTGCCCAGTTTATTTGGTCTTTTTAAGTGTCATATGATTTTTTTTTTTTTTTTTTTTTTTTTTTTTGCCAGTCCTGGGCTTGGACTCAGGGCCTGAGCACTGTCTCTGGCTTCTCTTTGCTCAAGGCTAGCACTCTGCCACTTGAGCCACAGCGCCACTTCTGGCTGTTTTCTATATATGTGGTGCTGGGGAACCGAACCCAGGGTTTCATGTATATGAGGCAAGCACTCTTGCCACTAGGCCATATTCCCAGCCCATATGATTGTTTTTATCTCTCTCTCCATCTTCTCGCAGTCTCTCTCTCTTCTTTTCTCTCATCCCTTCTGCCTAACTCTGTCCCATCTCTTTGTATATGTCCGCCATCTCTGTAGCGTGGTTGTGTGGTTGGGGTCCTGCCTCAGTCAGGGCCTGTAGAAGAGCCTGGCTCTGAAGTCTGTAGTTGGCTGTGAGTCTCACCAGTGTTTGTACTCCAGGGCTTGAGGTTTGGGATCCTCACTGGACTCTAGACCAGATGTCAGCAGGCATTTACTGTCAAAACGCAGAGTGTAATTCTGCTTGGTTTTGTGGGCCAGACAGTTCCTGCTGTAATTCCCTCCTCTCTGCCATCCCAGCAGGAACACAACCACAGCTGCCACCCAAATGAGCACCTAGACCCCAACAGCAATGTTTTCCCAGAAAGTAGCAGAGGGGGTCTGGGCGGCGGGGATGACCTTTTCTTGGGATCAGCATGTGGAAATTCCTGGGGATGTCTGGCTTTGGGCCTCAGGGCCAGCCTCTGCACAGGGAGCTGAGGGTCTAGGGCTGGGTGGGGGTAATTGAGTCTTGAGTCTGGAGATAAGATCCTTTGTGAGGATATGGTAAGAGGCTGACAGGACAACCTTACTGACTTGCACTTCGTGAACCACTGGGTAGTTCTAGAAGTTCACTGAGGATTACTGGGTCGCTGAGGGCTCTGGTGCAGGCAGCTTGTCTCTGCGTGGGGAGGTTGGTTTAAGGGAGAGGCAAAAGGGGGAAGAGGGGGAGCGATGCAGGGGTGAGGGTGGTCAGTTCCACCTCGCCCATCTAATCCATCCCAAGACAAACATGTGGGAATTAACTGATAATGACAGCAAGTAGTGTAATGATGGTGTCTACAAACAATAAGATAAAATTTGATGACACACATGATGAAAGACTAGATTATAAAAGTAATTTAAAAATCTTGAATTGTATTATAATTGTATGACAGACTTACATTTAATTTAACTTTATTTTAATTGTATGTGCTTGTCTTTTACATGCTACTGGGATTCAACTGTTTCTTCTTGGTGCCGGCCTGAGGACTTGAACTCAGCGGCTGAGCATTGTCCCTGAGCTTTTTTTGCTCAGGGCTGGTGCTCTGCCACTTGAGCCACATCTCCATTTCAGCTTTTTTTGCTAGTTCATTGGAGATAAGAGTCACACCGACTTTCCTGCTCACGCTGGCTTTGAACTGTGATCCTCAGATCTCAGCCTCTTGAGTAACGAGGATGACGGCCACCAGTTCTCAGCAATCACATGCTTTGGGGACATTTGTGGTGCCTCTGTCATGTGGGCATGGTGGCAGATCAACTCCATTTCCAGCCCTGTCCCCTTACTCTAAGCTCCACTCTTGATCTCCCTGCATCTTGTTCCCTTCTGGAAGCCCTGGGGTTCCCTCATCACTGCAAAGGATTTTCCTGTCACCTACATTCCAAAGGACTTGGGGACTCTGAATCAGGGAACAAGGCAGAGATAAAACACAAGTCTATGGGGGAGGGGGGAATGTGGTGCTCACAGCCTCCCTCCTGCCTCGGGCTCTGGGTTCGAGACTGGGAGCCTGGAGACCCAGTTGGAAGTAGAGCCACCAACAAATACAAGGGGTCAGCCACCCAAAGATGGACTGATGATAGTAACAACAGAGGTAGATAAAGAGAGGAAGAAGAGAGAGAGAAGGAGAGGGGGAGGAAGAGGAAGAGAGAGAAGAGAGGAGAGAAAGAGAGATCTAAACTCCTCAAGATGGAAGTACCTTCTTCTAGTTTTTTAAAGCTGCAACATGTTATCATTATCTGTGGCCGCCTTGCGATGCATGCTATAACACACTTGGACTCCTCACTCCTAATGATAACTCAGCTCTGGCGACCCACCCAGCCCCACTCCACCCTCCAGTCTTGGTAGCAACCCATTCCCCCCCAGCTTCTGTGAGCCAGCATGTTTTCCGAGGTCCACGCAAGTGAGGTCATGTAGCAGCCGTCCACCCGCGCCCAGCTTCGTGTGGGACGGGCCACCCTCCCGTCTCGCCCGCCGCTCAAGATGACTGGATTTTCTGGTTAATTTGATTGGGTGGGGGCTTCCCAAACATCACGTCTCCTTTTTTGTTTGTTTGGAATTTAGTAGCTGCTTTAGTTTTTCAGTCATCACCCCAGATTTTTCTTATCTGACATAGTCATATTTTTTTTTTGTAGGCATAGGCATATGTTTTTGTGTGCCCAGCTGTTTCCCAAAAACAATGAACGACTTTAGAACAAATGAATTCTGATCAGTTTTTCAAACTGTTGTTTTCCAGTATTCAAAAAATTTTTTGATATTACCTTTTTTTTTTTAAATGGAAGGTAGCCAAGCATGGTGGCTCATTACTGTAATCCCAGCTCTAAGGAGGCAGAGACAGGAGGATCTTGAGTCTGAGGCCAACCTGGGCTATATAGCGAAAGCCTGTCTCAAAACGCTAAAAAACAAAGCAAAACAGCCATTGAAGTTAAACTCACACGTCATACAGTTAATTGTTGTGAAATGTACACTTGCTGGCACTTAGTGCATTTATGTTGTTGTGTAGTCATTACCTCTCTTCTGGATTTCCTAATTGCTGCTGTGAATCTGGCTGCTTTCCTAATTGCTTTCCTATAGGTGGTTAGACCTTTGGCTCTTACTTCTTTTAGCAACTTCTCTCTGTTTCTGGAACTCTGTACTTTATTGTGTCTAGACAAGGATTTTCATTAACATCTTACTCAGAACACAGCCCTCGAGTTACATTTTTCCAGCAGATGATGATGATTTTTAGCATTGTTTTTCTCTCTTTGTTCTCCCTTCTGGGAGGAATTTCCCCATCACCTCATTCTGTATCCCTTTCACATTATCTATGTTCTTTTCTACCTATGCATTTTGAATAATTTCTTCTAACATCTATCCCATTTCACTAATATTCTCTTCAGCCTTGTCTAACATGTTCTTTGATAGTTTGATAGATTTTAAAGGAAAACTGCAAGCATATATTAAAATCCAGATTTTACTTGTTACCTAGTGGTCATATTTGTTCAGAATTCCCTGATGCTGTCAGCTGCTTCTTCTCCTTCTCCTTCTTCTCCTACTCCTTTTCCTCCTTCTTCTCCCTCTTGTCCTTGTCCTTTTTCCTCTTCTCCTTTTCCTTCCTCTTTCCTTCTCCTTGCAATCGAATCACACCTGACTGTTTTGTTGAGATGGGGGTCTCAAAGTTGTTTTTGGTCAGGATGAATCTCAAACCGTGATCCTTCCAATCTCTGCCTCCTTAGTAGCTGGGGCCACAGGCGTGAGCCACCACACCCAGTGTGTTGTTCTTTATTGTTTTCATTGTTCTGAAACATAGATGTTTCCATTGTCAATATTTAGTATGCTCATTTTCATTTTCTTTTCTTTTCTCTCTCTCTCCCTTCCTCCATCCCTCCCTCCCTCCTTCTCCCTCTCTTTCTTTCTTCCTTCCTTCCTTCCTTTCTTTCTTTTTCTTTCTTTCTTCTTTCTGTCGGTCATGGGGTTTGGACTCTGAGCCTGGGTGCTGTCTCTGAGTTCTTTAGCTCAAGGCTAGCACTCTACCACTTGGAGTCACAGTGACATTTTTGGCTTTTGAGTGGTTATTGGAGATGAGTCTCATGAACTTTCCGGCCCAGGCTGGTTTTGAACCATGATCCCCAGGTCTCAGCCTCCTGAGTAGTTAGGATTACAAGTGTAACCCACCGGTGTCTGGCTTGTATGTTCATTTTCTTATGCAATGATACTCATCACATTTCCTCCTTGTGACAGAATATTCAGGAATTATTCAGGGAGGGTTGATTTATTTTGGCTCATGGTGTTAGAGGGTTTGGTCCGTGGTCATCTGGCTCCTTTGGGTGTGAGGCCAGGATAGACTTTGTCATGGGGAGGGTGGGGCAGAGCTGAGATGCTCCCCTCATGGCAGCCAGGAAACAGAGAAGAGGTGGTGGGGCTCCAGGTTTAACCTTCAAATGACCTACTTCCTCCATCCAGGCCCCATTTGCTGGTTTCCACCACTTTCCAATAATACCTCTGATTTATGAACTCACTTGTGAATGAGGGCATCCATAGAGTCACAGCTCAACATCAACATTGGGAACCAATATTTCATCCTCTGAGCCTTCCGGGGTGGGGGGGCTTCCTGACTGAAACCTACACACCACCCCCATCATTATCAATTTCAGAACATCTTCATCCTTCCCAAAGGAAGCCTGTGTACCTGTGTCCATTAGAGCAGCCTCTCCCCCTCTCCATCCCCCTTCACTCCCAGAAATCACCAGCCTGAGATTCTTCTATTGAGGCAATCATAGACAACACACAGCATATGTGTGTGTGTGTGTGTGTGTGTGTGTGTGTGTGTGTGTGTGTGTGTCTGAGTTCTTGCAATTAGCATCATGTTTTCAACATGGTCAACATTTTGTTTCTTTGTTGATTTATTTTATTTTATTTATTTTTGGTGGTACTGGGGTTTGAATTTAGGACGTTGCACTTGCTAGGCAGGTATGCTACTACTTGAGGCCTGGCTTCCAGCCCTTTATGCTTTGGCTAGTTTAGGGTCTTGCTTTTGGTCCAACTTGTTCCTGAACTTTGATTCGCTGTCTAAGCTTGCATTAGCTTCATTTGCCTTTTGTGACTGAATATTCTATTGTATGGGCCTGGCACAATTCATTTATGCAGTTTATTGATTTGGGCTGTTGAGCTATAAAAATGCTCACACACGGGCTGGGAATATGGCCTAGTGGCAAGAGTGCTTGCCTCATATACATGAAACCCTGGGTTCGATTCCCGAGCACCACATATATAGAAAACGGCCAGAAGTGGCGCTGTGGCTCAAGTGGCAGAGTGCTAGCCTTGAGCAAAAAGGAGCCAGGGACAGTGCTCAGGCCCTGAGTCTAAGGCCCAGGACTGGCAAAAAAAAAAATGCTCACACACACATATGTAAATCCCTAGGCATATATATTATGTAGGTCAAGATGTTTATTTCTTTATTTTGTGCTTGTACTGGGCCTTGAATATAGAGCCTTGGTGCTGTCCCTGAGCTTTTCTACTCAAGGCTAGCACTCTACCACTTGAACCACAGCTCCACTTCTGGCTTTTTAGTGGTTAATTGGAGGTAAGAGTGTTGTGGACATTCCGGCCCAGGCTGCCTTTGAACCTCAGTTCTCAGATCTCAGCCTCCTGAGTAGCTGAGATGACAGGTGTGAGCCACAGTGTCCAGCCGCGTGAGTTTGTTCATGTGTGTACACAGGAGTGGAAGTCTTGTGGGTTAGGAGGGCATTTGGCACCAGGCTGAGGTTGGGACAGTGCGTTTCATTCTATGTCTGGAAATGTCTGGATATCTTGTCTTCCATATTTCTGTATCTTCTCCATGGACTTGGCAGAAAGAATCTGAGACCGGTGGTGGAAACAGAAAAGGTGCTGCATACACACACACACACACACACACACACACACACACACACTCCTGGGCTCTACTCACACTTTTATTTCTGTTATCGATGGGAAGGGATAAAAAATAAAGATGAAAACCAACTTTATGGTGGCAAGTCCAGGTCAACATGGGGTCACTAGGCAACAGTATGTATAGAAAGGACTCAGATGAGTTTGGACTCCGGGGTCTGAGGGAAGAAGATGGGGTCTGAGGGACGAAGACTGGATCTGAGGGAGGAGGTCTGGGCTCCCGCTGAGGAAGTGGCTAAAGGTGTGGGTTCTTGGCTGAAGGTGGGGTTGAGTTCCTTCAGCAGGACGCTGGGGCCTCTGGAACTAACTGGTCAGGATGGTTTTCGTGATCCAGTTGGTGAACTTGCACAGATTGGTGTAGACACTTGGTACACTGGGCTGGCCGCACTTGTCCAGTCCCAAGGATACGAGGCCCTGAAGGGATCTGTTGCAGACTATGGGGCCCCCAGAGTCACCCTGTTGTTAGGAAGGGAGGGGGAGGAAAGAGAGAGAAGAGAGTCTCAGAACTGAGACCCAAAGAGCAGGCGCTACAACATGGAATCAAAGGAGAACCAAATGACACTGGGAGGCAAAGACAGAACGCAAAGCAACACAACAAAACACCCAGCACCACACACCTGCCACCTGGAAGTCCCAGCTCAAGGTCCCAAGGCCTTCTGGTCCTGCTCACTGTCCCCTCACAGCTGGCTGCTCCCCCGAGGGTGTCATTTGTAGTCTTTCTCTGCCTCTCCTTTGTCTGTCTGTCTGTGCTTCACCTCTCTCTGCATGTATCCGGAGGCTTTCCCCTTTCTCCCTGTGCTTCTGTCTTCCTCAGTTTCTGTGTCTCGTCCTTCCTCTCTCTGTATTCCTCTCTCCCTCTCTTTGTTGCCTGGTGTCTTCCATCAGTGTTTCTCACCGCATGTCTGTGCGACCTGCCACCCCACCCCCCACTCCCCCTCCTTGTCCCCCTTTCTCACACGACAGGAGTCCTTGCCATCTGGGCCTCCGCCGGCACAGAACATGCTGTAGTGGTACACGGGCGAGAAGACTTCCTTGCATCGCTCCTCAGACACCACGGAGATATTCACACACTGGAGCCGGCTGGGCAGTCTGCCTGGGACCCAGAGCTTGGGGGGTCAGGCCCTTCCTGGATGGATAGGGGCGACCCCCCACAGAGAGGCAGATCACCCACCGTTCCTCTGCAGACCCCAGCCAGAGACCAGGCACGATTCCCCAGGGGTGGGGCACTGCGATGCCACAGGGATACTCCGGATAGTGTTGGACTCGACCACTGACTCGTTCAACTTGATGAGCATCAGGTCGTTGGCCAGAAAAGGATGATTGTAGTCAGGGTGCTGGATGGAGAGGAAGGCCTCCAGCTTCCTGCTGCCAGGCTCCTGCTCCGCCTCCAGGTTGTGCAGGCCCAGCCCTATGGTGTAGGAGCTGAGGGCCAGGGGGAAGATGAGATCTTCTGCAGCTGCGTTGGCACCCCTATCCTGTCCTTCACCCCAACCCCCCTTCCCAGTCGGATGCTGTGCTAAGAGTTCCTCAACCACCACCCGAAGCCCTCAGGCAGCTACCTGGGGGTCCCACCCAGCCTCTGAACTGGGATTTTGTCTTGCGTAGGGCTTGTTTCCTAAGCAATAGCATCTGTCTGCCCGGTGCTCCCTCTGGGTTCCCCTAGTCCAGGCTCAGTTCCCATGGCAACCACCCACTGGGGCGCCCAGCAGAGCCTGATGTTGAGCCCCAGCTAAGGACACCTGCAGGTCCCGCCCGGCCCCACCTCTGTATGCAGTGAGCAGCCGACAGCACCCACTGCGGATGCACCAGGACGCCGGAGCAGAAGAATTCATCATCGGCGAACAGAGCTGCCTGCCAGGGCTGCGAGTAGGGGCTGCAGTCCTCCCCGTTGATGATCTGGGCGTGGCTGTGGCTTTGGGAGGCCAGAGACCCTGGGGGCGGAGTCAGGGACGGGGCGGGGCCAGGACTGGGGGCGGGGTCAGGACTGGGGGGCCCCCCCAGAGGCAGGTTCAGAGCTCCAGGGTGTGGGTCAGGATGTCAGGGGTGGAGCCCCGGCTGAGCCCCGCCCACCAGGCCCGCCCAGGGGTTCAGGGGCGGGGCCTCTGCAGGGATGCGGGGCTCAGTGGTCAGGGCTGCAGGGCGGGTCCCCATCTGAGGGGTCCAGGGCTTTCAGGGCCCAGTGTGATTGTGGGTGGGGTGGCCAGAGCCGTGGAGGCCAATACAAGGGTCTGGGGGAGAAGTCAGGGGTGGGAATTACTGTTTAGAGCCCCTCTGAATGGGGGGCCGGGCTTGGGAGATCCCACCAGCCCAGGCACACAGCTCAGGGGTGGGAACAGGTTTGGGGGTGTCAGGCCAGGTCCCTGGGGAGAGTTAAAGCTCAGCAGGGTGGGGGAGCTAGGATGAGCTCCCCGCAGGAGCAGGGGCGTCCGCCCTCAGGACCCCACCCTCTGCCCTGCCCCGCTCACCTGGCCAGCAGGGCCGCAGCACGAGGGAGCAGAAACCGCGACGGACGCGGCTCCCAGGGTGTCAGACTGGAGACCCCCCGAAGCAGGCACAGACCCGGCAGCGTGCTGCCCCCCGAGCCCCAACCCAGCCCTGCCCCCAGGATGCCCAGACACAACCCGTGTCACCCAGAAACATCACCCGGGGGACCGTGACGCAGTCCCCACCACCGACGAAGCCAACCCCGCGTCCTCTGCAGACACACACCCATACCTGTGACCCCAAAGAGGAGGCACCCCACAAGCCAGCCCCAGGGGGTTCTCGCTGTGACTGTCATGTCAGAACCTGGAAATAAGAACGGGGCCTGGGATGAACCTGGAGACCCCCGCCCCACTTCTTGTCCCCGTGGGACCCTGGGGTGTCAGTCAGCAGCCCACACGGCCTACCCCCTACCCGGTGGGGGTGGGACCACGGAGGAGAGGGAGGGAGAGAGAGGGGGGAGGGCTTAGGGGCAGAGAGGGAGAGAAGAAGAGGAGAGGGAGGGAGAGGGGAAGAGGGGGAGAAATGGGGAGGGAGGGAGAGGAGGGGTGCCGCCCCAGCATCTCCATTTCTGCGGGCTCAGCGCCTGGGAGTGGAGACGCGCAGGTGGAGATGGAGATGGAGATGGAGATTCGAGACGCAGGCAGAGATGGAGATTCGAGGCAGGGCTGGGCCCCATCCTCTGGAGCAGGAGTCCGGGGCGCACCGGGCGCGGGGCGGGGAGCGGAGCGCAGGGCTCCGGGCTGTGCTGTGCGGGGCACCCGCGCTCTCACCTGGCCGCCTCGGGGCTCAGAACCCGCTGCTGTGGCCACAGGGGCCCCGGCTTATAAACCCTGCCGCTGGGCTGGCCTGCCCCCCGGTGGCCGGCAGGGGGACCAGGGGGCTGGAAGCAGGGACCAGAGCCAGGGTGACACCCAGCCTCCACTCTGCAGACCATCATCATCTCCTCCTCCTCCTCCTCCTCCTCCTCCTCCTCCTCCTCCTCCTCCTCCTCCTCCTCCTCCTCCTCCTCCTCCTCCTCCTCCTCTTCCTCCTCCTCCTCCTCTTCCTCCTCCTCCATCTCTTCCTCCTCCTCCTCCATCTCTTCCTCCTCCCTCTGCTTCCCCTCCTTTTTTCCCCTCTCATTCTTTCTCTTCCCTCCTCCCTCCACGTCTTCCCATCCATCTCTTCCTGACTCTCCTTGTCACTCTCTGCAGTTCTTTGCCCAAATCTTTCTGTCTCTCTGTCTGTCGTCTGTCTGTCTGTCTCTATTTGCTTTCTTTTCTCTCCCTTCCTCCATCCTCACTGCTGTCTCCTCTGCCCCATGTCTGAGTTTGGGTGCCGTCTGTGTCAGGCTCTTCCTCGGCTTCTCCATCTCCTTGGGGCCACAGGCCCTCCCGAGGAGGTGGATGGAGGTAGCTGATGCCAACCGTGACCAAGTTGGGGTGCAGAGCTCACAGGTGGGGGCTGTTCCGAGGGGGAGAGCGGGCGGCTGAAGGAAGGCTGGAGGACAGTGCTGCCCCCGGGCCTCAGCCTGAGCCCCTGTGTCCTGTGTGGAGCTTGAAGTCAGGGAGAGGTGAGCTGGTGTTACTGGGGGAAGACGCCCAGGGTCTGGGAGTGGAAGGGAGGGGGCACCACAGCAGCACTGTGGATGGCAGAAGAGCAGCCCCCCCCACACCCGAGGGCACTGAGCCGGGGGTGGGGGGCAGGCCAATTGCCCGGCCATCCTGGCTGCCCCTTGCCAGGGCCCAGTGCAGCCTTTAAGCCCAGGGAAGCTGCAGGCCCAGCTGAAGGCCATTGAGAGCCAGAGGCAGGTGACAACCCTGGGCGTTAGGCGACAAGCAGCCTGGTCTTCTGGAGAGAGAAGTGTGGGTAAGAGAACTCACAAAGCTGGGGCAAGCGATTCCTGTCGGGACACGCCCAGGATGGGGTAGTCAATCCGGGGTCCCCTCTAGCAGTGAGGAGAGAGGAGAGAGAAAGGGAAGTGCAGAGGAAATCTGAGGTTCCTTCAGCCCTGGGGTGGGGTGGGGGGAGGCAGCACAGGGAACCTGTGCTTTATAGACAGAGGAGGGGACAAGGAGGCACAGCCATTAAGTAGTTCTGGTGGATGGCGATTTGTTTCTGGAAGGTTCCAGAGAAGCTGTTATGGCTGTCATCACTGGTTAGTAGGAGTCATCACTACCCCAAGAGGCTCTGTTGTCCCCCTGGGGTCCCTGGGTCATAAAGATGTTATCCATCCGCTCTCTCCCCAAAGTGGCATTCCAAAGTGGTTGCAGTGTCTGCAGAGAATGGCTCAGAGCAAAGGCATTTGTGTAAATAAATAAACATAATAAAGCATAGATATAATATGGAATTTATAGTACAGGGTTGGGTATATGTATGTATGTGTATATATATAATTGTGTGTGTGTGTGTGTGTGTGTTGGTATGTGTATGTTCTTGGACCCACAGCGCCACCTCACGGACCTCAGCAGACTAGCAGGGGAGAACCAGGGGCTATAGTTCAACAGCGCCACCATGTGGACACCAGGGGACTTGTGGGGGAAACCAGAGGCTCTGGATTGGCACTGCCACCTTGTGGGTACGATTGGGACTCGCAGGAAGAACCAGAGGCTGTGATCTGATGGTGCCACTTCGGTGCCACTTCATCAGGACCGGGTGTGTGTGTGTGGGGAGGAACTCACATGGGAGAACCAAAGGCAGCATCACTTTATGGATCACAGAGGACACGCAGGGAGTACCAGAAAGTGTGATCTGACAGCACCACCTTGTGGACACTGGGGGATTTGCAGGGGAGAACCAGCGGTTGTGATCCTGCAGTGTCACCTTGTGGACACTGTGGGACTCACAGCGGAGAACCAGAGGCCAGTGTCCTTTAGCGTCATCTCGTGGGTACCAGGGGATTTGCAGGGGAGAACCAGAGACAGCAGTTCTGCAGTGCCACCTAGTGGGGATTGGAGGATTTGTAAGGGAGAACCACTGGCCCTGGATCTGTAGCACCACCTTGTGGGCTTGTGCCTGGCTCAGAGGCTGTCCAGGGCACAGAGGAAAATGTCAGCACTCATTTTCTTGCGGTGGTGGCCATGAGGAGGGTTTATGTACCATGTTTACTGTACTGTAGTGTTGCTTAGAGCAATTGAAAGCTGAGGATGGACCAGTCTGTATAGTGGCACCTGGATCACAAATGCAGGCGATAAAATTCACCACTTGCAGCACATAATAAAATAGTGGACTGAGCAATGATGACCACAGATTGCAGACACCCGCAGGTGGGGGTAACAGGGAGCTCAGCAACAGTGGCTCAGCCTGGCAACCCTAGAAACAAGCCCTGCACAGACAGCACTCTTAACACCTCTTTACAACTCTGCTCTTCAGAGTCATTCAGGTTGGCGAGGGGTCATATACCCGTGCTCCAACCCCCTGCTCAGCTGTGCTCCATCCCTCTGCTCACTGGTCCTGTGTCTCGTGGTTGCTGGCCGCGTTTCTGTCACAGTTTCGTGTCCTGGCTGTGGCCGCCTCATCATGCCCCATGAGTCACTCTGTGTGTGGTGTGTGTCCACTAGTGGGCGTGTCAGACTCTGGGTTCCAGGCTGGGAAAGGAATCCCTGAGTCACCGGGTGTGTGTTTGCTGCTTTAATCCAACCCCTGGGCTGCCCTTCCACCTGTGGAACTCGACTGCGCGGTTCATCCTGACCCTCCACCCCTGCATCCAGGCTTGCTGGCTTCTCCTGGTCATAACTGAACCCCAAGAGTGGCCGTCTAGCATTTGGGGTTCTGTTTGCAAATTGCCTGTTCTTACGCATCACCTCAGGTTTGATAAAAGCATTGTTCTTATTGATTCACAGTTGTTTTACGTATTATTTGTCCATTTTAGAATTACAGATCACTTTCTCACTGCCTTTGCCTTTGAGCTCCCCCCTGTCCCCCATCCCAGCCATCTTATTTGTATTTTGTGTTTGGGACAAAGTCTCACTAACTTTTAACTTTGCCTGAGCTGGCTTTCAACTCATAATCCGCCTGTACCCACCTCCTAAGTAGCTGGGATTACAGGATGGAGCTGCCGCGCCCAGCTTGATTAGTGCTGCCAACATCTTAGGAAGCCTTTCCTGTTTCACAGATATTTGATTTTCCTCCCCCGGATCTTGACATTTATCTTTCTCTTGGAGGTCCCTGGTTCAGCCGGGGGCCAGTGTGGCCTGGGTGTGGTGTGGTGACCCCTGGTAATCTGGGAGCACCAAACCAGGTGTTCCCCCCGCCCCCCCCAATCAGGACCTCCTCCATCCTCAGTGAGCCAGCAGCAGGGATGCCATTGAGGCCGAGCCCTCTGGGCTCCCTTCTCCCTCTGGCCGCCTGGCTGTCCAGGCGCTGGCCTCGCCCCTGGCGTTAGCTATGGGGTTTGTTTTGCAGCCTCAGTGAGTGTCTATTAGGGAGCCAAGCGTGTTTCTTGCACCACCATGGGGCGTGTCTCCTCCACATGCGTGGACGACTGCAGGCTGAGTGAGATCCTACTTGCCCTCCATAGAAGACCCTATCTTCCAACTTCTGGAACTATCTCTAGTGCCAGAAAAGACACGTCCTCTAAAGGAAAAAGGAAAATCTACTCAAGGTCTCAGCTCGGCGTTTGGTTTCTAGAAACTTCCCTTCCCACACCAGTCTCTTTTGGTCAGCCATAGGGATAGCTAAGTACCCTATCCAAACACTCTTGATTTTATTCTTCTTCCTGACGTGGAGGAAGTCAGCAGGGTGCGAGCTGTGCTTCTGGTAACCCCAAGGTGCCTGGTCCACCTCTGACCATCACCTTGCCTTGGGAGAAGAGAGCCAACACGGCTCTTTCCCTTCTCTTAGCAACCTGGAAAACTCCAAGGGAATTGCAGCTGGACTTCACCCTACAGCGGCTGCTTAGCTACTGGGGAGGTGGAGGCCAAGAGTATCAAAGTTTGAGGCCAGCTGGAGAAACAAATTCAAGAGACCCTCATCTCAACAGAAAAGCCCGAGCATGGTGGGGTGTGCCTGTCCTCGGGGCTGTGATGGCCCCGGGCACCGCAGATCCTGTCTGCTTCCTGTGTGCAGGCCCCGCACGTCTCCTCCATTCTCAGGGCGGCAGGCACTCATCACTTGAGCCGTGTCCTCAGTCCTTTTTTGCTTTATTTTTTTTTTTCAAATATGTTCTTTTCTTTTTCGGGGGCATGGGGTGGGTGCAGAAGCTGGCCAGACGCCTTGTGTTTCCCTTAGCTGCTCAGTTTCCACAAAGAACCACAGGTCTTCGCGAGAGAATCACAGGCCTTTCCTGAAGCCATTCACGGGGAGGAGGGGAAGGAGGTGCCTCACAGGAAAGGAGGGTCTTACGGGGTGAATGTTCCTGGTGCTGAAAATGGGAGTCAAACACGCCGAAGAATATTTTTTTTAGGCTGCGCCCTGGTGGCTCGTTTCTGTCATCCTAGCTACTCAGGCGGCTGAGATCTGAGGATCAAGGTTCGAAGCCAGGCTGGGCAGAAAGTCCCTCTTAACTCCAGTGAAGCACTCAAAAACCAGAAACGGTGCTGTGGCTCAAAGTGGTAGGGAGGTACTCTTGAGCAAAAAGAGCTCAAGGGCAGCACCCAGACCCCATGACCGACCAAAAAAACCCCCCCAAAAGAATATTCATTTAGTTTTGGTCTGTTTTCTTCTCACTTCAATGACTTTCTTAGTGCAGAGCAGCTGTGAGGCCTGGGTGTGTGGAGGGGTAGAGAGCAGCCCGCTGGTCTTGGTTTCTTGGGGGCCAAATGACCCAGTGCAGCAGATCCAGCCTGGGAGGCAAAATCAAGGACACACACACAGAGGCTGCTTCTTTTCAGCCTTTTATTTTGAGGACAAAAATGTGGGTCATGGCTACAGAGAAGGCGGTACTCTAGATCTTGAGGGAGGATGCCCTGGGGAAACTGAGTCACTCCCCCGCCCTTGGGCACTCTAGACATTGTCCCAGGATCCCCATAGAGAGACAGGGTCTGGCCCCTGTGTGTGTGTGTGTGTGTGTGTGTGTGTGTGTGTGTGTGTGGCCCCAATTCAGGGGGCCCCAGAGAGGGCTGGAAGGATTGACATGCTTGGGAAGAAATGGGGCTTCTGCTTCTGTGGGGGCCCCCAGTGTGCCGGGCTCTGCGCAGCCATCAGTTTGACTTAATGGTATCCTCAATCCATTTCTTGAATTGGCAGAGATTGGTGTAGACGCCGGGCTTGTTGGGCTTGGCACAGGGGAAGTCGCCCCAGGAGACGAGGCCCTGGAGTTGGCCATCGCAAACCACAGGCCCGCCAGAGTCGCCCTGTGGGGGGGGGGGGGGGGAGGGGGAGGAGAAAGAGGGAGGAGGAGGAGGGAGGGGTACCGACAGAGGCAGAGAGGCAGCGAGAGGAGGCACATCGAGACCAGCCGGAGCCCCCCAGATGGAGATGGGCAGAGGGCAGCAGACAGGAGGATGGAAGGGGCAGAAGGGCCAGGATGAAGCGGTGGGTAAAGGGCGGACACAGAGGGGGAGAGTCATTAACCTTCAGGGTGGGAACTCAGGGAATTCGCTAGGCAGATGCCATGTCAGCCCTGGTGACCTAGCCACGCCCACTGCGGACCGCCCACTGCGCTGACCAGATCACTCCCCCATAGCTCTGCCCACAGCACCAGTCTGACCACGCCCACCAAGCCACCTCCATCAGGCCCAACACAGCCCCGCCCACTGCCACATCCACCAGGACCACGCCCACCGCGGCCACGCCCACTCGCTGACCAGGTCACTCCCCCATAGCCCCGCCCATTGCCATACCCACCAGGACCACGCCCACCATGGCCATGCCCACTTGGTTCACAGCCCAGCCCTTTATGGTTTAATTAGATAGGGTCTCCCACTTTTGGCTTCAGATCTTGATTCTTCTGTTTATGCCTCTTTCAAAATATACAGGCAAGAGCTGGGAATGTGGCTTAGCGGTAGAGTGCTCGCCTAGCATACAAGAAGCCCTGGGTTCGATCCCTCAGCACCACACAAACAGAAAAAAGCTGGTAGAGTGCTAGCCTTGAACAAAAGAAGCTCCGGGACAGTGCCCAGGCCCTGAGTTCAAGCCCCAGGACTGGCAAAATATCTATATATACCATTTTTTCTTTGTGTACAGATAAAACTGTAGTGAGTGTTATATGAAGGTAAGTATCTCTTAGATATGGGGTCTCCTCTCCTCTCTTCCCCTCCCCTTGTCTTCTCCTATCCTCTTTTCCCTTCCCCTCCCCTTCCCTCCTCTGTCCTGTGCTCCCTCTCCCTTCTTTCTGGTGCTAGGGGTCAGGGTCTTGTATATGCTACAAAGGTGCTCTGCCACTGAGTTATACCCTTACCTTGAGTCCGAACTCCAGGCCTTGCATTTACTAGACCATTTCTCTACTACTTGAGCCATGCCTTCGTGGCTTTGGCTATTTTCCTGATAGGGTCTTGGGGGTTTGTTTAGGGCTAGCCTGGATTACAACCTTCCTACCTATGATAGGTGTGAACCACCACACTCAGGTAATCTGTTAAAATGAGGTCTTGCCTTTTTTTTTTTTTTTTTTTTTTGGCTTGGGCTGGCTTTGAACCACAATCTCCTTGATCTCTACCTCCCAAGTAGCTGAGATTACAAGGGTACTCGACCACACCTAGCCTCTCATGTCGTTTCTATTGGATGGTGCTGCTCTAGAATGTAAAATCGGCATAGCTCTAACCGGTACACAGAGACCCGACGTCTCCAGCCTCACCTGGCACGAGTCTCGGCCTGCCTCGTCACCGGCACAGAACATGGTTTTGTCGATCTGTCCTGGGTAGGCGTCCTTACACTTGTCCTCACTGAGCACAGTGATGTTCAAGCACTGGAGGACCTTGGGAAAGTTATCTGTAAAACGGAGGCACATAAGAGGCGGAGGCCGAGGGAGAGGGAGCTGTGGGTGGGGGCGGGAGAGCCGGGGACTTACTCTGGGGACTGGTGGTGGTCCCCCAGCCCGACACCAGGCACGTGGTCCCGGCAGACGGGCACTGGGAGGCTATGTGGATGGGCCTGACAGAGTGCGTGCACTGGATTTTCTTGTTGAGTTTGATGAGCATGACATCGTTGGAGTGGCCGGGGTGGGAGTAGCCGGGGTGGGGGATGGCTTTGGACCCCTGAAACATCTGCTGCCCGGCTTCGTAGACGGGGGACATGGAATGGTGGCCGAGGCGGACTCGGTAGACCCTGAGGAAGGTCATGATCAGCCTGGCTCACAGGTAGCCCCAACTCGGCCCCAACCCCAACTGTGACAGAACCTGGTTCTGTCTCAATCCTATACCAGTTCCTCCACCCAGAACCCTGAGTTTCCACTCAGGAGCTGTCAACCCCAATCAACCACCTAGCATCCTTCACCTGCCAACCCTACCTCAGCTCTGCGGTTCCTCCCACCCCCATGTAGACCCCAACTCCTCCTCATTCCCCCCTATCCTCCATCCTAGACACCCTAATCCCAACCCCCACCCCAATCCTTCCACTACCCCAAACCATCCATATTTCCATCCCAAGCCCAAATCCAGCCACAGCCAACTCTGTACTGGGCCACCTCCGATCTTTTCCTACCTTCCACCCCCATCCTCTGCCTGCCCCAGCCACCCTCCCTCCTCCCCTCCCCCGCCCCATCTCTATCCTCACCTCACCTGGATTTAAACCAGTCCCAACCCCATCTCCATCCCAAACCCTTCCATCCATGGCGGTTGCCTTAACCCCAGTGCAGCCCAGCCCCACACTCCCGACCTCCAGCCCTCCCACCCCCACCATGCTCTCTTCAACCTGGTCCTTAATCGCACCCCAATTCTACCTGGGTCTCCTGGGTCCCCCGCCCTCCCTCCCCCTCTCCCATGCCTGCCCGCGCCTCGTGGGCCCTGTCACTCACGGCTTCCTGCAGTGGGCGGCCGTGAGCACCCACTGGGGGTTCACCAGCACCCCCCCACAGTACAGCTTGTTGGGCCCCAGTAGCAGCGCGGCCTGCCATGGCTGAGTGTCCTTATCGCAGTCCGACCCATTCACAATGCGGGGGCTGCTATCTGATCTGGAGTCATCCCGGGCCCTGGAGTCCACGTCCCGGCTGTCTCCAGACGTCTCCTTGTCAGAGGGATTGTTACAGGTGACAGCATCATTTGTAAGAACAGGCTCTGGTGGCAGAAAGTGGGCAGGGCTTTGACTTGGGGTGGGGTTTGGGCACCAGAAGGTGAAGCTTGCACTCTCCTCTTGTCACTGATGATGAGGGGCCCCACCAGGCTGGAGGGGAAGGGGTGGGGCCACAGCCAAGGGGGTCTTGGGCCTTGGCTAGACTTCAAGGGTTCCTGGGCTTGGCCAGAGCTCATTGGGAATGCGGGGTACACCAAGGAGGGTAACACTGGGCACAGAGGCTCTGGACAGCCTGAGGTCACAGCTGGTCAGGCCTGCAGGGGCTGTGGGGATGGGACTGGGCTTCTAAAGTGGGTGGGGTGAGGGCCAGAGACAGCAGAGACTGCCATGACAAGCTGGGACAGGGACAAGGCCATGGTCCCCAGGGTCATGGCGGTGGGGCTGGGTTCCAGGAGCTGGGCAGTTAGTTCTGCGTACAGACTCCCTGATGTGAGGACAGGCCCGTCCAGGTCCAGAGCTGGGCCGTCACCTCACAGCCCCTGGGCACACAGACAGTCACCCCTCCATGGAGCCCTCTCCAGACACAGCTGCAGCCCCACGCCCACAGATGGGTCCTCCCAGCACGGTCACCCACCTCCACACACTGCACCCCTGTGTGGCACATGGTGACGCTGAGGGGAAGACGGGAGCCCCAGGCACCCGCAGCCACGGGCAAGGCCACGTGGCCAGCCTGGCTACGCACTGTGTCACATTGGCCCACATTGTGGCAGAGACACACAGGCTGAAATGCACATCCTCTGTCACACAGTTGCACACATGGTGGCTGAGGGTCAGTGCCACGGGCCACACCCTATTACTCAAGGTGGGAAAAGCCATCCAGACACACATGTGCCTGTACACACTCATGCATGCGTGCACGTACACACACACACACACATACACACTGCAACCCACCCAGACTTGTATGCATTCGCCCACTGCTGGAGCTATGCCCATGCACATGCATGGGCAGAGGGGTGGTTACCTGTGACCCCCAGAACCAGCACCGTCATCACCATGCTCAGCACCCACATCCGGGAGGACCCTGTGGTAGCCATGACCACTGCGCCTGGTGTAGGAACAGGAGGGTGAGGTGATTCCCAGAGCCCCCACCCCGCTTCCCCTCCCTTCCCTGCCCTGTTTTCTACACAGACAGGATCCCAAGTTTCTACCACCAGGGTGGAGCTGACACCCAGGGGCTGATGATGGAAGGCAGCCCCCTCCAGCCCCCAGTGAGACCACAGCCTCCCTCCACAGGCCTCACCTGCCGAGGCCCTGTGTCCCCGGGCAGTGGGTGGGGGCCAGGCTCCCAGCTCAGCCGCAGACGTCCTGGTCTTCACAGCCTTCTCGCCTAGGCTCCACCACCAGCCAGGTTATAACCACCCACAGGCCCCCGGGGCCCTTCTGTAGAAAGGCCCTCCCATCAGGCCTTAGCAATCACTCTGGCCTCCCCTGCCTCCACCCCAGAGTACCCCCACCCCCTCTCAAGCAGGTGCCACTCCCTTCCTCCTCCCTCCCTCCTTCCCTCCCTCCCTCCCTCCCTCACTTCCTCCCTGGGTTGGGGAGGATGGGGAGGGGGCCCAGGTCAGCCTAGGCCTCCCCCTGCTTTAGTCTGTCTGTCTGTCTCTCTTCCTTCTGTCTTTGTGTCTGCTTTTGAAACTCTTCTTCCTCTCAACTGAGGTTTGCCTTTCTCAGTGGAATCTTCCTGAGCCTGCCTCTCTCTGTCTCTGTCTCTGTCTCTGTCCCTCTCACTCTCTGCCTCTGTCTCTGTCCCTCTCACTTTCTGCCTCTCTCTGCCCATCTCAGTCCTGTCTCTGCGTTGAGGTCTCTCTGTCCCTGTATCTCCCTCTCTGTCATTCTGGGTCTCAATGTCTTGCTGTCTATCTGTCTTTGTGAACTATTTGTGATGGTTCAATTGAATCTACCTCCAATGATTTCTCAAGCATTTTGTCACTCCATCTGCCTTATGTTGCAGCATATTTTATGTTGTTGTTGTTTTTGCCAGTTCTGGGCCGTGGACTCAGGGCCTGAGCACTGTCCCTGGCTTCTTTTTGCTCAAGGCTAGCACTCTGCCATTTGAGTCACAGCGCCACCTCTGGCCATTTTCTATATATGTGGTGCTGGGGAATCAAACCCAGGGCTTCATGTATAGGAGGCAAGCACTCTTGCCACTAGGCCATGTTCCCAGCCCCGCAGCATATTTTAAAACCATACAACCAGGTGAGTTTACACACACACACACACACACACACACACACACACACACACACACACACACACACACACATATCAAACCATCACTGCAGCCCAGATGGAGAGCAAGTCCATCATCCCCAAGACTTTCCCTGAGTCCTTTTCTGGGTGTATGCAACCTGCTGTCAAGATCTTTTCCATCTGTTGCTTCCTCCTCTTCTCTCTCTTTCTCTCTTGTCTCTCTCTTTGTCTGTCTGTCGTGTGTCTGTCTGTCTCTCCGTCTTCCTGGCCAGAGAAACCCTTCAGCTCCCCACCCCCCTTGCCCCTCACCTGGGCCCAGGCCACTGGGCAGAAGGAGACTCAGGTCAGGCCCGGCGCGTCCCTTGGCTGGGGAGGCATAGCCGGGCGTGGGTGCTGGAGCTGGGCAGGGCTACCTGTTGATAGAAAAAGAGGCTGAGAGCCAGAACAGGGGGCGGCAGCTTCTGGCCCCTTGGGAAATGGGACACTGGGTGGGGATCCTGACAGGTGACTGGGCCCTCCCAGAGGTGGCTGTCTGGGGCTGCCTCTCCTGACCTCTTCTTTGTTCTGTCTCCCCTTCTCCATCCAATCCTGCCTCACATCTTCCTGATCTGTGTCCACGCTAGCAAGGAGAGCTTGTGTGGTATGCTGGACACAGCTCTGTCACTGATAAGGTGTGTCAGTCTAGGTTGGATTTCTTCTCCCCGAGGGCAGGAACAGGGTGCCAATCTGGAGTTCAGAACCCCAAGACTGATTTGAGTCCCCAAGGGGGAAGATATTCCAAATGACGAAAACCAGTTTGGGCCTATTTGAGCCCATTTGGGCTGCAACCTGCCCCTTCTGTGGTGTTTTGTTTGTGTGTCAGAGTCTTTCTGATTTGGCTGGCTTTGAACTCCAGATCTTCCCTGCCCGTGTCTCCCAGGTAGCCGAGATTGCAGGTAGGTGCACCATGCTGGGCTTCTTGGGTTCCGAAGTCCAAGGTCTTTAGGCCTGTCCAGCACCCAAATGGGCCTTGTCCTTTCTCTCAGAGCCACAGGGTCACTCTCTTTCCCTCCTGGTGACCTACATTTCCAGCCATGTCACCTGTGCCTTGGCACCCAGGATGTCTGCTGGGGTTCCCTCACCCTGTCATCCCTCCATGGGAATGCCGTCCAGCCAGCCTGCTCTGTGTGGAGATTTTCTACCCAGCTACCTTGCTCCAGCCCCAGCCCTGCCTCATCTTCTCCACTGGCACCATGACACCCCCCCCCCCCCCGCCATGCTGGCCCTCAGCCCCAGTCTGTCCCCTCTGGTCCATTCTGCTGCCCAAGCTCCCAGCCCTTCTATGGCTGTCTGCTGCCTCCAGGACAAAGTCCAGCCTCCACCATCTGCCCCCTGCTGCCTTCTCCCATCCTGTCTCTTTTCACCGCAACCCTTACACAACCATCTCCAGTCGCTTTCTCCTCCCTGTTGGTTTGTTTTTTACTGTAGTCCATGGAGACAGTCTATGGAGAACCATCTGAGAAGGCTAGCATGAGGTAGAGGAGTCCAGGAACCTTCCTGGGGCAGGGAGCAATCACACTGGGCTGTAATGGACAGAAGAGAAGTGGAAAACTGCCAGGTGTTGGTGGCTTACACCTGTCACTCCTGCTACTCAGAGCGCTGAGATCTGAGGGTCATGGTTCAAAGCCAGTTTGGGCAGGACACTGTGTGAGACTCTAATCAACAGTCAACTGTCAAGAAGCTCAAAGTGGAGCTGTGGCTCAAGTGATAGAGAGCCAGCCTTGAGTGAAAAAGCTAAGGGACAGCACTCAGGCCCTAAGTTCAAGTCCTAGGACTGGCACCTTTTTTTTTTTTTTTTTTTTTTCATTTTTCAGTCATGGGCATTGAACTCAGGGCCTAGGTGCTGTCCCTTAGCTTTTTTTTTTGTTGTTGTTGTTCAAGGCTAGCACCCTAGCACTTTGGGCCACAGTTCAACTTCTGGTTTTCTGTTGGTTGATTGTAGATAAGAGTCACACAGACGTTCCTGCCTGGGCTGACTTCCCACCACGATCCTCAGATCTCAGCCTCCTGAGTAGCTAGAGTGACAGGTGTGAGCCACGGGCGTGAGCCACTGGTGCCCAGGACAAAAAGCTTTTATTAGTGTCAAATCCAGACTTTCCAGTTGGTGTCTGTGTGTGGGGTGTACTGACCCATGTGTTTCATGGGCTTGGAACTTTATGTCCACCTAGGGGCCTCATGCCCCGACCGCTCTAATGTCACAGGCGAGAGCTGAGCGCAGAGTCTATGGTCTTGAACCTTTATTAAGCATGCAGGGCTAGATCTAAGCAGGGGATGGGGTGGGAATCTTGAGGAGCCAGACAGTGGGGTCAGAGGTCAAGAGTGGGGCCATACTGTGGGGTTGGAAGTCAAGTGTGGGCTGTCACAAGCATGGGCTGCTTGAGCCGATGACATTCTTTATCCATTTGACGTGCACACAGATGTCAGTGTAGACTCCTGGTTTGTTCTTTGATCCACAGGGGAAGTCACCCCAAGATACAATGCCCCGGAGGCGTTTGTCACATATCAAGGGGCCTCCAGAATCACCCTGCCAGAAAGAGGGAGAAGGTACAATTCAGAGACCCAGAGGGAGAGGGAGAGTGGCTGAAAAGCAATGGGGAAGGGTGGGGAAGGGGGGAGAATGAAGGAAGGGGTGACCCTGGCCAAGGTGCATTGCACTCATGACCTGATTTCTGGAATAGAAACCCCTGGCCATCCCACGCATGCAGGAGGCAGGGATTGTTGAGGAGGTTCTAGGCCAGCCGGGGAGGGGGCGAGGAGAGTGGGGATTGAGCAAGACTTCCCAACTTCACAGAGCAAGGTGGATGTGGTGGTGACAGACAGCCTTACAAGGGAGGTATAGAGAAGAGACTGTTGACCTGAGGTTGGCCTCAGGGAGAGAGGGAGAGACCCTATCTAAAAATAATGAAAGAATGAATGATAGAGGGGAAAAAAGGGTGTGCATAACTCAAGTGGTAGAGTGCCCATCTAGCAAATTGAAGGCCTTGAGTTTAAACCACAGGGTCACAAACAAAAGAGAGAAAGAAAGAAGCAAAGAAAAAGAAAAAAAGAAAAGGAAGAAAGAAAGAAAGAAAGAGAGGAAAGGAAGGAAGGAGACGAGGAGGAAGAGGAGGAGGAAGAGGAGGAGGAGGAGGAGGAGGAGGAGGAGGAGGAGGAGGAGGAGGAGGAGGAGGAGGAGGAGGAGGAGGAGGAGGAGGAGGAGGAGATGGCTGGCATAGCTCCTGCCTCTATTCTGAATCTCTTGGTCTCTACCTTCTGTATTTGGCTGTCTATCTCTGCCTGACCCTTGCTGCGTCTCTTCATGTGGTTTTGAGGCTTTTCCCTCTTTCCTGCCTCTGGACTGGTTTTCCAATATCGGTGCAGCTCTGTTTTAGTCAGTGTCTCTCCCTTCCTGTCTCTGGCTGGGTGTCCTTGGCTTTCTAGCCAGCAGGTCTGGGTTGGTTCACCTGGCAGGAATCCGAACCTTCCTCGTCATTTTTGGCACACACCATGCTCCGGGTGATCTTGCCAGGGTAGGCACGCTCACAGTCTGCCCAAGGCACCAAGTGGACGTTGGCACAGTGAATGGTGTTAGGAAAAACACCTGCTGGGAAAGAGGTGGGTTAGACTCACCAGGCCCCACCCTTCCCAGACCTCCCCAACTGTTCTACTCCCACTCCCCAGTTGTCCTTATTTCCCATTGGTCCCCTCTGCCTGTCTGTCATGCTTAGACACCCCCTACTATTTCTATGGTCAGAGCCTCCTGATTGGTGCCTTTCCCCATGGCGCTTACCTCTCATTGGCCTGACTTCCTTCTTGATCATCTCTTCTCCCTAATCCTCCTTTCCTATTGATTCTCACTTTCTCTTAGGTCCTTCCTCCACCTGTCTACCATTTGTCCTGCCTTCTTTTGGAAGTTCCTGCTGACCTTTGGGACTTTCTTCTTCTATTGCACCCTGCTAGGGTGTTAATGCTGTCCTTCCTTGGGCCTTTCTTGCCCCAACGACTAGTCACTCTGAGTAGTCACTACTTAGTTGGTCCTTACCTAATCAGCTCTGTCTTCTGTTAACTCTCTTTTCCTATTGGCCCTTCATTCAATGGTCCATCTCCCTCATTAGTCCTTTGCTATTGACCCCACTCTTCTTTGTAGGCTCTCATTTCCTATTGGTCTTTCATCCAGTGATCCATTATTGTTGTTGCTATTATTATTATTATTATTATGATCATCATGATCATGATCATCATCATCATCATCATTTGCTCTTCACTCACCTTCAGTGGTTCCTGCTCATCTATTAGACCTGTCTCTTCCTCTAGATCCTCTTCTAGTGACTCCTCTTGACTATTGGCCCTTTCCCATTAATTCATATTTTGCTTTTGAGACACAACTGGCCAAGCACCTCTGCCTCCTGAGTGCTGGCTTTGTCCCTTGAATACTTTCGATACCATTTTCTGTCAGTTGATGTACTCCATTTGGTTGCCTTTTGCAACCAACTGGTCTCCTCGGGTTACTTCTTCCTTTCTTAAACTTTTCTTCTCATCAGGGAATCCTTTTTGTATTTTAATTTTGTATCAGTCCTGGGGCTTGAACTCAGGACCTGGGCACTGTCCCTGAGGTTCTACTGCTTTGAACCACAACTCCACTTTTGGCCTTTTCTGATTACTAAGAGATACGAATCTCATGGACTTTCCTATCTGGACTGGCTTCAAACTACAATCTTCAGAACGCAGCCTCCCGAGCAGCTAGGATTACGGGTGTGAGCCACAGCGCCTGGCTATGGCCCTGCATTTTATGGCCCATCCTTCCATGCTCTTCACTGCTTTGTCTGCTTTCTCCATTGGCTGGACACTCATTGGCCCCCAAATGCTAAACCTCCTCTCTTCCCTGGACCTTCTGCTCATTAATACACTGGTCCCTGGGTCCTGCCATTAATACACTGGTCCTTGGGTTCTGCCATTAATGTCCCTGTCCACAGCCCACTAAGACCTGCCATTCCGAGTTCCTTTTGGCCTTTTCCCTGGCCCCTCCCCCAGGGCTTGTCCCTACCCTTACTGACCTTCTTCTGTCTTGCCCCAGCCCAGGGTGAGGCAGCTGGACTTCTGGGCTGAGCAGTTGGTCTCCATCGTCACTGGCTGTATCCGAGAAGAGATTTTCACAGGGTGCGCCAGACGCAGCATCATGAGGTCATTGTCGTGGGTTCTGGGGTTGTAGTTGGGGTGCACGACCATGCGGGCCACGTGGACCTGCTGCTCGGAGCGCTCCTGATGCTGGAGTTTGTGCTTCCCCAGGTAGATCTGGAGTTGCCTGAGAAGGAGCTGGGTCTCACCTGGAGCCCTGGGGCTGCAGCTGAGGCTTCAGAGAAGCCAGGGAGGTCGGAAATCACACGGCCTGTGTCACCCGGCCCAGCGCAGGGCAGTTTCATCCTCTGGACGTCTCCAGAATTGCCCTGCCTCATCTCCCCCTGCACTTTGTTCAGTCAGCCCTCTGTGGATTCTGCCTCCACAGACCCAACCAGGGTGAAAATGCTGGGCTGTGGCTCCAGTGGTGCTTGCATCAAGCACAAGGGGGGATGGGGGGAGAGAGAGGGGAGAGAGAGAGAGAGGGAGAGAGAGAGAGAGAGAGAGAGAGAGAGAGAGAGAGAGAGATATTGCATGCATTGGGCTTCCCCCCCACCCCCAGGTGGCTCACACCTGTAATCCTGGCTACTCCAGAGGTGGAGAGAGCTGAGGATCAAGGTTTGAGGCCAGTTGGGGCCCTCTTATCTCTGCCTGAACCCCCTTCCAGGGCCTCCTTGCACCCCGCCGGTAGCAGACACTCACGGTTTTTTGCAGTGGGCCGCTGTGAGCACCCACTGCTGGTCCACCAGGACCCCGCCACAGATCAAGTGGCCAGAGTTGAAGAGAGCTGCTTGGAAGGGGTGGGAGTTCGGGTGGCAGGGTCTGCCATGCACCACTTTGTCCTGGTCTTCCGTCCAGGCTGAGGGACAGGGACAGAGTCACAGAGGGGCCTGGAGGGCCAGGCATGTCCACCAGGGCAGCCCCAGCTAAGGTCCTGTCCCAGCCCCATCACACTCCCAACCAGACCCTCCCTCCTTCCTCCCACTACCTCATCTATGTCCCCGCCCTCACAGCTAAACTCATCCTATACTCTGGTTGCAAAAATTTGTTTATTTATGTATTTATTTTTGTGCCAGGACTGAAGCTTCAACTCAGGGCCCAGGTGTTGTCCCTTAGCTTTCGTGCCCAAGGCTAGTTAGTGCTCTACCACTTGAGCCACACCTCCACTTCCAGCTTTTTGGTGGTTAACTGGAGATAAGAGTCTCACAGACATTCCCACCTGAGCTGGCTTTGAACTACAATCCTCAGCTCTTAGCCCCCAGAGTACCTGGTATGACAAGAGCAAGCTGCTGGCTCCTGGCTTCATCTGTAAACTCTTAACCCCAGGCCCAGATTGACTTCCTTCCTGAGCCCCCACCCCAATCTTCAACTCCCTCCCCAAGAGCACCCCCCTCCCCATCACAAGATCATCACAGTCCCCACTCTGCTCGCCCCCACCTGAAGCAAGGAGGAGTGTCCACAGGCTCAGTGTCTTCATGGCGAGTCCTGGGGGACAGGGAGGCAAGCGTTCCATCAGTCAGTGCCACAGCCTCCACCTGAAGCCCAGCCTGGCACTGTTCCCTCCTCCCCCTCCCCTTCCTCCCTGGCTGGCCCTGCTCTGCTCTACTTGACCTCTGTCCTTTCTTGATTTCTCCCCCCCCCCCGCCCCAACCCCCCATCCCCTGTCCTCCAGCTAAGAAATCTGCAAAGGAAAGAGCCTGGAGAACTCCCTAGACCCAGTGACTCCCCATGAGACTCGGGGACCTTTCCTTTCTGCGTCCTCAGATCTTGCTTCTCTTCCTTTCCCAGTAACCAGGAGTCAGCCTAGGGAGCTTCCTATCTTCCTATCTGTGGAACGTGTGTGTGGGGTGTGTGAGCATGTGCGTGCCTATCCTGAGGCTTGAACTAGGGCCTGGGCGCTGTCCCTGAGCTTTTTCACTCAAGGCTAGCGCTCTACCACTTGAGCCACAGCACCACTTCTGTTTTTTTTGGTGGCTAATTGGAGAGAAGAGTCTCACAGACTTTCCTTCTGGGGCTGGCTTTGGACCACAGTACTCAACCTCAGTTTCCTGAGTTGCTAGGATTACAGGTGTGAATGCCAGTGCCTGGCCTTCAGTGGGACTCTTTTCTCCATGCCTTGGCTCTGCACCTACCTTGTGAACACCCCCGACACTTGCAGGCTGTGTGTGTGTAGAGGTGAGGTGTACCTTGTCTGACCTGCAGGCCATGTGTATGGGGGGTGCACCTTGTTGTACCTGCAGGCTGTGTGTGTGTGTGTGTGTGTGTGTGTGTGGTGTGTGTGTGTGTACTTTGTCTTACCTGCTGGACCCAGCGTTCTTGGGTTGGAGGAGAAGAACAGCATCTCCTGACCTGAAGACAGGGAACAGAGAGAATCAGTAAGGCTGGGAGCAGAGGGAGCACCAATGGGAGTGAAGACGGCACAGAGTTACAGGTCACTGCCACCCAGAGCCTGCCTGGCCTCCTGGCCTCCCAGACTCCCGTCCCTGGGCCTCTACGTCCCTTTATACCCCAGTAGCCCCTAGTTTCCCAGTCACAAGGTCAGCCCCTCCCTTTTCCTTCTGAGAAGGCTGCCCACATTCCTTCTGCCCCCACATCAGCTACCCATGACCCCTGACTCAGTTCCAGGAAGGAGGCAACTAGCCTTGGTTCACCTGGGTCTGAGGGAGGAGGGCTGGGTCTGAACCCCTGGGTATGAAGGAGGAGGCTGAGGCCTGGACCCCTGAGTGTGAGGGAGGAAGCTGGAGCCTCAATCCCTGGGTCTGAGGGAGGAGGCTGGGGTCCGGACCCCTGAGTCTGATGGAAGAGGCTAAGGTCTGAACCCCTCAGACTGAGGGAAGAGGGCTGGAGCTAGTTCTTAGTGTTAGGTTTTTAAGTGTTAGAGACAGATGCTTCTTTGAGGATGCTTCTTTGAGTGTAGCTTGTGATGTGAAGAACTGCTGCTCTCCGGCCTCCATCACTGCTCCCCGGCCTCCATGACTCCCATCTTGTCTCCCATCCGGGAGAGCTCAGGAGCCAGCAAGCCCTCCTTCTTGCCCTGGATCACTGGCACTGGAACCAACCACTCAGGTTCAGGGCAGTCGGGGTGACTCACGTGTCTGTAAGTCCCTCTGTGGGTGCTGATGACCTCCCTGTCCCCAGGAGAGGTGAGAAAGGGTGTGAGCAAGCTGCTCCCTGCCCAGGCTGGGCGGGCGATGGGGAAAGGGCAGCACAATGGGGCTCTGTTCCCAGGGCCGTGGCTGGGCACCCGCACGCGCGTGCATCTCTGTTTCTCAACTCCTCTTCCAGGAAGGGTGGTGGGAGGCTGGGTCCATGGCTTCCCTTTGTCCTGCCCTGAATGACAGTCTTCCAGAACTTTTGACCCCCCCTGGCTCTCTCCCACCCTTCTCTGGGGTCTCTGGTTCCACCCATATCCCCTCTTTTTGGAGGGCATCTCTCCTCGCCCCAGTCTCTGCCTGTATATCTCGCTTCCCTCTGCCTTGAGCTCCATCTTTCTTTCCCTCTGTTTTGTCTCTGCACCTTCCACTCCCATTCTCCTAGCTTTGCTGACTCTACTTGTCATTTTTTGGGTCTCCTCTTGTCTCTGGAGGAAATGCATGTGTGCTCAGACTGTCGCTAGGCTCTTGGAATGTTCTAAAAGGCATTATACAAGGCCAGGAACTGATGACTCGTGTCTGTAATCCTAGTGACTCCAGAGGCTGAGATCTGAGGATCTTTCCAGCCAGGAAAGGCTGCGAGACTCTGAACTCTCCCTGGACATGCTGTTCCCACCTTTTCCTGCCAGTCACCACTTGCCCTTCCAGTCACCTCTTCCAGGCAGCCTTTCCCGATCACCACCCAGTGTGCACCTGCCGTGGAAGGCTGGTCAGTCTCTCACATGAGCACCCATAGCACCTGCCTTCCTCCAGTCAGCCTGGATGGGGGCCATCTGGATCGAGGCCCTGTCTCCCCCATGGGCCCCCCAGCTCCTTGAAGGCAGGCCCTGGGGCTGCCTCACTGCGGAGTCTGCAGTACGTGAGCAGGACCTGGTTCAGAGGAAGCTTAGGAAATGTTGACCCAGTGGTGACACAGGGCCTCCTTCTGCCCACTCCTGCGTTCCTCCGAAGGGAACTTAATTGCTCAAGGTCAAGCACCCAGGAAGTGGAGGAACCTGAATTGGAACTCCACTTCCAATGATGGTGGCCAGCCAGCTCAACCCCACTCCTTCTCCACGGACCAGCCAAATCCATCTTCCTTGACTACCCGCCATGCATTCTTGGTCACTTGGCATTTGTCTTTCTGTTGATTTGCTTTGCCAAATTGTCCAAGTGACAGAGCACCTACCTGGGTAAGACCAAGGCCATGAATTCAAACCCCATAATGCCCTCCCCACCTCAAAAAGGAAATATTTATGAATGAGAGTACCAGTAGGGGAAAATATCAGAAATCACAATAAAAAGACAATGCTCATCAAATGCTTCTTCTGTCTCTGACAGGTTTTCAGTACTTTTTATACACAAACTTAATCTTTGTCATACTGAAAGCATAGGTGCTGTGTATCCCATTTTAAAGATGAAACGGAACAGAGATAGAGATAGGGAAGGAATGTAGTGGGAGTGGCCAACTATCTGGGCACTGTGGCAAATGCCTGCCAATCCCAGTGCTCCGGAGGCTGAGAAAGAAGGATCCAGAGTTCGAGATCAGATGAGGCTCTGTAGCAAGATGCAAAACCACAAAAACAAAGCAAAGCAAAACCAAATGAGAACAGACTGACGGGTGGTGACTCAATGATAAAGCTTGTACTTATCATGTATGAGATGGCAGGTTCGGTCCCTAGCAACAGAGAGAGAGAGAGAGAGAGAGAGAGAGAGAGAGAGAGAGAGAGAGAGAGAGAGAGAGAGAGAGAGAGAGAAACAGATACAGATACAGATGCAGACAGACAGATATAGAGTCAGAGGGAGACAGGGAGAGAGACAGAGACAGACAGACAGACACAGACAGAAACAGGCAGAGAGGGAGGGAGAATAGTTTGGAGGTGTCAGGAGTGTGATTTGAATCCACGAAGCCCTGTTCCTTCGCCTCTATTACATAACTCGCCTCCGGTAGAGCAATGGAGTCTGTTTCCCATGAATTCAGCCTGGGTATCATGTCACGCCCTGCACGCTGGCCTCCAGTAGCAAACAGGAACAGGGTGTCAGGCACACACAGGCTCAGTCCACCTCTGGTGTTATTATTTATATGTAGTTTGGATGTTTGTTTGTAGGGGAGTCTTGTAGGAAAGGAAATGTCGATAGGCCTCCATCTCTCCTGAGATGGCCAAAGCTTTTTGAGGCTCCTGACATGTGGCACAAGCCCAGGGAAAAGGGAGATGGGACCTGGACCTCCACCTCTGAGAGAGGAGGGCTGGGATCTGGACTCTTGGGTCTGAAGGAAATTGGGTCTGAAGGAAGTGGCGGGCTCCATCGTGTGAGTCTGAGGGAGGAGGCCTTGGGTCTGAGGAGGGACTAGGCATGGACCCCTGGGTTTGAGGGTAGAGGATGACAACTACACTCCTGGGTCTGAGGGAGGAGGCTGGGGTATGGACCCCTGAGTCTGAGGAAGGAGGACTGAGTCTGGATCCCTGGGCCTGAGAGAGGAGGCTGTGGCCTGGGCTCCCAGATCTGAGGGAGGAGACTGGGGTTTAGACCCCTGGGTCTCAGGAAGGAGGACTGGGTTTGGATCCCTGGGTCTGAGGGAGGAGGCTGGGGTCTGGATCATTAGATTTGAGGGAGGATCCTGGGGTCTGGACTCCTGGGTCTGAGGGAAGGGGCTGAGATTTGAAGTTCTGGGTCTAATAGAGGGGGATGGGGTTTGGACCATTGGGTCTGAGGGAGGAGGCTGGGGCCTGGGCCCCTGGGCCTGAGGGAGGAGGCTGGGGCCTGGGCCCCTGGGCCTGAGGGAGGAGGCTGGGGTCTGGCATCTCTGGATCTGAGAGAGGAGGCTGGGGCCTGGGCCCCTGGGTCTGAGGGAGGTGGCTGGGGCCTGGGCCCCTGGGTCTGAGTGGGAGCCTGGGGCCATTTTGCATAACTAAGATCACATGTGTTTTTGTTTGTGCAGATTTCACATTTCCATGGGATTAACAATTCTTTCTAACAACCGGGGAGACACCGGACAGTGATGGAAGCCACATACTCTGGGGCTTCTCTAGCCTTTTCTCCTCTTTGCTACAGCCAGGTGGTGATGGACTGAAATCTCACTCCACTTTTTGAAAAAACAATTTATTATTCTGTGAAAGTAGAATCACTAGGTCGAAGCCATACATGTGTTCCCCAGTTACGGTGAAGACTATCCGTATTGACAGCCATCTTCTCCCTACAACACCCACCACCTCAGTGAGGCTTTTCTTTTCTCCCTTTGGTTTTTGATCCTTGACATTTTTTTAAAAACTGGTTTACAGATGTGGTGTGCTTTGAGGTTTGAAAGTATCTTTGAAGAAAGGTAGAGCTGGAAGTGACTTGTTCGTCAACCTTGACGCCCCGATTTCTGTGGATTTTCTCTTGACAGTACACAGTTGCTTGGCCTCGCTTGTCTGTCAGCGACGCCTTGATATGACTTGGTTTATCCACCTGGTGTACTTGCAAACTTGGCTGTAGACCCCTGGGTCATTGGGCTGTCCACAGGGAAAGGTTCCCCAGGACACGATACCTTGCAGGTTGTCATTGCACACCAGCGGTCCCCCTGAGTCACCCTGTGGGAAACACCACAAGATTAGCTTTGGGGGGCTGGGAATATGGCCTAGTGGCAAGAGTGCTTGCCTTGTATACATGAAGCCCAGGGTTTGATTCCCCAGCACCACATATATAGAAAATGCCAGAAGTGGCACTGTGGCTCAAGTGGTACAGTGCTAGGTTTGAGCAAAAAGAAGCCAGGGACAGTGCTCAGGCCCTGAGTTCAAGCCCTAGGACTGGCAAAGAAAGAAAGAAAGAGAGAGAGAGAAAGAAAGAAAGAAAAAGAAAGAAAGGAAGGAAGGAAGGAAGAAAGAAAGAAAGAGAAGAGAAGATTAGCTTTGGTCTTAGAGTCCTCTGCTCCCTTCACCCCTTCAGTCTCATACATTCCCCAGTTCAGTCTTCTGTCTACCAGAACACCTTGGCCAATGAGAAAGACCCATTGTTTCTGGGAACCAATGAGAAAGCAGAAAGGGCTACTGTCATGGAATGGACAAACTGTGTTCTTCAAAGACATTGGATTGAGCCTTGGCCAATGGAACTAATTGGAGGAAATGGGGGTGGGACTTCCAGGTAGTAATGTGTCAATTATGTTCAGATGAAGCCCATTGGTTGGCACTGTACTATGGGAGGTGGGGAGGGGGGATTTCCTTCTCTGCACCTTTGGATGGGAAGGGGGAACCAGGCATCTTTGGAAACCAGGGGCTGGAACTCTCAAATCAGCTGCAGGACTCAGAGCAAAATGGCAATGCCTGGCTTCCTGTCCAAATATCACTAAGGGTTCCAAACATAACAGGAGAGCATTCATTCAAGCCCAAGGCTGTTCAATGTGAGACTCACTCACTGAGATCTTGTACATGTACCAAGCTGACCCTCACCAAGCCAGGGGAGAAGGCAGTTTCTCCAGGTCAGAATTCTCTCTCCTATCCCTTTATCCCTAACACTTGCCCTGAGATCTGAGAGTGAGGAGACATGGGAGGGTCGTTGGGGGTGGAGGGGAGAGGACAGCTGGCCAAACATGGGTCAGCAACAAAGAGGAGGAATGAAATGGAATTTGGCACAGAGAGTGAGAGTCATTGTCCAAACATGGACAGAGGTGATTATGGTAGGAGAAGGACAGAGGAGGAGGAGGAGGAGGAGAAGGAGTTGGAGGACAAACATGTTAGTTCTATCCTCAAAACCAGGACTAGGGTCAGGCAATGAGGCCTATGCATTAAGCAAACAAACCAACAAAAATCTCACTAATCACAATTTCTTTTTTCTTAGCAGTACTGGAGTTTGAACTTATGGCTTTGCACTTGTTAGGCAGGTGTGCTACCACTTGAACCAAGCCTCCAGCCCTGTTTGCTTTGATACTTATGTTCTCGTTTTTTGCCCAAGTACACCTGCACCATGCTCATCCTATTTATGCTTCCCATGGAGCTGGGATGTCGGCATGTGTGACTTGGCCAGCTTTTTTATTGTTTGAATAGTCTTGTGAGCTTTTCTCTGGGGCTGGGATTCCATCTGTGATTCTACACACCTCAGCCTCTGGAATAGCCAGGATTATAGGCATGAGCCATTATGCTCAGCTCCAAATTTTATAGTAAAAACAGCTCCATTACAATGCCGGAGGCAAGATAAAGTTAAGTAGGACAGACAGACCCACATTTTATTTAAAACTGTGATATTCAGCTCACTGTGCACCGTGTGTGTGTGTGTGTGTGTGTGTGTGTGTGTGTGTGTGTGCATGCATTTGAAAGAAATTTGTGTTTAGAAATGGTGGAGCTTGTTCTAATCCTAGCACTTGGGATGTTGAAGCAGGAGGATGGAGAGTTTGAGACCAGCCTGGGGCTACACAGTAAATCCAAGCCAATCTAGGTTAAATACAGAATGGGTCTCAAAATAAAATAAAATAAAATAAAATAAATACATAAATATGAGACAAAACAAAACCATGCTTAGATTATGACTTATCTCAAACATGGTGTTCTTGAACTGCTCCCCCCGATCCCACAGTTCCCCTCCCCCCTGCCCCATCTCTCTCAGCTGCATGAAGCCCTCCTCTAGGCCTACTCTAACCCCTGAATGGGCTGCTGCTTCCCACAAGCAGCAAAAAGAAGCAGCAAGAACTCAAGAGGCTCTGCCCATGTATGGCCAGAGGAGATTGGTCACCTGGCAGTGGGCGCTAAGAAGAGGCATTCCGGGGTGGGGGCTGGGTGGGGAGGGCTGCTTACGTTGCAGGTGTTGGTCTTGGAATCTGGGATGCCGGCACACAGCATGGTTTTGCCGAGGAGGTCCTTGTAAACCTTCTTGCAGTCTTGGGATGAGATGAGCTTGACATCAGAGCACATGAGGTCCTTGGGGAAGGTAGCTGGGGGTGGGGGGAGAGCTGTCAGTTAAAGGCCTGGTGCCTGGTGCTGGGGTCTGGAGCCCTGGATTGGAGGGAGGAGGCTGGGGTAGGGACCCCTGGGTGTGAGGGAGGAGGCTGGGCCTGGACCCCTGGGCATGAGGGAGGAGCTGGTGCCCCTGGCTCCTTGCAGGCCTCACCGACTGGGCTGGTGGTGGTGCCCCACCCTGAGACAGTACAGGAGGTCCCTGGAGGCTCGCAGCGGGTGGGCAGGTTGACTTTCTTCACTTTGCTGGACATCCTGATAGGCCTATTCAGCATGATTAGCATGAGGTCATTGGCATGTGTCTTTGTGGAGTAGCCAGGGTGGCGGACTGACTTGGTGGCCTTCATCCTCTGCGCATTCCTGTCACCTATCTTGTCAGTGCCATACTGCACAGTGTACTGACTGGGAGAAGGAGAGATATTCAGAGACTCCACTGAGAGACCCAGAGAGGGGCCAGAGACCCAGAAAGATGAGACAGAACTGTAGAGGTGGTGGGGGAGATCCAGAGAGAGAGAGAGACAGAGACAGAGACAAAGAGACAGAGACACAGCAATAGAGACAGACAGAGATAGAGAGATAGACAGAGACACGTAGAAGTGGACCGAGAGAGAGAGAGAGAGAGAGAGAGAGAGAGAGAGAGAGAGAGAGAGAGAGAGAGAGAGAGAGAGAGACAGGACAGAAATACAGAGTGGGACACAGACTCAGAGACAGAGGACAGACACACAGGGAGGGAAGACTCAGAGATCCAGGAAGCTGGGAGGAGAGCTGGCGAAAGGGACCAGCCCCACGCGGGACAGCGCGGTGCCTACCTCATCTTGCAGTGGGCGGCAGTGAGCACCCAGCGCTCGTGGACCAGCACGCCCCCACAGTGGAGCTGGTCGCCTCGGAGTAGGGCCACCTGCCAGGGATGTGAGCCTTTCTCACAGGGGTAGCCGTCGATGATCCGCTCTCCACTCTTGTTGCCCTGATCTGCATGGACACATGGAGACACTGTGGGTAGCCAGCACGGAGGTGGAGAGAGGCAGAGACAAAGGGAGAGCGGTGGGCTGTGCTGGAGACGGGCAGAGGAGCTCATGGGGAGGTGGGAGGGGTGCTCATAGGCCACCGGGGGACAGATGGCCCATAGACAGCCACCAAGAATGATGGACAGACAGTGAGTATGGCCAAGCAGGGACCTGGGGCACCGTGGGGCTACACCGTCCAGCTCGGCAGGGAAGGGAGCTGGCCTGGAAGAAGGGTCTCAGATTTGAGGACTCCAGGAGGACCATTCATGGTGACCCAGGAAAAGCCCTCACCTTCCTGTCCAGTGATCCCCAGGGCTAAGCACAGTGACAGAGCCAGCAGGAAAAGGAGAGAGGATCGCGCCATGGTGCTCTCAGCCTCTCTGTTCACCTCAGGAGGACTGGCCACTGCTGCTGGAGCTGAGGATGAGAGGAAGGAAGCAAGAGTTCTATGGAGGTTTCCTCTGTATTCCAGGAAGCCCAGGCCCAGCCTCCTCCCTCAGACTCAAGGGTCCAGGCCCAGTCTCTTCCCTCAGACCTAGGGTCTAGGCCCAGCCTCCTCCCTCAGACACAGCGGTCCAGACCCCAGCTCTCCTCCCTCACACTCAGGGGTCCAGGCCCAGCCTCTTCTCTCAGACACAGGGATTGAGACCCCAGTCTCTCCCTCAGACACAGAGGTCCAGACCACAGCCTCCTCCTTCAGATCCAAGGGTCTAGGCCCATCTTCCTCCCTCACACCCAGGGGTCCAGACCTAGCCTCCACTTTCAGATTCAGGAGTCAAGGCCTCTGTCCCCTAAGCTTCCCTCTCTGTGCTGCCTGTGTATTTATATATCTGGAGCCTCAGTTTCTTTCCCCTGGGACTTCCCCATAGTAAACCTCCAGCCTTCATGGTCTGGTCCAGAGATTTTAGGGTCCCCCTCTCCACCCTGTGCACACCCCGCAGCTGAGGTCCCTTCGTACCTGGCTGGGTCTGATCTGATGTCAGCCAGGGCCTGAGCTGGGAGCCCAGCGTGCCAGCCCTTGGAGGAGCGCCCTCTTATACCAGCCCGCCCCCGCCCCAGCACCCCAGGGCGCGGGTGGGGCCCACTCTAGCTCCTTCCTCCCAAGCTGGGCTTCGGGTTATCTCGTGTCCCTTGGGCTGCTGGAGCCACAGATACCATGCAGCTCTCTCCACCCTCCCAGGCGCATGGGGCCATGCCCAGGTGTTCACCCCCGTACATTCTTGCCCCTTGTTATCTCCTCCCTGTGACCCACTCACACAGGGATGAGGTTTATGGGCTTTGAGGGGCTGGGGAAAAACTCAAGGAGGGACAAAGGCCCGGGACAAGGCTCTGGCCTGGATCCTGCTATGGGAAGAGGTTGTGTAGACTCTTCCCCCCCCCCCGACTCTGTACCCGTCTCCCCACCTCCCCCCGTGTCCCAGAGAGGGGCTTTCTGAGCAGCAAGTGAGGGCTTGTACAGGCTGGATCCTGTTGAATCTTTGAGCCTGATTTCACTCCCGGCATTTCTATGGAAACGTGGCACTTGCTTGGCTCCACCTGCTTACTATTATTTGGCCTGTGTTCTCATGTTTCTAAATCCTATTGCACTTGGGTTTATCTCTGTATTATTAGCACCTCACGTTTTTGGTGGTTGGGACTCAGGTGCTCTACCATTTGAGCCATGCCTCCAGCCCTTTTTCCTCTTTGTTACTTTTCAGATAGGGTTTCCCTGGCTGAGCCTGGACCTTAGTTCTCCCTGCCTTGATCATTTTGATTCGGGTTTGTCTTTCAGATAGCATCTTGAGCTTTGGTTCAGGCTGGCCACAGAATATGATATTCCTATCTCTACCTCCTGAGTAGTTGAGATTTATAGGCGTGTGTCACCACACCCAACCTAAGATCTGTCATTCCAAAAAGTCCCCCTGGCTGACATTGGAGAGTAGATTTGGGGGAATGTGGGGATGGTAGGTGACCAGGTAGACATCATTACTGTTGTCTGGGTGAGAGAGGGGGGTGACTTAGATTGAGTTTTGGGAAGTAGATTAGATTAAAGCTGCTCTCAGGAGAAAGACTCGACAGGACTTGGCAGTGGGGAGAATGGAGGCATGAATGTGGTGCGGTGGTCAGAGGTTCAAGCCTCTGTCCCTTGATGGAAGGATGGCAGTGCCAATTGTGGAAAAGGTGGTCAGGTGTCAACTGCTTCTCACCAGGAGAAGGGCCTTAGAGCCTGACAGCAAGCATAATCTCTCTCTCTCTCTCTCTCTCTCTCTCTCTCTCTCTCTCTCTCTCTCTCTCTCTCTCTTTCTCTCTCTTTTGGTCAGTTGTGGGGCTTGAACTCAGGGCTTGGGTGCTGTCCCTGAGCATTTTCACTCCGTGTTAGCACTCCATCATTTTGAGCCACAGTACCACTTTCACTTTTTGGTGGTTACTTGGAGAGAAGGCTGGTTTTGAACTGTGACCCTCAGATCTCAGCCTTCTGAGGAGCTAGGAGGACAGATGTGAGCCACCAGTGCCCAGGTTTCAAGTGTAATCTTGACACAACTAAACTGCAAGTGGTACCCAGCCTTAACCCCCAGTCCTGCCTCATTTTTGACCTAGCCTGATTTACATCTAAACTCAGAACCTGCACCTTGGCTGAGCTTATGGCTCTAAGTATCAACACACACTAGGACTTGGACCTCAACTATAAGTTGTCACCATAGCCTGTCCCAAACCTGTTCCATGTGCAACTCAAATTTTAGTCTCTGTCATATTCCAGGACACCTGTGTTGATATCTATCCTGCCCCCAACAGTGATCCAATGTCAGTCAAATGCTGACTCCAGACCTCCCTCTGCTCATCTCCGTCCAGTTCCTGCCTCAGAGTCTATCCTCACCTCTACCTCAGCCTTCTCCCCAGCTCCTTTTTCCTTTCCTCAACTTCACATGCAATTAGGCTCCTTCGCGTCACACTTACTTTAACATAAACCCATGCTGGCTCACTCCACATGAGCGTGGACACATTGCTAACTCCATTCCAGACCTGGAATCCTGACTCTGCCAGATCCTCAGCAGTACCCTAGCCTTGAGGAATGTTCTCCTTCCAGATCATGGGGAGAGAGAGAGAGGAGAGAGAGAGAGAGAGAGAGAGAGAGAGAGGAGAGAGAGAGAGAGAGAGAGAGAGAGAGAGACTGGAGAGGGCACTCTCAGGCCATGGGATTTCACAGCTCCAGGATCCAGTCATCTGTGTGCTTCTTTCCTGCCCAAGAAGAATTTCAGCAAGACTTGCAGTTGTTTACTCCAGCGCTGATCTTCATTGTCGGGTTCTCTCACCCCTCTGCCTTTTCAGTGATCGCTTAGAAAAGAAAGAGCTGTGTCATTGAGAGCCCTGTTTATCCATTCCAAAATTGCTAGATGTGCATTACATATCTGTCATTCTAAAAGCCATAGCCCTAATTATTTAATCTGGCTTTGTTGCTAGATCCCAGTCTTCATGAGCAGAGGATATGTATCTAGTACCCAGCCCAGACCAGAAACACAGGAGGCACTTAAATAAATACTAGTTTGCAGCAGCTGGCACTCACAGACCCACCACTTTATGTCTGAATCTTGCCTTGTGTCGCCTGAGCCATTCTGTCTCGGGGTGTGACAGAAAGAACGTCACCTCACAAGTACGCTGTGAGAGTCTTATCACTTTTCTCTAAAGTAAGGAGCAAGGCCTACTTCTCCAAGGCACTGGGAGAATCATGTGAAAGATGGATGGAAAAAAAAAGGACAGGCATGTGGCAGACGCTGAGTTAGCATCAGCTCCCTGACTCCACCACCCAGAGCAGGAAGCAGCTTCTATCTTTATCTACCCACAGGGTGGGGCAGTGCCAGCTTCCCAGACTTACTTCCCTGTTCTTCCTCAGGTTCAGCCCAAGTGAGGACGCTCGCTCTTGGTTTATGAATGGAAGTTCAGGAGAAGTTAGATCATGCTGGGTGTGTGTGGTATACACCTGTCCCCTCAGATGTTTGGATGGAGGAGGATTAAAGTCCAATGTTGGCTTGGGCAAAAGCTTGAGACCCTATCGGAGAGATAAGCTAAAGCAAAAGAAATGGGAGTGTGGTTCAACTTGCATGCCAGCAAGTACAGGCCATGGGTTCAAACCCCAGTAGTACCAGAGTGGGAGAGAAAGAAGAGAAGAAAAAGAAGAAAGAAGGAGGAAAAAGGAAGAGGGGGATGAGGAAGGGGAGAAGAAGAGGAGGAGGAATAGGAGGAAGAGGTGGAAGAGGAGGAGGAGGAGGAGGAGGAGGAGGAGGAGGAGGAGGAGGAAGAGGAGGAAGAGGAGGAGGAGGAGAGGAAAGGGGTATAGGTTTGATCACTTGAACTGAGTCACAGAGCTAAGGAGGAAGAAGAGTCAGTTCAAATTTGCATGCTGGGGATTCAGAAGCCTGTGGTATCAACTATCAGCCCAGGGCACATACCTGTGAAGGAAACATTTCTGTTCCCTCCTCACCCACCTCTCTCTAAACACACTCAGTTCCATTAATGGTGCATAACTCCACATTGCCCCAAATCACAGCTCTTTGGAGGTGAATTCCAGCCCCTGTTGCTAAGACTCACCTAGTGTCCTCACCCTCAGACCTACGACCTACCTACTGAACCTCTGTTGGGTGACTCATACAAGCAGCTCGCATTCACACGTGAGAACTGGCACCTGACCATCCCACCAGCTGTGCCCTGCCCAGAGCAATCTTGGACATGGTGACTCCAATCCTGCCTGACTCAGCCTGTGTGTTCTGAAACCCATTGTTTCTGAGTTCCTGGGCTCCCTTCCCTCTTCCTTCAAGAACAGTATCCCACTTCTTTCTGGGAGATGCTCTGTCATCTCCCGTGGGACTGGTGAAACTGTCAATCATAATTCTCCCAGTCCACCCACCCACTCTGATGAAGGAATGACCCAGGCCAAGTTTTCTCTGGACTAACAATGGTGAATCCAAGACAGCCCAGTTCAAGCTGGATCAATAGAGTTGGAGAGTATAAAGTGTGCATGGAATCTCACTTGTCCACACACCTTATGTAAGATCCTGTTTCCTAGCACAGGACGGCAAATAGCCACCAATTGGATGGGATTGGTCACATGACAGGATAGCAGTAAAACAATTAGCCAATCAGCGACCCATATGCCAAACAGCCACTGATTGGGTGAGACCGGTCACATGACAAGGCTTCAGTCAAACAATTGGCCAGTGATTCATGATGTGCCAAAGGAGAACAGGTGAGCCCAGGTACATCAAATTATCTTTTATTAAGAAATAAAATGAAACAAGCACATTCTCTTTTCTAAGAATATAATTTGGGAAATCGTGACAGTGATTATTTGTATCTTTATAATAACTCCTGACTACATAAAATGTATAAGGTTTGACCTTTTCTGGGTTGAAAATCCTCCAAAGTCCATTTGCTCCCCACTTCAATTTGGAGCCAGTATTTCCCCCACAGATGCATCCAGACAGCTCTAAACTGCGAGAAAGATTTCTGGATGCGCGGGGGCTCTCAAAAGTATTTTGTTTTTTGAACTCTTTGGTAGATTCATGGGTATTCATTTGTGGCTGCTTAACCACTTCGTGGTATTTCCATATTCCTAAGTACACACAACACTGAAAACAGGGGAGGAGTGAGGCATGGTAGTGTTTGTTATAATCTCAGCATTCATGAGATGGTGGTGGGAAGCCAGCCTGGACCACACAGTGAGATTCTGTCTCACAAAAGGAAAAGAGGAAGGAGAGGATGGGGGCAGGGTCTTCCCCATTCCATGTTCATACAGAATGCTTTAGCTGCTCAGAAAACTGAGAATCATCTCAAGACTATCTTTCCCAAGCCAGGTGTCAGTGACTCATGCCTATTATCCTAGCTATTCAAGAATTGAGGGTCCCAATTCAAATCCAACTCGGGCAGGCAAATTGGAGTGATTCTTATATCCAACTAACCAGCAAAAAGCTGGAAGCAGAGCTGTGGCTCAATTTGTAGAGCACCAGCATTAAGAGAAAAAGCCAAGTAAGAGGGTCAGACCTTGAGTTGGTGGTCCTGAGCTCAAGCTCCAGGGGTGACATCAACTTTCTTTTCTCTCCCTTCTCCCTCCCTCAAATCCTTTCAGAACAAAAGGGAGTGGTTCTGCTTATAGGATCTCAGTGTCCTCGGATCTACCCAAACCTATCAGCAGGATATATGCACTCTCCTCACCTCCTCACCCCCCTTGCAGGGTCCAAACACAGACAGGCAAGGAGCCAGCCATGGTTGAGACTTTATTGGGGGGCATCCAAGGGTCCCCCTAGATCAGCCCCTGTTACGCATGGTCTTCTTCATCCAGTCATGGTAGCGGCAGAGGTTGGTGTAGACGCCAGGTCTTTCAGGCCGCCCGCAGGGGTCTGAGCCCCAGGATGTGATACCCTGGAGCACACCATCACACACCAGAGGACCCCCGGAATCGCCCTGGGTGGAGACAGGGAGGGATTTTCCTTAAGATGCAGCAGCATACATTTAATGAGAGCTCATTTAATGTGATTGGTCTCCTGTAGCCAATCAGAAGAGCACTGCTCTTAGAGACCAAGCAGGAGAGATAGGCTGGACTTCCAATCCCGAGACAGTGTAGTAGTGGGGATTGATGGAGAGGACCTAGCTGTTTTCTTTATTGACCTGAGTTACCATACAGGAGAAAAGAGCAGTGTGAAGGAGAGGAGAGGTGAGGGAAGAAGAGAGAAGAGAAAGGAGAGAAAAGAGAGAGGAAAGAAGAAGGACCAAGAGAGAGGAAGAAGAAGAAGAGAGAGAGGAGGAGGGAAAGAGCAAGGAAAAAAAGGAACAAAGAAAGGAAGGGAGGGTGGGAGAGGAAGGGAGAGCCACTGTCTCTGTGGACCTCTGTCTCAGTAACTTGTCTCTATGGAAGAACCCAAAAGATTGGCTTCCATATTAACAGCGATGGAACTGACACCACGCTTGGCCAATGGAAGAAGAAAGTATTGTCTCCATAGACCAGTCATTAACAATGGGGTGGAGCTCCTGTGAAAGACCAAGGGTGGAAGGAAGCCCTAGAGGATACCAGATGGAGTTACAGCTAACAGGAAGGAGAATGTCTACCTGTGACAACCCCGGGGAGTGGGCATGGGAGGGGGGAGCTTCCTGATGTGGCAATGAAGTCAGTGATGCCATTTCCTGGCCAATAGGCAAAGCATCCTTGTTCCCAGGGAGCCAATGGCAAGAGAAGGGACCCACCCTTGAGGCCCTAACCAGAGAGAAATGGTGGACTCCCTCCCTGGCTACTGCTGGAGTTTACACAAATCCCAGGAAATGATGCTGTGGAATTGCTGACCTCAGAGCCTTTCCTAGTCTCCCTCAGCACATCTTAGGCTTCATTTTGAGAAGATGACGGCCAGCTATTCAGTGCTTTGCAACCTCCAGGGAGAGAGAGTTTGCCTTTCTCTGAACCTGGTCCTCACTTTGTAGGGACAAGGATAATTGCTTTGGATACTAACTCCTCATTGGCGTCCTACCCCAGCACACACATGCACACACACACACACGATTTGGGTCTAGATCTGCAGGGTAGGAGGTTGGAGGGGAGCTTAGAAGGCCCTCTTTACCTGGCATGTGTCGGCACCATTGCTGTTGCCCGCGCAGACCATGCCGGCATTTATCTTCCCTGGGTAGGCCTCTTTGCACTTCCTCTGGGAAAAGATTTTTACCTCTGCACAGTTGAGGGTGTCAGGAAAATTCTCTGAGTGGGGGAGAAGCAAGAAAACATAACTCTTTTCTTATGGTCTTGCCTTGGTCTACCCTCCCTCCTGAACTGTTCTCCAGTCTCGCCTGTGTCTACCCCTCTCTCAGGAACATCCACAGCTGTGTGGGAACCATGGGCTGGCTCAGATTTGTAGTTTGATCGCCTCACCCATGAGCAGATTGTTTCTATAGCAATACCCTGTCTCATTGGTGCGTAGGAGTCTGACAGGCAGGGGCACGGAGAGCCCTCATTGCCTTTCTGAGCTGAGCCTCAACTGCTTTCACAGTGACATCAAGTAAGAGGCTAGATTCTGAATTTTCAAAGGATCTCCCAACCCTGGAGTGTAGGTGAGAAGAAATTGGGGAGCTGGGTCACTGGAGTTTAAGAGAGAGGAAGGGTCTGGAGCCCTGGGTGACAGGGAAGAGGGGATGAGGCTAGGTTTCTGGGGTTTAAGAGGAAAAACAATTCACAGGATCCCTAAAAAGTCCATCTATCTAAACTCTGTTAAGATTCCATGAGACTGTGAAAGAAGGTGCTTGGGGTGCTGACCTTTCTGGCTTATCCTAAATAGTCTGTTCCTTTGTGTTTTCCACTTCTGCTCTGGGGGCTTTCAAGATTTCTTTTCCCCCCTCCTTCCCCCCTCCCCTCCACCCCATCACTTTTCCTTCTTGGCTTTTTCCTAAGAAAACAGGGCAGGAAGATTTGCCAGTGGTTTTGGATCCCTTAGACCAATTAGCTTCTCTTCTTCCAGCAGCAGCCAAGCCCATTACCTTGGGGGCTGCTGACCGTGCCCCAGCCGGATATGGTGCACTTCTGGCCAACGTGGGCACACTGATACGCCAGGTCTATCGGCTTCACAGTAGATCCTAGGGATGCAGCCTCTCTGAGTCGGATTAGCATCAGGTCATGACTGTGGTCCTCTGGGTTGCTGTTGTTGTAGCACGGGTGTTGGATGGACTGAGCCACAGACATTTCCTGTTCTCCCTCATTTCTACTTTGCAGGCTATGGTCTCCCAGGCGTACTGTGTATTTCCTGGGAATTCAGGAGAGGGTGAGCTTGGGGTGAGTTGACTCTGTCAACAGTTCCTCTCCCTCAGTCACAGGAGTCCAGACCCGGCCTCCTCCCTCAGACCCAGGGGTCCAGATCTAGCCTCCTCTCTCAGACCCAAAGGTCTTGCTCCCTCCATCAGATCCAGAGGTCTAGCCTTCTCTTCTGAGGACTCTTCCAGCCTTCTTTTCTCCAGCTCCCTCCCACCATCTGTGCCCAGTCATCACTCACTTTTTTTTGCAGTGGGCGGCTGTGAGGACCCAGTTGGTGCCAACCAGAACCCCTCCGCAAATGAGTCGCTGGCCCTGGAACAAACCCGCCTGCCACGGCTGCGAGTGGGCCTTGCACTCCTTACCCTCCAGTATCTTGGAGCCCTGGGCCCTGGAGCGTCCTGCAGCAGGAGGGAAGGGGATGGGGCGCCACCCTCACGCATGCGCAGTGCCAGGACCAGGAAAACCACTGTGGGTTCAAACGGATACACAGCCGGGTCTCTGCATGCTTCGTCATGCCAGTATCTCGCCTGAGGCCCCAGCAGCCGCTTGCGGGTGCGTGCACACACATACACACACGGCAGACCTTGCGTCATCATGCATGTTTCCACATACGTCCTGGGACCCAGGTCCCGTGGGCAGCACCGCCTCCTCTCCCCCATACCACCCAACCCACCTATGTCTTGTCCCCTGCTCCAGATCCCCCCAGGCCACCACCTGCATTCACACCTCACCAGGTAAGTCCCCCCTCAGCTGCCTCCTGCCCCCCTCTCAGAGGTCACCTCAGTCCCCCTCACCTGCCCGGCCTCCCAGCAGCAAGAGCAGAGTGGTCCACACCAGGGCTTGGCGGGACATGGTGGCTTCTGAGAGGGGCTGAGAAGAGGAAGGGACCCCAGATTTTATTTTTAGTCTAAGTGTGGGGCAGAGGATGCAGGACTGGATTCCTGTATCCCAAGAGAAGGGGAGGGAGGGTGGGAATCCCTCAGTCTTGGGGAGGAGGGAGCTGGGGTCTGGGCTCTGCGGAAGAGGGAAACCCGGGGCTCTAGGCTAGAGTCTGAGCACCTCTGCACCTCACCTTCCAGAATCCGGGGGGCGTGGTCACCTGATTCGGATTCAGTGGCTGAGGCCCCTGTACTTCCGTTCTGTCCACCGGGTACAAGATTCTCAGCCTTTTAACTGGGAGTCCCCGCCCCCGTCCCGCCTCCTCCCCCAGCCCAGAGCAGGGGAGCTGCTGGGAGCCCTGGGTGTGTGTGAGGAGGGGCGGAGGGGCTGGACCCAAATCTTGACAGAGGAGGGACTGGATTCTCCAGACTCTTGAGGTGAGGGAGAGGAGGGGCTCAGTGCTGGGACCCCAGGCCTGAGGGAAGAGGGCTGGAGTCTGGGCTCCTGGGTCTGATGGAGGAGGCTGGGGATCTGGACCCCTGGGTCTGAGGGAAGAGGGCTAGAGTCTGGATCCCTAGGTCTGATGGAGAAAACTGGGGTCTGGACCTGGGTCTGAGGGAGGAGGCTGGAATTGGACCCCAGGATCCGATGGAGGAGGACTGAGGTCCGGATCCCTGGGTCTGAGGGAGGAGGCTGGGACCCAGTCCCCCAAGTCTGAGGTAGGACTGAAGCCGGATTGTTTCTGGTTTTCCTCCAGGAGGGTCTTGGAGGAGGGGGCTGCCGCAGTAACCCACCCGGATCGGAAGAAGGCCGGTCTTCCTGGCCGAGCCTGATGAGGACAGCCTGGCCCACCCTCGGTCTGAGGGGTGCGGGATGTGGGAAGGCAGGTTTGGGAGGCGTCGTGACCTGGTTTCCCCTTCCCCTGGGGGCGGCGGGAGGGCCTGGCTGCCCTCGGCTGGTGGAGGCCACGTCAGGCCCGGCATTGAGGGGCTGCGGGAAAGGCGGGCTTCCTTCCTTCTCCCTTCACCACCACCCCCTGCATCCCACACCGCCAGCACCAGGAAGTGGGTTCCCGCGTTTATTGTAAGTCACGCACTCGTCCCCAAAGGATTGGATACCCTCCCGGACTCTTCCAGTCCTCCGCGCCAGGATTCAAACCCCGGGCCCGCCCAGGGTGGGGACCGCGAGGGGCGGAACCCAACGTTGTCAGAGTTCCACATGGGCGTGGCTGCTGTGCCGCTGGCATCGCAGGGGCGGGGCCTCTGTGAGAAGACGTGGCCAAGTGGGTGGAGTCTAGAGGAGAAGACGTCCCATTGGGCAGAGTTATTCCTTGGAAGGAGGAGCCACATGGTGGGGCCGTTTCTCGGTGACAGGGCCAAAGGGGGCGGAGTCTTTTCTGCGGAGCGTCTGGGGCGTGGCCTTCGGGCGGAGTATTGTCTACTGGGCGCCGAGGGGCGTGGTCTTGGGCGTGGCCTTGTCTGCTGCGTGCTGGGGGCGTGGCCTTCTCTGGCCAGGCACAGCCTGAGGGGCAGAGTCAGCTTGTCCAGAGCTCGGTAGGAGGTTCAGGGAGGACACCTTTGAGGTTTGGGGCTGCGGTGACCCCCGAACCCGCGCCCGCCTTGCTCTCCTGGTGGTCCTGGGTGGGACGGCTCACTGGTTTTCCTCTATGGTTTTCTGAATCCAATCCCCAAAGTGGCACACGCTGGTATAGACAGCCGGGCGCCGCGGTCTGGAGCAGGGCTCGGAGCCCCCGGACACCACGCCTGCCAGGGTCCCATTGCAAACCAGGGGGCCCCCAGAGTCACCCTGTGCAGCGAGGGCGGGGGTAGAGAAATTGTTAAACAGAACTGTTTGTAAGAATGACAGCGTCCCTTCCTCCTCCTTGGCAAGGTTCCAGTTCTCCCCTCCTCCAAATCCGGTTTTCCAGTTTCTTCACCCTCAGGCCCAGGAGCAGAAGAAGCTTGGGGACCCTCCTCCCTCAACCCGCTGCCCTGGCATTCCAACCTCCTAGCTCTCTCTTGCCTCAGGACGCTCTGGGGCTCCAGCCATCTGCCCTCCCCGCTTCCCCTAAGACCCAACAAAGTGGCAAGCTTGCCTCCCTTTCTCCAGTGGGGTCTCACCTGGCAGGAGCCTCGGCCTCCCTCCCACAGGCCGGCACAGAGCATGCTGTCAGAGATGTGGCCCGGATATGCCCAGTGACAGAGCTTGGTGTTCAAGATGCTGATGTTGGCACACTGCAGTGTGAGCGGGTACTGCACTATTTGGGAGGAAGACTGCAGGGGTCAGCAGCTGCCCAGCTCTCTGCACACCCTGTCCCCAGGCCTCCCCTGCAGGTCTTCCACAGAAACAAATGGTGCTTACTTAAGACTCAAAGATAAAGCCAGGCACAGGTGGCTCACACCTGTAATCCTAGCTACTCAGGAGGCTGAGATCTGAGGATCCCAGTTCAAAGCCAGCCTGGGCAGGAAACTCCATGAGACTCTAATCTCCAATTAACCACCAGAAAACCCGAAGTGGTGCTGTGGCTCAGTGGTAGAGCGCTAGCCTTGAGCTGAAGAGCTCAGGGTATCCAAGCCCCATGACCAAAATGAAAGAAAGAAAAAAAAAAAGATTCAGAGATGGAGAAGAGAGGCAAGCCCAGGTCTGGGGATGTTGCCCAAAGTAGAGATCCTGCATAAGCAAGCTTGAGGCCAAGAGTTCAAATCCTGGTACATTCAAATTGAAGGGGAGACAGGTAGATAGATAGAGGAGGGAGACAGAGCAGAAGTAGAGAGAAGAGAAACAGGGAGAGGCAGAGCTCCAAGAAACTAGAAGACAAATGTCTTAACTTACGCAGGTAACAGAGATATCCAGGATTACAGATGAACCCCATTTATGTCTATATAACACCTGGGCACAGACTCAATTGCATGGGGTGAGGGGACCCTTTGCTAGGCAAATAGAAGTATGGTGGGGGGAGGGAGTTGCCAGGTAGCAGCCAGTGGGGTGGATTGCATTGAGCCAGAGAACTCATGTCTGGGGCAGCCTCTATGGATTGCCTAGGGGGCTTGGGTATGAGGGTGTGTGGTCTTGAGGCTTTTGCTTTTGTTTTGCTTTTGTTTCTTGTTTTTGCAGTGGTGAGGATGGAACCAGAGGCCTTGGTGTGCTGAGACCCTCTCTGCCACTCTGAGGTGTGTCCCCTGCCCAGGCCTTTAAATTTTTCAAATGAGCCCAGAGAATTGGCTTTCTATATAAAGTTTTCCAAGTTTGACTTATTGTCAGCCACGAATTCTGACTGATTCTTTTTTCCAAGATGTTTTGAACACTGGAAATATTTGTTACTAATAGCAATACTATTATTTGGAATGCCTAATGTAACGACTGAGAAGGAGATGCAGGCTTTATTTCAGCTCTAAGTTGTATGTATGTTTACCTTCCAATGTCTCTGAAATCAGGGTGTGTTTTCCAGTCAAAGGTGTCTGACTGTCCATATCCCTTTTATGTTGTTGTTGTTGGCCATGGGGCTTGAACTCAGGGCCTGGACACTGTCCCTGTGCTCTTTCACTCAAGGCTAGTTCTCTACCACTTGAGCCACAGTGCCATTTGTGGTTTTCTGGTGGTTAATTTGAGATAAGAGTTTCATAGACTTCCTGCCTGGGTTGGCTTTGAACCATGATCATCAAATCTCAGCCTCTTGAGTAGCTAGGATAACAGGCATGAGCCACTGGTGCCCAGCTTGATGTCACTTTTTGTTCCCCAATATTCTCTCTCCCTTCCTCCTTCCCTCCTTCCTTCGTTCCTTCCTTCCTCTCTCTCCCTCTCCCTCTCCCTCCTCTCTCTTCTCTCCTCTCCCCCCTTCCCCCCTCCCCCCCTCCCCCCCTCCCTGGAACTCAAGATCCTTCTGTTTCAGCCTTCTGAATGCTGGGATTACAGGCATGTGCCATCATCACACCTGACATTTTTCTGCATTCTTAATAATTCATTAAAATAGTGATATCCATTAAAATCTAGAACATTTTGGATTTGAGGAAATACACTAATATGTAATGAAGTTGATATGTGGAGAAGGAGGGAGAGTGGGAGAGAGGAGACAAGGAAGAGATGGAGGATCAGTGTAGTGGACCCCAGTCATGAAATATAAGGAAGTACCCTGGGGCAAGGCCATACCCTTGGGGCTGGACACGGCACCCCAGCCTGAGATGAGGCACTGGGCACCGGGGTCCACGCAGGTCTCACTGATGTTGAGGGGCTGCACCTCAGGGCCTAGCCTTGCTGGCCTGGGCAGACGGATCAGCATGATGTCGTTGTTGTGGTCATTGGCGCTGAGGTCACTGTTGAACCCAGGATGCGGGAAGAACTCGGTGGCTCTGAACAGCTGCTCAGGGCCCTCCCATTTCCACAGGTGGTGCTCCCCAAGGCGGACCCACAGGAACCTGTCGGACAGATGACAGAAGCTAAGCTTTCTGGTCCCCTAATCTGGCTTTTTGACTGCTGGTATCCCCTCTTGTCTAGTGAGCCACCTTTCCCTCTGCCCACCTGAAGCCTCAGTGCTGACCTGAGAGGTCCCTTGTGGGCACCTGGGGCCCCACCTTCCACACCATAACAACCTCACCTCCTGCCACCACAGGTCTGGTGGCTTCTATGGGAGTGGCTCTGACTGTTTTGGGGTGTGTGCATACAGGGGGATAGGATATGGAAAATTCCCAAATTGGGGTGCGTCCGTGGCCTCAGGCTTTTCCTATTTGTCACATCCTTCAACCCCTTCATCACTTCTTCCTGATACCTAACCTTAGGCGATCTTGCTGAAGTTCCAGCTCGAGGTGTTCTGCTCAAGGTCTATACTCTAGAGAGTTGAGTGTCTTGTGGAAGTCTGCTTGTCCCCCATCCTCTGCCCTCTGACATTAGGCACAAGGCTAAAGGCAGGGGACTTGGTGCCTGAGGAGTCTAAGATATGACTCCTGTCTCTGTCCCTTTCTTATACCCTGGTGCTGTTTGCTCTGGGCCTGGAATTGAGCCTCTCCACCTCCATCTTGCCTCCGAATCTCTCTCCCACCTACTTTTCTTCCCCTCTTGTCTTTGGGGCTAAGTCAATACAAAGTTCTCCTAGCCTGAGACCAAAGCTTGTGTTCATCGCGGAGCTATGCATGATGGGAAATTCCCGGTCTTCATCTGGAACCATCATTTGTGCTTTATTCCTGGAAGAAAGATAGCTTATCCAGAGTTAATGTAGAGGATTCCCAAGTCACACATGATGAGCCCTGCACCCATAGTCTCCACACTTGAGAAGCAGAGGCAGGAGGATTTCAAGTCTGAGGCCAGCTCGGGGTACATAGTGACACCCTGTCTCAAAAAAAACCCCAAAACCAAACCAAAAAAAAGGGGAGGGATTCTGGCACCGTTTTGAGTCTAGAATCCTATTAGAACACCCAGAATCGAACATTTTAGAATCCTAAGATCCTAACTCACGCATGCATTTAGAATACTGAAAGTTTTGACATCTTAGGGCTCTAAGGTTCCAACTGTCTGTGTTTCCTCTGGATCATGTTTTCTGCATCAAATATAAGCCTTTCAAGAATCTAGCGTTCTATACTCTTCTGGAACAGGAAGAATAGAATTTTCTCACCCTAGAATATGGTTTTTAGAAATTTAACAGTCTAGGATTTAAATGGTTCAGGGGCTCCAAAAACTGTCAGAAGTAAAGCTTTTGGGGTTTGGAAACCCTATAATGATAGAATTCTGGGACACTGAGTTCCCCAGATTTGACACATTTGTAAATATAGGCTTCTAGAATTTTCTTAGTTCCAGGCTCTAGAATTCTAGAAATCATATCTCCTAAGATAGGGTGAGTAAGTGAAAGCCTCTAGGACTGTAAATGTCGCTACTCCATGGGTCTAGAATACTTTGAAGATAAGATTATAGAATGGTTGTCATTAGATTCCATCACCCACCACCTGAAAAGCCTTTGACCACATGGAGGGGGTAAGGCTTACTACAAACAACGGCTGTCCTAATTGCATGGTGGGCATTATGCTGCCACACTCCACTGGGTACTGGCTAGTCTAGAGGGTCCAAGATTCTAGAATTTGATGGGTCCAACACTGGAGGATTCTGGATTTCTAAAGTGTGTGTGTGTGTGTGTGTGTGTGTGTGTGTGTGTGTGTGTGTGTGCTTGTGTGTTGGTCTTGGGGCTTAAACTCAGGGCCTGGGAGCTGTTCCTGAGCTTTTTCACTCAAGGCTGGTGCTCTACCACTTGAGTCATAGCTCCACTTTGAGCTTTTTGCTGGTTCATTGGAGATAAGGGTCTCATAGACTTCCCTGCCTGGGCTGGATTAGAACTGTGATTCTCAGATCTCAGCCTCCTGAGTAGCTGGGGTGACAGATGTGAGCCACTGGTTCCTGGTGACTGGATTTCTAGTGGTCAAAGTCTAAGATTTTAAGAGCAGACTTTGACTCTTAGATTCTTAGAACCAGGTACTTTGGAACTCTGGGATTTTAGAATTGAGGGGGCTCCACAAATTCTATCCTATTTCATCTTAAGAGTTGGGACTTGGCCTTGCACAGTCCTGTCTTTCCTGTGATAGGGAGGCCCTCTGTGTCTCCGTCCCCCTCCCTCTGTCCTCCACCCTGTCCCCCACCCTGTCCCCTGCCCCTGTCCCCCAGCCTGTCCCCTGACCCCTTGCCATGTGGTCACAGCAGGGCACTCACGGCTTACGACAGTGGGCAGCTGTGAGCAGCCATCTCTCCCTGATGAGGGTGGCTCCGCAGAAGAGCCGGGTGAGGTAGAAGAGGCCGGCTTGCCACGGCTGTGAGTGGCGGGGACATTCCTCAGCACCAATGGCACGGGTATTGGCCCTGCCATGCCCTGGGGTGGGGGAAAGCAGAGGGTCAGAGGGTCGGCTCACGCATGTGTGCAAGGAGGACCTGAGAGAGGCTGCCCAGTTGGCCACAGCTGGCAGGGTGGGGGGGGGGAGCAGAGGCAAGATAAGAGCGTGAACTGCCCTGGGGGAGGAACAAACATAGGTTCTCACCTGCCAGGAGAGAGAGAAGAATCCAGGTGAACGCCAGCCTCATGACCTCCAGGTGCCTAGGTCCTCCAGCCCGTGCCTGGTGCCTCCTTCTTTATGGTAAGACATGTTCTCTCTTCCTCCTCCCTGGGGCCGCCCCTGTGATTAATCGGGGTTGAGAAACATGCCTGGGGGAGGGGGAAGCCCTGGAGCCCCAGCATAGGGCCCTAGGGAGGGAAGGCCATGCAGGGGTCCTCTCTCTGGATAAGCAAGGAGAGAGGAGCCCCATTCCTATGACTTCAAGCTGCTGGATCTACATCTGGAACCTTCTGTGGCCTGGAGGAAAGGGAGGAGGATCTGTAGGGAGAAGTCATTCTGGGATAGAACAAGCTCCATCTTGTATGGAGAAGAGCCCCTCTCATGGGTCTGGGGCTGAGACTCCAAGGAAAAGAGCAGGGAGGCACAGGAGGAAAGAGGATGGTGGGGGGCAAGGAGAGGGGGACAGGTAGGGAAGACCCCAGAGTCGATGGAGGCTGCAAAGAGCACACTGATCCACAGAACACACCCTACCCTGTGTGGATGGGGGTCCCTTCCCGGTAGCACCCAGGCCCTTCCAACAATGTAGAGAAATCAGGTCACACCCTGTCCCATCCACACCTTCCCCTCCCCAAGGACCCTGGTGCCTGTGAACCTGCCTGAAACCAAGCCCCCCTGCCCCTTGTGTTGGTACTGGGGCTTGAACTCAGGGCCTGGGTGCTACCTGGGTGCTGAGCTCTTTTGCTCAAGGCTAGTGCTCTACCACTTGAGTCACAGGTGCACTTGCAGCTTTTTGCTGGTTCATAGGAGATAAGAGTCTCGAACTGGGGCTGGGAATATGGTCTAGTGGTAGAGTGCTTGCCTCGTACACATGAAGCTCTGGGTTTGATTCTTCAGCACCAGAAGTGGCACTGTGGCTCAAGAGGTAGAGTGCTAGCCTCAAGCAAAAAAGAAGCCGGGGACAGTGCTCGGGCTCTGAGTTCAAGCCCTAGGACTGGCAAAAAAATAAAAAAAGAGTCTCATGAACTTTCTTGCCCAGGCTGGCTTTGAACCATGATCCTCTCAGATCCCAGACTCCCAAGTAGTTGGAATTACAGGCATGAACACCAGTGACTGGCCTTACCTTCTATCATTAATAATACTTCCAGATCTTTGCCAGTTCTTGAGAATATTTTCTGCACATTTCCAAGCTCTTGGTCTGACTCATCTCTGTGTCCCCAGGACTACCCAGTCCTGGGCAGGGTTCAGGAGTCCTTAAGAGATGGTAGTTGAGTGAGCGAATATCTTTCTCCATACCCTTCTTTTTCTGATGAACTCTTACTCATCCTTTAAGACCCAGCCTAAATAACCCTCCACCAAGATGCCTTCTCTGGTTTTTCCAGGGACCAGGAACCCACAGTTCTGCCCACTTACTGCTATCCACTGGAGTGTGTATCATGTTTTGGTTTGGGCCACAGCATCTAGGACTGGACCACCTGTGTCCAGGGCTCCTGATTGCTCTTTATTAGGTTTGTGACCCAAGTCAAGACCTCAGATCCCTTTGAGCCACTCCATCTGTCAAAAAGGTTGTGGGGGAACTCCAGGAATGAACACCTATGAAACACTTGCAAGACCAGGGGTAGTGCGTGCCTCTCACCCTAGCTACACTGGAGGTGAAACAAGAGGGTCTTATAAATGAAAGGGCTGGGGGTATGGACCAAGCAGAAGAGCATTTGTCAAGGGTGCTCAGGGCTCTAGGTTCTATCTCAGTACTCAGGGAGAAGGCAGGGGAATGGCACATTGCAGTGTTGAATAAATGAGTCTCATGGAGCTTCCTAGAACCTATCAGCATGGCCACGTGCTGGTATTGCTTCTCACAGAGGGAGAACTTGTGGTAGGAAGAACATTTCCATCATTTGCTCAGAGCCATGTATCAGTGATAGAAAAGCTTTTCTTCTCTAGCTGGCGAACTCCTACTTAACCTTTCAAACCCTATGCAAATGTCCCCTCATCTGAAAAGCCTTCTCTGACTCTCCATGGTATGGTTGGTACTTCCTTTGTGACAACACTGATGCATTTGTGTTCCAGGGTCAGTCATCGGTGTGCTGTGTGCCAGGCATTGTAGTAAGTGCTTAGAAAAATGCAGTGAGCAAAGATCTACAGCTTTGCCTGCCTTGATTTTGTGTAGGTGTTGGGGCAGGAATGGGGGGAGATACACAGACAATTATCAGGTAAACAGGTAAATGAGATAATTCAAGCTATAACAAGCACTACAAAAGAAATAAACAGCTGGGTGTGTCAGTGCACGCCTGTAATCCCAACCATTCCAGAAGTGGAGACAAGAGGATGGAAGTTCAAGGCCAGCTTGGATGAAAAGTTAGCAGACCCTCTCTGAAACATGAGCTGGATGTGGTGGCACATGTCTATAATCCCAGAATGTGCTCAGGAGGCAGAGGTAGAGGCAGAGGATCTCTGTTGAAGGCCAAGCCACAGCAAGGTTAGCAGAAGACTCTATGTGGAACCAACCAGCAGAAATAACTAAAAGCAAAAGGTCTGGGGGTATGGCTCAAGTGGTGTAGTGGTTATATAGAAAGCAAGAAGCCCTGACTTCAATCCCCAGTATTGCTGAAGAAGAAAAAAGGGGGAGGAAGAGGAGGAGGAAGAGAGAAGGAAAAAAGGAAAAAAAGCAGAGAAAGAAATAAACAAATGAGATTATTGGCCAATGCCCTTTTCCTGGGGCAATCCAGGAAGGTCTCCTGGAGGAAGTGGCCTTCGAGTGGAGGGACCAGAATGACAAGAATGTAAGGCTTGGTCATCTCCACAACCTGATGAGCAGCTTCTTGAGGGCAGGGCTTGGTGACTGGCAGCAGGCTGGGCTCAGTAAACTCAGTAAACATCTTGGGGTGAGCAAAAGGAACTGGTGAATTGCTTTCATGCAGAAATCCAGTGAGAATATTTCCCATCTCTTTTGTGTTCTGCTGCTCTGCTGTGGAAGAGGGGATGGGGAAGAGCAAACCCTAGGGAGACGCCACCCACGCCTCATGCTCAGACCTCAGACACCCACCTTCCCCAGACTCTGCCGGGATTGGCATGTAGTAGTTTCCCTATAAACATGTTGGAAAGGATACACAAAAGCAACTGGGCTGTGTGTGTGTGTGTGTGTGTGTGTGTGTGTGTGTGTGTGTGTGTGTGTTGGGGCTTGAACTCAGGACCTGAGCACTGTCTCTGAGCTTTTTTGTCTGTTTTGTGTTTGCTCAGGGCTGGCTCTCTACCACTTGAGCCATGGTTCCACTTTGGGCTTTTTTCTGGTTCATTGGAGATGACTCTCACTGGGTTACATGAAGCTGCCTACTAGTTTTGCCTGGGTTCTGTGGGTAATCTCGCCCTCATCCCTCCCAGGAGAGAAATATTTGTACAGAAAGTGTCCTGAGGAGGAAAGGTCCGGAGAAATTAAAAACAAACCGAGTAATGATGTGTGTGTGTGTGTGTGTGTGTGTGTGTGTGTGTGTGCATGTGTGTGTGTGGTGTGCCCATCCCGGGGCTTGAACTCGGGGCCTGGGCACTTTCTTTTAGTTATGTGCTCAAGGCTGGTACTCTGCCATGTGAACCACAGCTCACATGGGCTTTTGCTGATTAATTGGAGATAAGAGTCTCACAGACTTTCCTGCCTGGGTGGACCCTCGGCCTCCTGAATAGCTAGGATTACAGGTGAAAGCTAAGAGGTTGGGTCTAGGCAAGTCACGGATAGCCTGGCTCCTGCTAGGACACAGGAACTGGATGCTGTCTGTGCCCAGTCATGGGGGAGTGTGGGGCATGATTTTCCCATCAGCCATTGGGGACTGGGGTTGCTTGGGAATGAAGACATTTCCCCCCGCCCCCCCGTTTCCCTTGGGTAGTCACAGGCATGCACCATCAGATAACATTTATTCTGTGCTCAAGGCTCACTGCCTTCAGCACTCCCCAACAATCACAAAGATTGACGCGCACAGTGGTTAAGAGATGGGCACTGCATGGTCTCCATCTTGTAGATGGGAGTACCAAGGCACAGAGAGGACACTCAGCTTATCTTGGGGCATATAGCAGTGGGCTGTAGCAGAAACTAGGTGCCATGGCTCCAGAAACTTTCAGAAGACTGCCAGCTTTCTTGCTTCTTTGAACAAACTTGACGTTGACTTTCTGCCCTTGGGCCCCAGCATGAGCCAAGAGCTCCAGTGGGCAGGAGGAGTGAGGGGCAGGTGCACCCAAGTGTGGGGTGGGGGCAGTGGGAGGAATGTGGGGGCAGTGGTAAGGTTAGTTGGAGCGGATGGTCTTCTCAATCCATGGGACCAGCTTGCAGATTCGGGTGTAGACAGCTGGGTGTTGGGCAGAGCCGCAGGGGTACATGCCCCAGGACAGGACACCCTGCAGGGTGTCCCCACATACGAGAGGGCCGCCCGAGTCACTCTGGGGGGAGAGAACAAAGGTGGGATCTGCCACTAGGGCCCAAGAAGGGATGGAAAAGGAAGGGGTGGAGTCCCTGCAGTGGGACTCAGGGTGAGAGTTAGGGATGAGGTTGGGGTGCCCTGGGAAAGGAGGAGGAAGAGGATTTGGAGGTTCGGGGTTGGGAAGGGAGAATGGAGATGTGCTGTGGGCTGTGGCTCATGGTAGGTGGGATATGAAGAAGGACCAGGAGAAGGGACTGGGGACTAGACATGTGTGTAGCACAGGTATGAGGTAGGGGCAGGGCAGGGGCAGGAGCAGGGCAGGGCAGGGCAGGGCAGTCCTCCCCTCCTCCCACAGGTCAGAGACCCTTTGAGGTCAGTTCCTACCTGGCAAGGGTCCTGGCCTTTGTCTAGTCCTGCACAGATCATGTTGCTGGTGATCACGCCTGGATAGAAGAGCTCACACTCCTTAGAACTCAGGACTCTCACCCGGGAGCAGCTCAGGCCTCTGTTGTACTTCACTGAAGAGGAATATACTGAATGAGCCCCAGGCTCAGCCTCCTCCCCCAGACTCAGGGGTCCAGGTCTCAGCCTCCTCCCTCAGACCCAGGGGTCTAGACCCCAGCCTCCTTTCTCAGACCCAGGCATCCAGGCTCCAGCCTCCTCCCTCAGACCCAGGGGTCCAGGCCCAGCCCCAGGGCCCTGACTCAGAGCCCGCCCCACAGGCCCTGAGCCCTAGCTCTCGCCTCTGCGGGCTGCGGTGGTGCCCCAGCCGGCCACGTGGCAGGTGTCCCCGGGATGGGTGCAGCTGACCGGCAGCCGTAGCGTCTGCACGCGGGGCCCCAGGTCGGCGGGCCGGCCCAGCTTCAGAAGCACTAGGTCGTAGTCGTCGGTCCGTCGGGGCAGGATTGGGGCCGGGCCTCGGCGGTATTTGGGGTGGACAACGGCCCGGGAAGCCAGGCGCAGCTGCTCCCCTTGGAGAAGTAGCAGGTGGTCGTCCCCGACCCGAGCCCACAGCGGCCTTGGAAAGAAAATCCACCTTGGAGAGCGGCCCCAAGATTGGGTCCCAGGAGGGACAAGGCGGGACCTCGGGGCCTGGGACTGAGTGGGGCCAGGTGAGGACCCCAGGATGTCAGGTGTCGACTTGGGAACCTTGGGAACGCAGTACCCCTTTCCACCCGGGCCTTCCTCCCCGGTGGAAACTCATCGGGATGAGGGCTCCTTTCAGTTCTGAGTTCCGGGCCCCACGACAAGGGGCGTCAAAGCTACGTTCTGTGTCCTCCAAGCCCGCAGGGTACCAAGAAAGCCGGCGGAACACCGGAAAGGCCCGCGCCGCCCCCTGGTGTCCAAGCCGAGCCTTTCCTGCAGAAAGGCCTGGGACCAGGAGCCCCAGGCCAGCCGCCCCCGCACCCCATCCCCTGCCCTCTGGGGGTGTCCTCCGGGGGGGGCGGGTCCCAGAGGGGGGGGTGTTATCAAGTGGGCGTGTCCCACGGGGGGTGTCCTCCCGGGGGCGTGTCTTCCGAGGGCGTGTCTCAGGGCTTGAGCTTTCTCCCTCTCTGCCCAGCATGTCCCTCCGGGGCGACCCCTACTTATTGTCCCAGCAGTGCGCGGCCGTGAGCACCCAGCTCCGGTCCACCAGGACGCCAGCGCAGTGGAAGGACAGGCCGTTGAAGAGGGAGACCTGCCAGGGCTGCGAGCCTCGCGCGCACGGGGCGCCCAAGGCCGCCGAGTCCGTGCTGTTTCCCGGAAGCAGCGCCTCTGCGGCTGCAGAGAGACAGGGGGTAGGGGGCGGAGGTCAGAGCCTGAGGGGCGAGGGCTGGGCGTGGGGTCGGACTGGGGGCGACGCGCGAGGCCGAGGGAGGGGGAAAGTGGGTGGAGAAGAAAGGCGTGCGAGTGCGGGGCGCAGAGAGTGGAGCATGACCGAGACAGGCCAGGCGGGCCAGGAGACAGCCGAAAGGTAGCGAGGTTCAAACACAGCCTAAGAAAACAGCGGGCGAGTACACTGGGAGATAAGGGAGCCGAGACAGAACGCGGAGCTGCAGCCGAGGGGGCGGAGACAACGCGGAGCTGCAGCAGAAGGGGCGGAGACAGGACGCGGAGCGGCAGCCGAGGGGGCGGAGACAACGCCGAGCGGCAGCCGAGGGGCGGAGACAGAACGCGGAGCGGCAGCCGAGGGGGCGGAGACAACGCGGAGCGGCAGCCGAGGGGGCGGAGACAGAACGCGGAGCGGCAGCCGAGGGGGCGGAGACAGGACGCGGAGCTGCAGCCGAGGGGGCGGAGACAACGCGGAGCGGCAGCAGAAGAGGCGGAGACAGAACGCGGAGCGGCAGCCGAGGGGGCGGAGACAACGTAGAGTGGCAGCAAAAGGGGCGGAGACAACGCGGAGCGGCAGCCGAGGGGGCGGAGACAGAACGCGGCTGGCGGGAGGGGGCGGAGGCTGAAGGAATGTGCGGGTAAAGGGGCGTGGCCAGAGGCTGGTGGGACTAGAATGCAGGGAGAGAAAAGGGGTGGGCGTCATCAGATAGGGTTGGAAAATGGGTGAGGGCAAAAGAGCGGGAGGGCACTACGGGACAACGTAGGGCGGAGTGAGGGTAGAGTCGGAATGAGAGGAGAGAGTGCTGCAGGGCTCCGGGAGGGGAGCAACGATCCAAGAGGTGAAGGGATGGGCTCTCAGGGATGGAGCTAGAAGGGTCCCTGTACCCCCTACCTTCTACTCCCTACCCCTACCCCATGAACTTGAAAGCTGGGCCGGGGTCCTAGAATTGGTGATAGCTCACGCCCCTTCCCCTTTCCCAGTGCTCCTGCTGCCCATATCCCCTGTCCTCCTAGCCCCCATCCCCTGTCCCCTATTCTCTGTCCCCCTGGCCTCTTGCCCCCTGTCCCTTGTCCTCTGTTCCCCAGCCCCCAGCCCCCTGTCCTCTTGTTTCCCATCCTTTGCTTCCTTGTCCCCTGACCTCCTGCCCCCTGTTCCCTATATCCTTTACCCCCCAGCTCACCCCAAAGTTGCACCACCAGTAGCGGCAACAGCAGCTTCACCAGGGCCCGTGCACGGGGGCCAGTGGAGAGGAGCAGGGGTCTCATGGCTAGGACCTGGGTTGGGGAGGCAGCGAGGGTTAAAATTGATGCTTCTCCTGAGACCCCCCACCTCTGAGGGCCCAGCCTGCCGGGGCCTGGGCCACCCCAGCCCAACCAGGACCACCCAGAGTCCTGAGGAGCCCAGGCCACTCCCGGCACCTTGCGGTCCTCCCCACGCCGGAGGCTAACGCTCTCTGTGCCTAGGCTGCCTGGGCTGCCAGCCGCGCCCAGTGCCCCATTTCACCCCCATGGTAGAGGATGGGATGGGGGCCGAGGATCTGAGCCAGTGGTGGCCTCTTCCCAAACCTCCCAGATGAGGGACTTCCCCATCCTGCGGATAGAGAAATCGAAGCCCCAACAAGGCACCTGCCCTTGGCCCAAGGGTCCACCACCCATCCTCGGGCACTCCACCCCAGCCGGGCGGAGGGCACCGCTTCACCTGGAGTCGCCAATGGGAAGACAGGGTGGAGACTCGGAGCTTCCCAGCCCTGCGGTGTGGGCCCTCAGAATCCTCTGCCCTGGGACCCCAGCCAGATCTTCCCTTTTAACCCGCAAGATCCCGGAAGCTTCCCCACCCTCCCCCCAGGGACTCCTTCCCTCCCCTTTCTCTCTCCCCTATTATACGTGGGTGGGGCTGGCACTCAACCTGGGCCTCAGATTCCTGCCCTGGGTGGGGCCCTGGAATACAGGCTTCTCCTGGGTGCCTCAAAACAGCCTTTGGGGAGCTGGATTCCCTGTGGGGAGGGATACCCTACCCTGTGTTCCAAGAAGTCTTCTCAGCTGTGGGGGTGTACTGGGAGGGTTCTCAGATGCAGAGGTGTATGGGGGGGGTCCCATGGCTCCAGGGATCTGGGTGGTAGGAGGATGGGTGATGGTGATGGTCACTCAGGAAATGAACTGGGGAAGGAGAGAGAGAGAGAGAGAGAGAGAGAGAGAGAGAGAGAGAGAGAGAGAGAGAGAGAGAGAGAGAAACCAGAAGAAAAGGAAGGAAGGCTGAGAGCTCAGGAAGAGGGAAGGACAGAGACTAGTTCCCCAAGGCTGTGATAAACCAAGGTTGAGAGGAGAGTTAGGGGTGTGGGCAGAGAGAGGAGAGAAGAGGGGCTGTGGTGTGGGTAGAGAGAACTAAGCTAAGACACAGAGCATGAGGAAGAGGGAAGCGGACTCAGGAGGGGCGAGGAGGGGCACAGGTGTTCTGTGGATGGGACAGGGGCTCCCGGGTCCCCATAGCTGATCCTGTGCGTGCTGAGGGCAATGACGCCATCACACCTGCATGCAGTCACCTCACGCCCTCCTGCCACCTGTGTCTCCAGGTGACGCACAGGTTTGTGAATCACAGGAGGCCTGAGCTGCAAGGGTATCAACACGACTTGGGCCAACTCCCTCCTTTTGGGTGAGAGGTGGAAGGACCAGGGAGGGCGTGACAAGACAGTCCACCCAACAACCAGAAAACCCTAGTTTCAGCTCTGGACTCTTCGTCCTCATACTGGCCACCAAGCCCAGAAGGTGAGCAGAGCATGTAGACAACTCATGCAACATCTGGTCCGTCAAGAACTGAGTTAAAGCCGGGCGTGGTGGCTCACACCTGTGAGCCCAGCTACTTGGGAGGCAGAGATCAGGAGGATGGTGGACTGAAGCCAGCCCAAGTTTGTAAAAAGCTATCAATCTGTCGCAACTGATAAGCTGGGCAAAGTGATAGGCACCTATCATTCCAGCTATGTGGGAAGCATAAACAGGAACACCAAGGTCCAGGCCAAGCTGGATAAAAACTTGAGATGCTATTTGAAAAATGACTAAAACAAAAAAGGCTAGGGTCATGGCTCAAGTGGTGGAGCTCCTGTCTGGCAGAAGGCCCTGAGTTCAAACCCTAGAACCACCAAAGGGTGACAGAGTAGAAAGAAAAAAATAGGAAACGAAGATTTGAACTAACTTTGGGGGTGGTGTAGCTCAGCTTTCCAATCAAACATCTTGTGATAATGATGGTCTGTTGGTGCTTTCTAATATGGCAACCCTGATCATCCAGATCATTTGTGTCAACAAGTTACATTTTTGATTTTGTGTAGTTTTGGTTTTTCTTTTGGTGTGTGTGTGTGTGTGTGTGTGTGTGTGTGTGTGTGTGTGTACTGGGGCTTGAACTCATGGCCTGGGCGCTGTCCCTTAGCTTTTACCCTGAAGGCTGGTACTGTACCCCTTGAATCACAATTTCACTTCTGGCTTTTTGGTGGTTCATTGGAAATAAAGAGTTTCACAGACTTTTCTGCCCAGGCTGGCTTGCTTTGGGCCTCAATGTTCAGACCTCTGAGTAGCTAGGATGACAAACAGGAACCATCAATACCCAGATCCTGCCCAAAATAAGCACTCAGTAAATTCATCCATTCATCTGACTTATTTTATTGAAACTTTGGTTAATTCCAGGCACTATCCTTGGGGCTAAAGAGAAAACCAAACAAAATAACAACCGTTATTTCCAGAATCACAGCTTACTCTGAAGCCCCAAGTGCTAACGCCTGTGATACAGTCCACAAAGAGGGGAGGTGGCTCTGGCTTAGGGTTTCTGATGAGTAGAAAGAACAGAAATTAGATCACAAACAAGGAAAACACTGAAGGAGTCAGCCTGTGGCAACTATCATTGTATAATTGTTTAGTTGTTGTTCATCGTCTCATGGATCCAGTCCACGTATTTGCAGACTTTTGTGTAGACCCCGGGCTTTCTGGTGACTGCACATGGATCCTGGCCCCAGGAGATAATCCCTTGGAGGGAACCGTCACAGACCAGGGGACCTCCGGAGTCACCCTGGGCAGAGAGAGGAGAGAGAAAGACCCAGTCAGGGCAAAGGAGGGGTACAGAAGTGGGTGGTGACAGAGGTGGGATCCAGAAGACAGGACTGGTCCTTGGACTGGAGGCAGGTTGGAGAGTGAGGTTGGGGTTATAATGGGGATGGGGATGGGGATGGCTGGGATTGGACATGGAGGTGCTCGTGGACCCAACGATCTCATTCAAGGAAATGGGGGGGTTGGGGTTGGGGCTGTGTCTATGTGTAGATTTCAAAGCTAGGGCTGGGGCTGGAGGAGTGTGAGGCTGGGCCCAGCCTGCTCACCTGGCAGGAATCCTTGCCTCCTTTCAGAACGCTGGCACACAGCATGGTGTCGGTGATGTTGCCCGGGTAGGCGCTCTCACACTCCTTGTGTCCAATGATGGAGATGTTGGCACATCGCAGGGAATGGGGCAGGCGCACTGTGGAGACATCACGGACAAGGCAGGGGTGGGGGAGGGACCCTGCCTCTCTGCCCTGGGCTTTTCCACCTGCAGCCAGTCCATCTCTGCTTGTCACAATGGCAACGGGAAACAGATTGAGTACATTCCTTCTGTGGCTCTCTCTACTCTAATCCTGCTGGTGGCTGTGTTGATTTTCATTAAATAGAGAAGAAAAGCAATCCTGAAAGGCCAGCCCTCCCTGGAGGCCCTACACTAAGGAGTTACAGAGCTGGTACTTGGATTTGAACTCGCAGCCTCTGCTTGTCACACAGGTGCTGTATTTCACGAGCCATGCACTCAGTCCTTTATTGCTTTAGTGATTTTTTGTTGTTGTTGTTGTTTTTTGGATAGGCTCTTGTGTTTTTGCCTAGGGCTGTCCTCAGACTGATAACTTTCTACTTACGGCCTCCTACATAGCTGGGATGACAAACAAGCGCCAATATACCTGATTTTTTTTGTTGAGATGGGGTCTCACTCATTTTTTTTTCTCCCTTGGTTTGGAACAGAATTTCTCCCTGTTTTCTCTCTTGAGTATCTGTGATTACAGGTATGGCCACAGTGCCCTGTTCTCTCTCCGCCTTCGCCCTCTTCAGCTCTGACTTTTGGATCTTTCATTTGTCTGACCTCACTTACTGATGTCCCCCTGCCCCAGTACCCTGTCCCGTGTCCCTCTAAACCTCATCTTTGAGGGTCCTGTGGTCTCCTGTGTCATTCCACATTCACCTCCACCCCTTCCCCCCCGCCACGTTTCCCTCCAGAGCCCCTACACTGGGGGCTGGACGTGGTGCCCCATCCGGAGATGAGACAGCCGGTGCCCGCGGCGACGCAGTGTGGCGACAGGGTGAGGGGCCGCACAGCCCGGGTAATGATGGCTGGCGACGCCATTTTCACCAGCATGATGTCATTGCGGTGGTCCTTGTTGGGAAGGCTGTTGTTGAAGCCGGGGTGGGGGAAGGACTCGGTGGCCGTCCGCTTCTGCTCGCAGCCATCCCGCCGATGCAGGTTGTGCTCCCCCAGGAGGACCAGGTAACGGCTAAGGTGGGAGAGATGTGGTCAGAGACAGAAGGTGGTGGTGGGGAACAGGAAGGGGTGACACCTTCTAGAACCTAGGGGTCTTCCAAGCCCCACGCCCACCGCAGCCCCCTTGCAAACAAACTATCCCTAGCCCCTAGCCCGCCACCTTCAATGTGCCATCACTTGCACCACTGGCTTCATCTCCAACTTCTTTTGCCACCCCCACAGCCCCCTCTGGGCTGAGCCCCTCTCCCTCTGTCCCTCCATTTCCTGCCCCCTCCCAGCCCCGCCCCAGCCCCCGCACCCACGGCTTGCGGCAGTGAGCTGCTGTCAGGAGCCATCTGGGGGCGATGAGGGTGGCCCCACAGAGGAGCCTTGTCTTCTGGAACAGGGCCACCTGCCAGGGCTGGGAGTGAGGCTTGCACTCGTACCCTTTGATGATTCTGGTTTCTCCCCCTACATGCCCTGCAGGGGTGGGGACCGAAGAGGGGGCTTAGGCATGACAAGAGAAAGGCTCCAGACGTCTAGAGTTGAGGGTGGGCAGGGAGACCGAGAGGATGGGTGCTCTGAGTCTCAACCCGGTGAGCCAGAGGAGGTGTGGGGCAAATGTATGGGCCAGGCACTACAGAACTAAAGTGTCTCCGTCTTGGTGGGTCAGTAAATGGCAGTCCTGAGCTCTTTGAGTAACCCATGCCCACCCCTGCATTCTGGGCCCTCGGGTCTCTCCTTGACTCCCTCTGATTGTAAGGGGACCCTGTCTGGTGTAGCCCAGAGTATCTGTCACCATGCAGATATCACTTGGGTTGTTCGGTATTTTGAGCCTTGGCTGTGCCAGTGGTGAGACAGGAAGAGAGGGCCCTGCCCACCCCATCCCCTGCCCCTGTACCTGTCACCAGAGCAAGGGTGAGGAATCGCAGAATCATCACGGCCTGGAGGGGGGTGGGGCCGGCCCCAGGTGCCTCTGGGAACAAGGAGGAAGAGAGCGCTCATCACCAATGGCCTTTCTGATCTCCCTGCCAGCTTCCCCAAGGAGAAGCAAGAGCGGGGCAAGAAGCCCTTTTAGACCATCTTCAAACCCCCCACACAGAACTTAAACTTTCAGAGTGGCCTTGGAAAGGGGGCAGGATCCAAGCTAGAAGCTTCCGGAATGCCAAGGAGGGTGTTGAAAAGCAGCTGGGAAGGGCTTGGTTGGGCAAGTCTTAGACTGGCCTTGTTTCAGTTGGCCGAGGGGCCTCCTGGGCACATTTTGAGAGGTGTCTTCTTTCTTGCTTATAAGACCCGGCCAGGTCCCAGGCTTAGGGTTGGGACTACGGGGGGGGGGGGCAGGGGGTCACCCACTCAGTAATCCCCCCACTTTGTGAGCCTGTGAGTCCTGTCCCTAGTGAAGAAGGGGGCTCAGTATGAGGTTCTATCCTGAACCCCTTCTCCTCCCTTCCTCCTTCCCGAACCCCTGGCCCTCTGAAAGGACAGATGGACAGAGCTGGGTGGGGCTGGCCAGGGGAGGGAGGGCCAGTGCCCTCAGCTGCCCTGGCCAGTGGGGGTGGGGGTAAAGGGCTGGACTTAGTCACTGGGGCTGAGGTCAGAGGGCATCAAGTTTAGGGGCAGCTAGTTGGAAGTGACAGGCACACAGAGGGGAAGAAAGCTCCCTTCACCCGACCCCCCACCAACTAAGAAGGGCCAGACAGAGAGGAGGGAGATGGGTATGGGCAGTGTCCAGGATAGCAGGCTCCTGGAAAGGGGTCTTCCCTTCCCTCCCGACTCACAGGCTCTGGGGCTGGAGCTCTAGGGGCCCGGCGGTGGCAGCTGCTGGCAGGCTGGGTCGGAGCACCAGGCACTAGGCAGGCGGGCGGGCAGGCAGGCAGGGGGTGGCCCCGGGCGGGCCCAGGATGACTGGCCTCCAAGCCCTGCCTTATCGCCCTGGGGGCGGGGTGTTGGGGGGCCCTCCCTGGGCCAGGAGCCCTGAGACAAGCTGCCTGCCTGCCTCTGTCACCTCTCCAAGCCCCTCTACTCTGTTAGGTGGTCAGCCTTCTCTTTCTCTTGTGTCTCTCCCAACTCTGCCTCGCTTTCATTGCTTGCCATACTGTAATCCTCTTTGAGTGATTTTTTTTTAAATCTTTAGGTTTCTGTCCCTATGATTTCCTCTTTGTGACCTCCCACACTCGCTTTCTTTGTTTCTGTGTATCTCCATCTTTATCTCTGTCTCTCAATCTCTGTCTGTCTTTCTCCATCTCTCTGTCTCTCTTTGTCTCTCCATCTCTCTGTGGCTCTTTGGACTGTATCTAGTCCCAGTGTGTCTCCTTCTGCCTAGCCCTTCCCTGGTCAGAGCTCAGGCCCAGCCAGTCCCTGGCCTCCTTCTCCTTTCCAAGGTGGATGAGGGGGGACCTGGGGCGTCACAGAGGTGGGGCTGCTGCCAGGCGAAGGGGCAGGACGGGAGGGAGGGGGAGACAGGTCGAGGCCTGTGAGAGCCAAGGCCCAAGGAAGGGAGATGAACCCTCCTGCAGAGGCCTCTGACCCCCCTTTTCCTTTAGAACCTCATTTCTCTATGGCTTCCTCCCTGCTCCCCACACCCACCCCCTCCACGACCAGGCCTCCAACACCAGACATCTGGGATAGCTGTGCACTTACTCGATGCTGGGTGACCCCGGCTCGATGCCTGCCAATCCTTCAGACACCTCAATTTCCTCATCTGGGAAATCTGGGTGCGGATCCCCACTTCTCTCAGCTTGTTTGTTTTCGGCCAGATCTGTTCCTGGAGCTTCCTCTTCTGTCACCAGATGCAGAACAAGGCGGGGTAGGCCTGGGCTCTGACCTCAAACTCCGGCTCTGCCTCTTCCTACCTTGGTGACTGACGTGGGGTAGGGACTCCACCCCAGTGAGGCTCAGTTTCTTCATCTGCAAGATGGGGCTGCTGGCCCTGCCCAGGTGACAGGTGGGGGTGAGATGAAGATTGCTGGAAAGTGCTGGAAAGAGCCAGCCCAGCGAGGCTCAGACTAGTGAGGCTCGGCCCAGTGAGACTCAGAGCCTCTCCCTCTCTTTCACCCCCAGTCCCTCTTCTACGTGACCCCAGAATCCCTTTAGGAAGGGGTTCTCCTTTCCTGAAGAGAAGGTGGAGGCAGAACAAGTGGGCAGGACCTAGTTTGGGTCCTGACGCTTTTCAACCTGGACTATTGGAGATGTATAAAAGTCAGTGGATATGAAAACCTACTAAATACGATGTATGCTTGGCACAGAGCAGTCAGCTGTAATTGGTTAGGGGTGGAGGAAGTGTTGTTTTATAGACAGTTTGTTAAATACCAATTTCCCTTCCTTCCTTCCTTCCTTCCTTTCTTCCTTCCTTCCTTCCTTCCCTTCTTTCCCTTCCTCTCATGTTAATAATGGGACTAGAACTCAGGTTGGCACTCTACCACTTCAGTCACAGCTCTACTTCTGGCTTATTTGGTTGTTCACTGGAAATAAAACGTTCACAGACTTCTGCCCCAGCTGGCTTCAATCCTCAGATCTCAGCCTCCTGAGTAGCTAGAACAACAGGTGTGAGCCACCCCACCCAGCCAACTTTTGTAATTTTCACTTGGTAATTCAGAGTGGAAAGTTTTCTTTTTTTCTAGTTCTCAAGCCATTGGAAATCTTATATACTTTGGGTACTGTGTCACGATCGCCGGGGAAAAACAGCCTTTCATTTTATTTTTGGAAGTATTTTTTTTCTACTGTTTTCCTGAATCTTTTTTTATGTCTTCTGAAATGTGTGTGTATGTGTGTGTGTGTGTGTGTGTGTGTGTGTGTGTGTGTGTGTGTGATTAGGGTTAAACTCAAAGCAAGTGCTCAACCCCTGCTCCCCAGATCTCTATGGTCTGGTGAGGCCTCCTTCCAATCTCAGGTCATCTAGGGACAAACAGACAGACGTGGGCTGTTCTTCATTGATAAGACATTTATTCTAGACAATGCCCAGCTCTCCCAGCTCCAAGTCTCAGAAGGGATGTGGATTCCTGGACTCAGAAATCCACAGAGTTCCCCCGGATCAACAAGAGTGGGGACTGAGAGCGACGAAGATGTTTGGGCTCCAAGGCTCTGAGCAGCCCTCAAGTCCTAGAGATCTGTGATGTAGGCTAGTTGTTCCTCATGACCATCAGGATCCAGTCCACATATTTGCACACTTTCGTGTAGACTCCTGGGATGCCTTTTTGTCCACAAGGCCCCACGGAACCCCAGGATACCAAACCCTGAAGGACACCTCCACACACCAGAGGGCCCCCAGAGTCACCCTGGAAGACAGAAGGAGGAGCGCTGTGGGAATAAGGGGCAGATCCTTGTTTCCTCCCCCATGCCCAGCCCACTCCCAGACCCTCACTGAGGACTGTGGCTCCAAGCCTGGTCCCATGAAAAGAGCACACCTGAAGACAATGACAACTGCTAACTAAGGGAAGAGAAGACACTGACCCTAGAGGCCAATCTCAAGGAAGGAGGGCGAGATTCTAAGAGGAAAGGGTAGAGGGTTAATTCAGGACAATGACTGGAGTTCTGCCCAACAAGTGAAGAGAATACTACCTTCAATGACCAATCAGAGGGAAAGAGGGCAGAATTGTATAGTCATAGACAGTTCTCTGAAGGACAATGGCTGGGGCTCTGACCAATCAGGAGAGAGAACACCATCACCAATGACCAACCCCAGAGGAAGGCTGGACTTCATAAGGATAGAGGACTCTCTTAGGGGCAGTGGCTGGCTCCCTGGCTAGGATACCCAGGAGGGCAAGGAGGCAGGGTCAGAGGTGAGGCAGGGTCAGAGGTGAAACAGTCCACTGGACCTTTCCTGTCTCCATCCCTGAATCTTTTTTTTTTTTTTTTTTTTTTTGGCCAGTCCTGGGCCTTGGACTCAGGGCCTGAGCACTGTCCCTGGCTACTTCCCGCTCAAGGCTAGCACTCTGCCACTTGAGCCACAGCACCACTTCTGGCTGTTTTCTGCATATGTGGTGCTGGGGAATCAAACCTAGGGCCTCATGTATCCGAGGCAGGCACTCTTGCCACTAGGCTATATCCCCAGCCCCCATCCCTGAATCTTGATCTCTCAGTTTGGGACAGAATCCTCTAGAGGAGGACGTAAGGGGAAAGTTAAGACTGCAGAGATTCTGATCCTCATCCTGTGTTCCAGATCCTGGCTGATTCTCTGCCCTCCTCCACTCCTGTCTTTTGGGTCCCCTACTCCATGTTTCCTTTTCTGTCTCCTCTCTCCTTCTATTTGTTCAGCATCTTGCCTCTGCCTCTCTGGGTGCTCCACTCCCCAGTCTTTTCTTGAATTCTGTCTCTTTTTCTCTTTATTTCGCTACTCCCCCGCCTTTCTCAGCTCATCTCTCTCCCCTGGACCCATTTCTTGACTTGTCTAACAGGCTCTCCACTTCCTTTTTCCTTCTCAGTCCTGGTCCTGGGCGGCAGGCACAGCCTGCCTTCACTCACCTGACATGCATCCTTCCCTGGAAGGCCGCCGGCACACACCATGTTGTCTGTGATTCTCCCAGGAAACACTGCCTGGCAGGTGTCACTGGCGACGATGGAGAGGTTGAGGCACTGGAGTCGGTCTGGGAATGGGTCTGGGGGGTGGAAGATATGTGTTGTAGAGTCCCATCCAAGCTCCCCAAAGAAGTCCATGCAAATCAATTACTCTGCCCCACCCCACAGCCTCCTCTACAATCCTAAAACCCCTTGAGTTTCAGGTGGATGACTCAATGTCTTTGTAACCCTTGATCCCAGGTCACTGGCCAGTCCCCTTGACCAGTGACCACCAACCCATTTCCTTATGACCCCAGCTTCCCCTCACGTCTCCTGTCTCCTGACTTCACATTCTTGTCTGCACTTGGGACCTCAGCTATGCAGCTTCTAAACCCTTCCTTCCCTCTTTCCTTCCTTCCTTCCTCCTTTCCTTCCTTCCTTCCTTCTCCTTCCTTCCTTCCTTCCTTCCTTCCTTCCTTCCTTCCTCCCTCCCTCCCTCCCTCCCTCCCTCCCCTCCCTCCCTCCTTCCCTCCCTCCCTCCTTCCTTTCTTTTCTTTTTTATAGTCCTGTGGTTTGAGCTCAGTCTTAAGCTTAGTAGGGAAGAGCTCTAGAGTCACACCTCCCTTTACCCTTTTCTGCTTTATTTACTTTTCAAGTTTTTGTCTAGGACCAACCTCAATAGAGATCCTTTCTCATAGTAGGAACTCAGGTGTGTAAAAACCAGGCTCAGCTTGATTATTGACATAAAGTCTCACAATTTCTCCCCACAGGTTAACCTTGAACCGCAATGCTCTCCGTTTTCGCCTTAATTATGGTTCAGGTTGCAGGTGGGAGCCACCATGCCTGGCCTTGGAAGCCTTCATTTTCTCCATCCCAATTCCAAAATATCTCTCGATCCTAGTTCATTTGATTGTAGATTCCCTGAACCCGAACTGCAGGCCCCTCGGACATGAGATAAGGTCTTCTTATCTTCAGATTCTGACCGGTTGCGCAGACGGCTAGATTCCAGGATCTCAGCTTTCCAGGGACCTCTAACACCTGAGCCTCTAACACTCAGCCTCTAACACTCTATTTATAGATGCCTGACATCACCTGACCCCTGACCACATCCTTGACCTCTGGCCTCTGACTCCGTACCCAACCCCTCAGCCTCTTTGCTCCTAACACTCTGGTCCACAATGGCCTGTGACCCCAACCATGATTCTCATGTATAACCCCATGCCTTGGCCCCTTCCCCCTCCAAACTCTTCCCCACCCACCCCTGTCTCTGGTGATGGAGCCCAAGACGTCATGCATACCTGGCAACTGCTCTTCACCTTGAGTCACACCCCCAGTCTTTTGGTTTGTATTTTGTTTTCAATATACGATCTCCCTCACTTTGCCCAGACTGTTTTTTGTTGCCAGTCCTGGGGCTTGGACTCAGGGCCTGAGCACTGTCTCTGGCTTCTTTTTGCTCAAGGCTAGCACTCTGCCACTTGAGCCACAGCGCCACTTCAGGCTTTTTCTATACATGTGGTGCTGAGGAATCCAACCCAGGGCAAGGCAAGTACTCTACCACTAGGCCATATTCCCAGCCTCCAGACTGGTTTTGAACCCACAATCCAACTGCCTTCACCTCCTGGAGCTGGGATTACGGGCATGCGCCACCACACTCTGTTGGTGTCACAACTCTTCACTGCTCACTGGCCATCCCAGGCTTTCCCCATCCTGCCCCCTGACTCTGGTGCACCCTTACTCCATGGCTTGTTGGTGGTTCCCCAGCCTGAGATGTGACATTTGGCCCCAGCAGGGGCACAAGATGTGGGCAGGGGCAGGGGCTGGACGCTGCGGGTCAGGCGGACGGTTCTCCCCAGGCGCAGGAGCCGCAGGTCGTGCTCATGGCTCCGAAGGGCTCCTTGGTAGCTGGGGTGGGTTATGGAGAAGGTGCTGAGGCGAATCTGCTCTGTCCAATCCAGCCGGCTCAGGCTGTGTTCCCCCAGACGTACCCAGTACCTGCTGGAGGAGACCAGGGATTGGTGATGGACAGCCCCCACCCCAGCTCCTTTTCTCTGTCAGTCTGTCCTGGCATGTCTGGATCTTGAGAAGTCTTTCCACTTGGGGTGATCTCTCTATTCATCTTCCCATGTCTAGCCAGCGCTGCCCTGGCTCTGCCTGTCCCCCAGCCTCCCTGTCCCTTTGTGTCTGGTCTCCCCTTTCACAAGACTCCCTGGAGCACCTGTCCTAGAAGGGCTCATTTGTGCACCTCAGGACCACTGAGGCCCAGGGTGGTGACAGGAGAATTGTGAGGACCCCAAGTCCCGACTGGGTGGGTGGGGGGAGACAGGTTCCACAGAGGGAAGGGAAGGGGGATAAGATCTAGGACCCTCCCAGGCCCTCCCCCACCTTGCTCCACCTCAGGCACACTCCTGTGGAAGTCCTCCTCCTCATCTAACTCCTGACTGTTGTTGCAGGACCAGCTTCCCACTCTTTCCCACTCACCCCAAGCCTACCTGGGCGAGTGACACCTGCCAGGAGGCCCTGCCCCCCCCAGCACCCACATTTGCCCATCCCAGGATGGGGTGCACACCAGCTCACCTGCCCCTACAGTGGGCAGCTGTGAGAACCCAGTCAGGGTCAATGAGGACACCCCCACAGCGCAGGTTGTTTCCCTCAAACAGCGCCACCTGCCATGGCTGAGAATTCCGGACACACTCCACCCCATCAAAAATCCTCTCCAGGTCGGTTTGACTGGCGCCTGGCCCAGCAGTGGAGGCTGAAGTGGAGGAGGGGGGGTGTGAGGAGGCAGACACAGAGGATTGTGGGTGGAGAAAGAAGGGGGCACAGGAAGAGAGGTGCATAAAAACACAGAAAGAGAAAGTGGGGGGAAGGAGGAGGCAGAGGAGAAGGGAAGAAAAAGAAAAGAAAGAAGGAAAGAAGGGAGGAAGGAAGGGAGGGAGGGAGGGAAGGACAGGAAGGAAGGAAGGAAGGAAGGAAGGAAGGAAGGAAGGAAGGAAGGAAGGAAGGAAGGAAGGAAGGAAGGAAGGAAGGAGTGAATCTCAAAAGAGAGGAGGGACGTAGGGACAAGATACACTCCAGAGAGATAGGAGGTTGAAGTGGTACAGGGAGAGTAGAAGAAGACCGGCAGGCAGGACCTGTGATCTTAGAGGTCCATGGGGTGTGGGGTAAGTCCCTTTGGCCTCCTTATGGGGAGGGGGGCCCAGGCCCAGTGCCACCCTTCCCTTGCCCGGATAACTCACCAAGAACAACCAGGAACATAAAGGCTCTGGGCCTCATGGTGGGCCTGCAGGAAAGGATGGGGAATCTCAGAGATGGCCCTTCTGGGTCCTGTACCCCTGTCCTCACTCAGTCTCTCCCTGTCCCCTGCATCTCATTCCATCCTTGCCCCTTTCTCACCTGTGTCTTTGCTGGATCCTCTATGTGTTTGTCACTGGTTCGGCCTGTCTGTGTCTCTGCTATCTTGCTGCCCACCTACCTGCCTGTCCTTTCCTCTGCTACGATCCACCTGGGATGGCGCCCTACCTGTCCTCTCCCGTGTGGCTGCCTGGGCTGTCCTCACCTGGGCCATTCCCAGGTGGAGAATGCTTTAATTCAGCGTTGAGTTCACTTCAGCTAATGACACTTAACAGCTTCACAGTTAAATGCAGTGCGGAAGGAGGAAGGAAACCAGAGGTGGGAAGACGCAGCCCCACCCCCTGTTCCCTTGTCTCGGGCCAGCCTGCGGCCCAGGCCTGATGACTCAGGGTGACTGTGGAGCTGGGTTCTAATCCCCACTCTGGTGGTGGTGGGGAGGGACAGGAGGAGTCATCAGGAAAAGGGAGACCTGCAGCAAGCTCACGGAGTTGAGACAGAGGAGGGGAGGGGAGGGGAAGAGAGAGGAGGGGAGGGGAAGAGAGGGGAGAGGAGCCATGACAAAGTTGGTGGGCCCCCGCGGGACGGGACAGAAAGGTTTCCCAAACTGGGTTCTGAAGAAGATTTTAGTTGGGTTTCCTAAAGGCACAGTTAATTCTGAGCACCCTGGAGGACTTCCGTGTATCTTGGTATATATTTATATGTGTGATGAAGTCGATTATCTGATGCCATGAAGGTTTTCCTTTACCATAAGTGCTTTTGTTGATTAAATGAAATCCACAGGGAAAGAAAGAAAGGGGCAGGGGGGCTAGAGAGAGAAAGAGAGAGAGAAGCCTGTGCTGGTTTTACTCATGGGGAGAGAGAGAGAAAGGGAGAAAGCAAAGGAGAGAGAAGGAAGATATAGAAACATAGGGTGGACAAAGGGAAAACCAGGAAAGGCACTAGAGACAGACAGGAAGGGGAACTAGAAGGCAGGAAAATGACAAGTCCTACCCCCACCCCCTGTTCATCTTTCCTCTCTCCTCTGTCTCAGCACTCTGCATCTGTCTGTTTTCAGAACAATAAAACTTTAGCTTTTGATTTACTGTCTGAAGCCACCAAACACAACCCCTCCCTTCTTGTGCATTTTGGAGGAATCAAGTTTATTAAGGTGTAATTTATAGCCAATAAAAGTCATCCTTCCGCTTTGGGTGGGAGCTGGATAGCTAGATATAATATTGGCTCAGCCTTAGAAACCGCTCTGGTTTTCATGAGGAGTCAGAAGTTTAGATTTATAGTGGGATATTCCCTCATCCTAGAACACTACCCAACACGTGAAACTGTGGACTTCTTTTTTTTTTTTTTTTGGCCAGTCCTGGGCCTTGGACTCAGGGCCTGAGCACTGTCCCTGGCTTCTTCCCGCTCAAGGCTAGCACTCTGCCACTTGAGCCACAGCGCCGCTTCTGGCCGTTTTCTGTATATGTGGTGCTGGGGAATCGAACCTAGGGCCTCGTGTATCCGAGGCAGGCACTCTTGCCACTAGGCTATATCCCCAGCCCAACTGTGGACTTCTTGATCAACTCTCTCTCTTTCTCCATCTCTCTCTGACATCCATAATCTCTCTCTCTCTCTCTCTCTCTCTCTCTCTCTCTCTCTCTCTCTCTCTCTCTCTGTCGTCCATCTTTCCCCATCCACACCTCTTCTCATTCTGCTTCTAGCTATCTGGCTCATTCTTATTTATATTTAACTTTTTAAAAAGTTGTTCTTATAAAGGTGATGTACAGAGGGGTTACAGTTATCTAAGTCAGCTAAAGAGTGCATTTCTTTTTGACAATGTCATCTCTTCCCTTGCTCTCTCCCAGTTTTCCCCTCCCGTCCCCACCCACAGTTGTGTAGCTCATTTTCCACATAGTGGCCAGTGAGGACCACTGCTACATTTGTTCACTCCATGTCCCTCCATTTCTATGTCTCCCCTTATTGTTTTGGTCAGTTGTGAGGCTTGAACTCGGAGCCTGGGTGCTGCCCCTGATCTTTTTCACTCTGGGCTAGCACCCTACCATTTTGAGTCATGGAACCACTTATGGTTTTCTGATGGTTAATTGGAGATAACAGTCTCACAGACTTTCCTGCCCAGGCTGGCATTGGGTAGCAGTCCTCAGATCTCAGCCTCCTGAATATCTAGGATTACAGGTGTGAGCCACCAGTGCCCAGCTTCATTGTTTTTTATTACACAAAATTTACAATCACATCACCCCCCTCCCCAGCCCATTGGTTCTCCTCAGAGTCTTCCCTTGACAATCGTATCTCCTCCTCCTCCTCCTCCTCCTCCTCCTCCTCCTCCTCCTCCTCCTCCTCCTCCTCCTCCTCCTCCTCCTCCTCCTCCTCCTCCTCCTCCTTATTTTATTTCAGTTCAAGGAACTCCTACACTGTTGGCAGCCACTGTGAAAGTCAGTATGGAGGTTATTTGGGTGTCCAGAGATTTTTGTGTTTTCCAAGCTGCCTTCATTTTCACCTTTTAATGTCTGCATGTTCCTCCCCTCTCTCCCCTCCTTCCCTTCCTCCCTCCCTCCCTCCTTCTTTCCTTCCCAAGAAGACCCTTTCCTCCAACTTCCATCCTCCTCGCCTGTCCTTCCTAGCTCCTTCACAATAGTATTTTGTTCCCTCTGCAGAGTCTGTAAAACCAGGAGTTCCCAGATTCCGGGGCTAAACCTGGTTCTCTCCAGCGAGTTCGCCTGGAATGGGTGGGTGCACCTTGGTGGTGTCACCTGTTGCTTGGAGTGGGAGGAGCACAGCCCCCTCTCCTCCCCAGGCATTGTCTGTTACAATTTTTTTTTGTTCAGGGATGTAATACTTCCAATTTCTGTCTCCCAAGTAAGTAGCAGGCTTGAGCCACCACTCCCTGGCTTGGATCTGTTTTACTTTTGGGTTGCTAAGAGTCATAGTACCTAGGGTTTTTGTTGTTTTGTTTTCATTTTCTGACAGAGTCAGAGATGGAGGGAGTTCTTCATTCTAAACAAACAACTTTCAGAAATTGTGACTGTGTATAAGCTGCTTCATGAGGGTTTGCATATCCTGGAGGAATGATCAGACAAATTCCTTTGAACAAAGGTGCACACTGTCAGTATGACATCATCAATATGACACCATACCCATGGTATTGGTGTTTGCACCCAACAGTATGATGTCACTTCTGTGCTTCGGTAGAAAGATGCAGTTGGCACAATGCCCATGTGAGGGTTAACAACACAACACCGGAAGGGTAGAGCCTTGGCACACCAAATATAACCGTGTATGGCTTAACCGTGGGAATATATCTTAGAAATGTGTCCTCAGCTGATTTTGCCATTGGGCAAACATCACAATGTGTTTACCAGAGCCGGTTGTTGAACCTAGTCGTGATAGAAAGACTAGACCCAGAGAATACAGGCAAGATTTTATTAGGATTTAAAAAAAATTTTAAATCAGTATTGCTTAATGGTTTACATAGGACAAATTCCCACCAAAAGTTCCCATCTAGGTTGTTGTATGCAAATAAAGAATTCAAGGTAGTGGAGAGTGTCCACTCCTGATTGGTCAGTCCCTATGCAAAATAGGATTGAACTTGCAGAGAATGCCTACAGCTGATTGGTCATTGCCTGAGCTCAGTTGTAAAATGGCTCAGCTCATTGGTTGGCTTTGGCGGGGCTGGCATGGGTGAGCAAAACTGGTGTGTTTTTAACTCCAGGGCTGTGTGTGAGGCTCCAGCTCCTACTTTGTGTCCTGTGCAAAAGCAAAACAGGTCTGATTACTGCAGGATATGTTACTGGGACAGGAACTCATTTTACTTTTTTTAATTAAAAAAATTTTAGGGGGCTGGGAATATGGCCTAGTGGTAAAGCGCTCTCCTCGTATGCAGAAGCACTGGGTTCGATTCCCCAGCACCACATATATAGAAAAAGCTGGAAGTGGCACTGTGGCTCAAGTGGTAGAGTGCTAGCCTTGAGCAAAAAGAAGCCAGGGATAGTGTCCAGGCCCTGAGTTCAAGCCCCAGGACTGGCAAAACAAAACAAAAGAAAAAATTTGCTAACCATGGGGCTTGAACTCAGGGCCTGGACATTATCCCTGGCTTCTTTTTGCTCAAGGTTAGCGCTCTACCACTTTGAGCCACAGCGCCACTTCTGTTTTGGAGGGAGTTAATTCGAAATAAGAGTCATGTCTTTTCCTGCCCAGGGTGGCTTGAACTGTAATCCTCAGATCTCAGCCTCCTGAGTAGCTAGGATTATAGGCATGAGCCACTGGTGTCCAGCCCAAGAATTCTTTTTTTTTTTTTTTAAATCTTATTTTTAGCCGAGCACCAGTGACTCATGCCTATAATCCTAACTACTCAGGAGGCTGAGATCTGAGGATGGAGGTTCAAACACAGACTGGGAAGGAAAGTCCATGAAACTCTGATCTCCAATTAACCAGAAAACTAGAAGTGGTGCCGTGACTCAAGTGGTAGAGCCCTAGCCTTGAGTTGAAGAGCTCAGGGACAGCACCCAGGCCCAGAGTTCAAACCCCATGACAACAACAACAACAACAAAATCTTATTTTCATTTACCTTTTTTTATATAGTCCAGACGGAACTGGAACTTGCGATACTCCTGTCTCTGCTTTGGAATGTTGGAATTAAAGGCATGCACCACCCTACCTGACTGACTCAGAGCAAACGCACATGCAGTATAGTGCTAGAGGTGCCAGACTTTCCTCCTACTTTTAGTTGATGGTAGCCCCAGTCAGGAGTCAGGACTAAGTTACAGACCTGTTACAGACCTTCCAGGCTGAAGAAGTACATTCTGGGGTTTCTGGGGCATGTATCCCCTCTAGCCTGGATGGGGCAAAATCACCCGTGAGCTTCCCTTGGGGCAGTGGCATTATACCCCCCAATGGGGCTCTGGAAGGGTAAATTGAAAGTTCTTCCCAGGGCTGAACCCAGCTGGACAAATGCCAGGAAATGTCAGCCAGCTGCTACCCCTTGACAAAGCCCCTTTCCCACTCCTTGGGAACTGTGCCTTCCACCAGCTGTGGAATGCATTCCTTCCCCACAGAAACTCCCCTGGGCCAAAAGCGCAGGTGGCTTTGAAATCCCAGGTGAGGGAGGAGGGAGGCTGGAGGCTAAGCCTGGCTGGCTGTCCTGACTTAGTGTTGTGAGTACTTAAGACTCTCCAGCTCAGCCATGTCATTATTTTCTGTTCCACAGGAAGCTCTGGGCGGCTGCCTCTTCTCCGAAATCCCCAGCTGTCACTCAAAGCAGTTGGCTCTGGCTTGAGGACCTGGGAGACACAGCGCCACACCAATTATGTCTGTAATAAGAGCAACTCTGCGGTAACAATAACAATGGCACCCACCTCTTATTAAGTATTCACTCTGCCCAAGTTGTTTCCAGGGCTTTCCACCTGCAAAAGCAATGCTGCCTGACCCACAGACCTTGAAGGTCAGTGTGATGTGGTTTTTGTTTGAAAAAGGTTATCAAGACAGGCAGGGTAGTACATGCCTATAGTCCCAAGTTTTTCATGAAGCTGAGGCAGGTGGATTGTGAATTCCAGATTGCCTGTGTTTCACAGTGAGACCTCTCACTGTGAATAAATAACAAAATGAAGCAAACACACACAAATATTTACTTATACATTACTTGTTTATTTACATAGGTAATGCTGGGGTTTTAACTCTGGGCTTCACAGGCCCGGCTACGTGGGCCACGCCTCTGCTCCTCTTTGCTTTAGTTATTTCTCAGAGGTCTGGTCTGCTGCCTGGGACCAGCTTTGGGCCAGGAGACACTCACACAGCTGGGAACACGCTGCTTTTTTTTTTTTTTTTTTTTTTTGCCAGTCCTGTGGCTTGGACTCAGGGCCTGAGCACTGTCCCTGGCTTCTTTTTGCTCAAGGCTAGCACTCTACCACTTGATCCACAGCGCCACTTCTGGCCATTTTCTATATATGTGGTGCTGAGGAATTGAACCCAGGGCTTCATGTATACAAGGCAAGCACTCTTGCCACTAGGCCATATCCCCAGCCCCACACTGCTTTTTTGTTCAGATGAGGTTTTGCTAACTTTTTCTGTCTGGGCTGGCCTGAACCTGATCAAGTAATTAGGATTACAGGAGAGTAGCTGGGATCACAGGTTTGAACTACTTAGTCAGACTAGCAAGTTTTGGGTGTTTTTGTCCCTCCCCCCCCCCCCCCCCCCATCAATCATGGGACTTGAACTCATGGTCTGGGTGATGTACCTGAACTTTTTTGCTCAAGGCTAGTACTCTACCACTTTGAACCACTGCTCCACTTCCAGTTTCTCTAGCGATTAATTGAGATAAGAGTGTCACAGATTTTTCTGCCCGGGCTGGCTTTGAATAGCAATCTTCAGATCTCAGCCTCTTGAGTAGCTGACAGGTGCCTGGCTAAAATATTTTTTCAAAAATGTTTATTGGTGTATTTAGTTCTTGATTCTCAGGTAGAGAGAAAGTTGGGCCAACTAGTGGCCTAGTCCCAGTCTCTTTTTGTCCTTATTCCATTTCAATATTGTGTGTCTCCAGATATTGTGTATCACTGTGTACCTTTGGGTATTGTGTATCTTGTCCAATAACTAAAGTAATCCTTTGTCTATTTTGGTTGTCTTGTATCTTTGCTGTTATCTTGATTATTGTGTTCTTAATTGCATTTGTTATTGCAGTTCTGAGTGCTGCGGAAAAGTTGGCTTAGATGATTAGCTATTTAAAGGGCAGACCTTATCAGGTGCCAGATGATTAACTGGTTGTTTTTGTTGTTGTTGTTGTTGTTTGCCAGTCCTGGGGCTTGAACTTGGCACTGTCCCTGAGCTACTTTTGCTGAAGGTTAGCATTCTACCACTTGAGCCACAGAATCACTTCTGGCCTTTTCTGCTGATGTGGTGCTGAAGAATCAAACTCACGCATGCTAGGCAAGCACTCTACCGCTAAGCCACATTCCCAGTCTGATGGTTAGCAATTTAAAGGGCAGATATTAGCTAGGGGCCAGTGAATCCTGCCTGTACTCCTAGCTATACAGGAGGCTGAGACCTGAGGACCCCAGTTCAAAGCCAGCAAGGGCAAGAAAGTCCATGAAACTCTTATCTCCAATTAACCACAGAAAACTAGATGTGGAGCTGTGGCTCATGCAGTAGAGTATCAGCTGTGAGCAAAAGGAGCTCAGGAACAGTGTCCAAGCCCTGAGTTCAAGCCCCAAGACCAGCAAAAGAAATAAAAGGGGGAGGGGCAGATCTTATGTATACACGTGGAAATGGAGCAATGAAGCTCATGGGGAGTGAAAGGGCAGGGATGGGGGTGGGGTACGTGGTGGCTTGCCCGCATGTATGGTACATGGGGATGAAATACGGGTACAACTCACTGATGCCAGTAGAAATCACGTGTGCAAGCTCGTGGTGTTTCTTCTTCCACAGTGCTGTGCACCTGTTTATTATGGTATATTCCTACAAACTTAGAGGGAGGATGTGAGTTCAAGGCCAGCCTGGACTATATAGTGAGACCCCATCTTAGACAAAACAAAACAAAATAAAATAAATAAAGATGCTCCAAGTTTTATGACTTATTCAAAGCAGGGATTTGCATTAAGCAGATACTAGGTATAAGCACCTCACCACTCTGTTTCGGGGTCCCAGGCAGAGATTAGAGGAAGGCACACTGAGCACGGCGGGTCGCAGGACTGGTGCACGACACAGACAGAGGACAGGGGATGTGGTGGGCAGCAGAGTCCAGAATGCAGGCCCTGTGGGGCCATCACTGTAGCAGTCAGAGCGCCAGTGATGATTAGTGGGTATGGGGATTGAAAGAGGGGTGTTGGCGAGCTGGCATTGGAGAATTGGGGGTGTCAAGTGGACTGGGGCATCTGAGATCCAAACTGAGATTCTGAGGACCCAGAGTCACTGTAAGAAATTCCCTCCCTTCCCCACTCTCTCTTTTTCTTTGTCTCTTTTCCTTCCTTCCACCTTCCCTCCTCCCCTCCCTCCCTCCTTCCCTCCCTTCCTCCCTCCCTCCCTCCCTCCCTCCCTCCCTCCCTCCCTCCCTCCCTTCCTGTTTTCTCTCCCTCCTTTCCTTTCCTTTCCTTTCTTTTCCCTTCCTTCCTTCCTTCCTTCCTTCCTTCCTTCCTTCCTTCCTTCCTTCCTTCCTCTCTCTCTCTCTCTCTTTCTTTTCGTTGTGCTAGGACTTGAACTCAGAGCTTGCACACTGTCCCTGAGTTTTGTTTTGTGATTTTTTTCTCAGTTCTAGTACTCTACCACTTGAGCCACAGCTCCATTTCTGGCTTGTTTTGTTTTACTGGTTAATTGGGCATAAGGGTCTCATGGATTTTCCTGTCCCAGTTGACTTCAATCCTCAGATCTCAGCCTCCTGAGTAGCTGTGATTACAGGTGTGAGCCACCAGTGCCCAGCCTTGGTTAAGGGAAGTTGGCCAGGATGGAACATCTGGCTTTATGGCAGCTGTGGTGGTGCAGATGGAGACCAGGGGTTTTGTCCAGGTTGGGGTGCTCTATGCACATTGTGTTATGGGTATGCAGTGTCTGGGGAACACAGGCCAACAACAGGGTGCTCTTGAGACACGGAATGGGGCAGACTGCATGCCCAGACAACATAGGCCTCCGTTTCTACTGAGGCACCCTGGAGAAAAGGGACAGAGAAGGGGTGAGTGGACAGAGAGTGGGCATGGTGGAGGGGGTGGGCAGCACACCAGCCTGGCCTTTACTGTGGGCCCTTCGTCCATCTCTGCTCTTGCCGTTGGTGTTTTTGTATCGTACTGAGGATCCAATCCACGTATTTGGAGACTCGGGTGTAGACGCCAGGACGGTTGGGCTGCCCGCATGGGAAGTCTCCCCAGGAAATAATGCCGTGGAGGGTTCGGTTGCAGACCAGTGGGCCTCCAGAGTCACCCTGGGGTGGGGGTGGAGAGAGAGAGAGAGAGAGAGAGAGAGAGAGAGAGAGAGAGAGAGAGAGAGAGAGAGAGAGAGATCTTATTAGTGCAGAGATGGGGAGACTGGAGGATAGAAGATGGGGGATAGAAGATGGGACACACAGACACATGGAGTCACCAACAGAGAGAGGGAGGGAGACAGACAGAGTTCCCAAAGTATGTTTTGCACACCTGGATCCACCTGTGCCTGAAGCCCACACACTTTTGGATGTTCAGCCACAAGAGTGAGCTTTTTGCTGATTGCTTAAGGCCAGGTTGAGTTTCTGTCATTTGAAACTCAGAGCTTCCCATTTGAAACCGTAGCAGCCAGGGATCTGAGTAGGCGCTCAGTCAGAGCAGAAGCAGAAGGGGAAATCGGTTTGCCACCCTGGGCATCAGGGCAGCTCTCCATACAAAGCCCAGTGCCCCCTCCCAGAGCTGGAGGCAGATTGTTTCCTTCCAGCCCTGCCTGGCACCCAGGCCTCACCTCGCAGGAGTCCTTGCCGCCCTCCTTGGTGCCGGCACACAGCATGTTGGCGGTGATCTTCCCGGGGTAAACCTGGCGACACTCCTCATCAGAGCGCAGCTCGATGTTGGCACACTGCAGGGTTTGGGGGTAACTCACTGGGGAACAGAGAGAGGGTCTCAGGGAGCCTGTGGGGAGGAGGCTGAGCCCTGAATTTGTAAGGAGAGTAGGGTGGAAAGCATAGGAGGGCAAATGGATGGGGGTGATGGGGAAGGAAGAGAATGTAGAGAGACATGTGGGGGACTGGCAAGGGAGGACCTGGTGCAGAGGGGAAGGGAGGACCTGGGGAGACAGAGAACTGGAGGTGGGAAGAGGGGAAGGGGTGATGGGAGAGGGGGAGCTGAAGAAACTGAAAAGAGCCCAGCAGAGAGTGAGGGGCAAGGGTCGGCCTGGCTTGGCCTGCTGCTACCATGGTTTCTAGAGATCCAGACATGGTGCCGTCAGCCGTTCATGTATTTGTCAGTTGTTAATATGTAACCATATCATGGTGTGCAGTCATTCATCTATATTTACACTCCAAGCGCATTATAAATTATAATGTACATCTAGAATATGTAAATATATGTATTGTAATCCATGCAACAGGTGTATTTATAATGCGGACAATATCAGGGCTATGGGTAAATCGACAGTAGGTGTCAATATGTGTATTTCTAGATTGTAAATATACTTAATGGATAACTGATGAAATACACAGTACTCTTTGTAAATACATGTTACAACCTGAGTTGTATTTAAATTCATAACATAAACTATAGAACATAGCTTATCCATTATATAGCGGCCAGGTGCTGGTGGCTTACCACTGTAATCTTAGCTACTCTGCAGGCTGAAATCTGAAGATTACAGTTCAAAGCGAGCTGGGGCAGGAAAGCCTGTGAGATTCTAACCCCCAATAAACCACCACCAAAAAAAAAAAAAAAAAAAGACAGAAGTGTTGCTGTGGCTCAAGCCGTAGAGCACTAGCCTTGAGTGAAAATGCTCAGGGACAGAGCCCAGGCTTGAGTTCAAGCCCCAGGAGCAGCACAAAAAAAACAAAAACTTGATATAATTCTCAGTCACACAACATCAAATTATTCCTACCAATGTATGATGATGTCATACATATTTATATTTTTATTCCTAAAGGATTTACATATACTATATCCTAATATGTATAGCCTATGTATTTTATAAATAAATAATATTTATAAATATCATAAATAAGATCAGATGATTCATTTATATGTAGGTTGGAATATATAAGGTTACAATAACCTATTTACAAATAAATACAAATTTAAATCAAACATTGGTCATTTATTATTTGTCAATATATAAATATATATAGCATACAATGTTGCTTATTATTTTAGTATAGTATCTATTTATTGCTATTCATTCTCATATATAATGTTTAAATTATCTTTAAGTAGTTGCACAAGAGGGTTTGTTATCGTATACTATTATATAAATAAATGTATACAGTTACGTGTTTCATGTCTTTGTCTATGAGGAGATCCTCCCTCCTACCACTGCCTCAGTTTCCCCGGCCACTCCTGCTAGGCCTCTAGGCTTACCCTGGGGGCTGGTGGTGGTGCCCCAGCCAGACACCCGGCAGCAGGTGCCCACGGGCAGGCAGGGTTCCCGGGAGAGCGGCAGGACACGGACCTGGCCAGTGAGCTGGACGGGGTCCCGGAGCTCCAGGAGCATGATGTCGTGGTCGTGATTCAGGTGGGTGGGGCTGACCTGATACTCAGGGTGGGGGATGGAGCGGACCACCTCCCTCACCTGCTCTCCTCTCTCCCTGCGCCCCAGCGCGTGCTTGCCCAGGTGAACGGTATACCCCCTGTGAGGATGGCAAGAAGTCCTTAGGGCAGAATGCAAGCCCCCCCCATCCCCCATCCACCCAGCTTACTCCCCATCCCAGCTGCCTCTCCCTCAAACACAATCCCACCGCCAGGCCTGTCCCAGCCCAGCCTCCAGCCTCACCATTAAATCCTGCTGTGCCCCCAGGCCCCGCCCCAGCCCCTCCCCGGCACAGGCCCCGCCCCCAAGGCCCAGGTCCTGCCCCTAGGTACCTCCTCAGTCCCATCCCCAGGGCCCAGCCCCTCCCCATCCCCCACATACTCCTTCCTACAATGCGCAGCTGTGAGGACCCATCGTGCGTGCACCAGGACCCCCCCACAGAGCAGCCGGCCTCGCACCAGCAAGGCGGCCTGCCAGGGCTGGGAGTGGGGCAGACAGGTGTAGCCGCCTGGGAGAAAACCGCTGGTGCCATTGGTGCCATTGAGGATTTTGGGGTAGTCCTTGGAGATGCCTGTAAAGAAGAGAAACATTAGAAAAATGGGGTCCAAGGTGGGAATTAGGTGAGAATTGGATGACAGGGAAGAGGGTAGGATTGTCACCCTGGATACCAGGAACTGAGGACTCATTTGTTAGCCTCTGGGAGCTGCCATGTTCTATCAGGTGGAGATGAGTCAGGACAAATATTGCTTTTTTTTTCTATAGAAGAGCTAGTCCATCTGATGGGCACTGGGATGAGGATGATTCTGATAAGTAGGAGCTCAGCTTTCTCTCCATCCATGTCATCTTATCATTGTACCATCTTGGATTTCAGACTGATCTATGTTACTGCATCCATCATCCTCCATCTATCCATTCACCATCCATGCAAGCTTGCATCCATCATCATTCATTCATCACCCATCCATCCATCACCCCTCCATCCACTCATCCATCTATCCTTCCATCCATCATCTACCCATCCATTATCCATCCTTGAATCCATTCACACATCATCACCACCCATCCATCACCCAGCATCCTTTATCCATTCATCCCAACTATCCGTCCATCCATCTACGCATCATCATTCATCCATCATCCATCCACCCACTTACCCTTCACTCACTGTCCCCTACCCACCCCCAATCCAACTATTCTTCCACCTACCCATCCATTCATCATTCCTCCAACACTTATTTACTGGGTGCCTCCGTGACCTTAAAGTACCAGCACAGGTTAAGTACTCTTGCTGAACTAGCTGGAGACTCATGTCATCTACAGTCTTCTCAACCCAGGCTGTCCCTTCCTCTCTTTCCCACCACAGTGCTCAGCCCCTACCCTAGGGGTCAACTTCGCTTTCCCTCTTTCCTTTGTCATTCATAACACACAAGTCTGATGTACTCGATGTCCTGACAATCCACTTCTCCCCATATCCTGTCACCATCTTGGGACAAATCCTGTCTGATGATTATGTCAGCACCCTAAATGTTTATACCTTTGCAGTCCTCCAACCCAGTCTTCTCCATCCCTCCCTTCTTCTCCCCCTTTTTCCGCCCTCTCTTCCTTCTTTCCTTTTCCACCACCTTGACTGTAAGCTTCCTTGACAAGAGATGCCTTCACTAATTGGAGTGCCATCCTTCAGGCTCAGTGCTGGACCCAGCACACAGTGAGTCCTCAGTAAGTGAACCATGTCTGTGCCAAGCCCTGTGTCTAGTAATGGGGCACAGCTGTGGGCAGTGCAGCATAGAGTCTAGTCATGAACATGCTGTTTTTTTTTTTTAAATCGCACCACCTTGTACAAATTACCAGCCTCAGTTTCCCCAGCCAAGGAGTATGGGCATCCCTTCATGTCTGTGGGTCTGTAAGGGAGACACCAGACACTCCAGGCCCTGAATACAGGGGTGCTCCAGGCACTCTATAAACCTACACACATCCTCCCTTCCAGCTCCAATCACTTCTGATGATTTATGAAGCCTCGTAAAATCCAACTGCTTTGTAAACAGTTGGCTCCACAGAGCTGAGGGACGGATGCCAGGGAGAAAAGGCCCAGGCATGCTCAGCACTGGTGCCCTTTTTCCCACCCCGAAGTGTTTTCCATCTGCAGTTGGTTGATCCCTTGGGTGAGGAAGTGCAGATAGGAGGTGCTGATGAACAGCAGGTAGGGGGTGCTGTGTCGTTACAGGGCCCAGGAACACCCTGAGTTCCAATCACACAGCACACGTGGAAACTTCATACTAATTATTAGCTAGGATGGGAGCCCTTGTTCCCCCTGACCAGCTTCTTGCTCACACAGTGAGCCCTGGGACTGGACCCCACCTGCCTTGGAGTTAGGGGTGGGAGTGACTTAAATTGCAACCCAGTTCTTTCTGTCTGTCTTTGTCTCTGTCTACTTCTCTCTTTCTCTTTCTTTCTTCCTCTTTCACTCTTTCTTTCTCTTTTTGGTGCTGATACTGGGATTTCAACTTAGAGCCTGGGCACTGTTCCTTAGCTGATTCCATTCTCAGATCTCAGCCTCCTGAGTCCTAGCTAGGACTACAGGCATGAGCCACCGTGAGCCAGGTGTCTGGCTTTGGTCTTCACTTTTAACATCAGGTGAAGACAGACTTTTTTTTTTTTTTAATTCAGGAGCAAAACACCTGAAATGCATTAAGTTATTTACTAAATAGCAATATTTAAGAGTCCAAAAACAAAGAGCAAAATAGCTGTGGTTTCAGATGGTCCAGCCAAGCAAACATACACTAGGATTTACTGTCATTATTTCATTTGCCTTCTATTTATTTTGAAGCTGGAGAGTGAAGTCTGTTCAGAACAATGATGTAAATATTACTTCGTAATGTTCTTTTGTTTCAGCTAAAAAAAAAAAAGGGAGAATTGATGGCTCACACCTGTAATCCTAGCTACCCTTTTATTTGTATTTTGTTTATAATATGGCTTACTGACTTTGCCTGGCTGGCCTGGAACTCCCCATCTTCCTGCTTCCTCCTCTCAAGCCACTGGGATTACAGGCGTGTACTGCCACGCCTGGCGTTGAGCTGACTTTAAGAAGCTCATTAGGGACAGAAGCCACGAAGATGGCTTACAGGTCTTTGAGCCCAGGACATGATGGTCAGGGCGGACAGCCTGGATTAGGATCCTGACTCAGGCCTCTCTGTGTCCTCCTGTCTCCTAGTCTCAGGATTTCCAGCCACGAAATGGGCGTAATTATCAAGCACCTACCTCATCAGGCTGTTTAGGATTTTACAAGACACAGCATGTGGGCTCACAGCCCAGGGTGCAGCAGCAGGAGAGGGAGGGAGGGAATCCTGGGAGTGCAGCTGCCCCACCTCTGGCCAAGGTGCTAGGTACAGGGTGCCAGGCGCTTGGACCTCCCTCCCTCTGTCTACCTGCAGAGCCTTTGGGAGGTCCTGCAGACTGGGAACTTGTGCTGTATCTCTCTAGCCGCCCCCCACCCCCCTCGCTCCTCAAACCTTCACCTCACCTCCCTAATTAATTATTAGCTAATTATTTGAGTAATTGCTTGAATAATGTCTGCATCTCTGCCAGCTAGCCTGTGGGCGCCAAAGGCAGTCACAATGGTGTATCTCTGTGTGTCGAGATAGCAGCCAGCACAGTGCCCAGTGTTTAAGAGCTGCTTACATAAGGAACGAATGAATGAGTGAGTGAATGAATGATGCGTGCGTGCCTTCACTGAGTTGCCAGAGGCCTTGCCTGCAAAGGCAGGGAAGGGTGTTTCAGATATGAAGCAAGGCATCTTTGGGGACAAATTTTGGGTGGAGTCACCCCAAGGATTAAGGTTAGAACAAAGTAGAAGGTTCTGGAAGGATCTGAGAATGGAGAGTGGGACAAATCGGGCCCAAGTGTTCCCCCCATTTTCCTAGGCTTGGGGTGAAAGCTTGGGAGGACTCCATCTTATAGAAGAAACCACCCACGTGGGCACCTGCAAACCCGGTGACTGGCTCAAAAACCGCAGCATCAGCATTTGAACTCGAGTTCTCCTGGCTGTCAGGGAGGCCCACCCGGCCTGGGGCTTGGCATGCTGCCCTGGGGACCCCCCTCCGAGCTGGCTCACCCAAGAGGTCAGAGGTGAAGGAAGTGGGGGGGTCAGTGGGGCCACCCCAGTTGGCAAGCAGGTCAAGCAGGGTCAGGCTGCCGTGTGGGGGCAGGAGGGGTGGAGCTGGGGGCCCCACACCCCCTCCCCTGGCCTGGCACCCCTGTCCCCTGCTGCCACCCCCATACTTACCCCCTGACAGGGTCAGGGTCAGGCAAGCCACGATGGCGGCCAGGGGCCACATGACAACTCTGGAATGTTCGGGGCCTGGGGAGAGATTGAGGGGTGCAGTGAGGAGGGAGCCTGGACCCTTCCATACCTCTGAAGCTCTACACTTGAGCTTCCAGCCTTGAACTTCATTAATTCCTGCAACCTGCCCATCCCCCAACTGCAGCCATAGGGTGGGGGCGGGGAGGGGCGTGTGCACCGGGGCCCACCTATGCCCTCCCTCCCTCCCCCCCTCCCCCCAACCTCCTGCACGCCCAGCACGGGGTCCTGCCCCCCTCTCCATCCCTAGTCCTGGACCCCCTCTCTGGCGTGGTCCTCACCGGGGTATGCTGTCCTTCAGGTCTTTTCTCCATCATCTCCCTGCACCTGCGCCCACCTCCACCGAAGTCCGCCACCTCGCAGGCTCAGCTGCCCCGCATGTTCCCGGTGTCCCCCTTCCCTCCCCTCCCAGCCCCCCCCCCCCCATGGCCCTACCTGAGTGAGGGCCCCCAGAGGAGAGCTCAGCGCCAGCTGCCTCCAACTTCAGCCCTGGCCCATGGCTTTTAACCCCTGCACTCCCTCCCCCAGCGCTCAGTTTCCCGGTGCTGACTCCCCCTCTCCACCCCCCGACGGCTCCGGCACCCCCAGCCTGGGCTGGTCCCCGGCGGGGCGGGGCCCAGAGGACAGGCTGGGACCGGGGCCTGGACCCGCCCACACCGCGTGAACCCACTGTGAACTTCCCGGCAGGCCCAGGGCCAAGGGGGAGCCCCCCTTCCTGATCCCCATCTTGCAGGGCATCTCCAGCCTAGCCTCCGTGGCCCTCCTCCACACACCTCGCCAGGCCCCCACCCCCTCTTACTTCTGAACCCCAATCCCCAGTTATCACCTCTGACCCCTTCTCACCCGAAATTTAGAGATGCCAACCGTGTTCCATCACCCCCGTTCCGAAGGACAGGAGGCTGCGGCCGGGCACGAGGCGTGGACAGGGGCAGGTGCCCAGGCTGGCCTCACATCCGGATCCGGACTGGGGAGCAATTGGGGTCAGTATGCCTTTAGGGGCAGATCCGAGGGGTGAGGGAGTCCCGGAAGGGAGGTGGGGAGGGAACGGGTTCTGGGGGCTGAGGGGGGGGGGGAGGAAGGAGGAAGAGGTGGTGGTTGGGGATCGTGGGCGTCTTCTGGAACTGTGGCCGGGTGGGGCCCATACATTAACCCCAGGGGGTGGAGGGGGCAGGGTTAGGGATTAGGAGGACAGAGGTGGGGTCAGAATTTGGAAAGAAGCCAAGGCTGGAAAGAGACACCTGGTGTCATCAGTCAGATGTCGGTACAGGCAGTGGGGAACAGATAGTGGGGTTCAGGTAATGGCTTGGTTTTGCACGGACCCTGGTGTCTCTCCATATTCTGGGAGTTTGGAATGATCTCCAAATCTAGTGCTAAAAGAGACTTTTGAAACAAAGTTCTAATTACAAGTCTCACATCTACCCAATGAACGAGTCAAATTTGATTGGTGGGAATGGAAGGGGACTCATAGTTTATATTAGGTGGGGGTTGTTCAAATGATATCATATGCATCTATGGAATTGTCACAGTGAAAACTCCTTTGTGCTAGTAATACATGCTAAAAATATTTGGGGAAAAAAGATTTGAGGCTTTTGTCAAGCATGGTAGTACACACACACACACACACACACACACCACACACCTGTAATCCCAGCATTTAGGTGGTAGAGGTAGAAGGATCGTGAGTTCAAGGCCAGCCTGGGCTACACAACACAACTCTTGTCTCAGGGGGAACAAAAGGTGTTTATCTTGACTTACCATGAAGTGCCAGTACCAGTAAGATCTGAAGAAAAACCACACACATAGATGCAATATGGCAGTGTGTGTAAAAGTGCTTTATTCCACATGGTGGTGTGTGGGTGTCGGTGGTGGTTAATTATATTTTCACCTGACAAAATTTGTTTTCCTGGTTTTGGACAAGAATAATTTGTATTGCTATTAGTGATCTACACTTTAAAGTTGTCCTGTCACTCGTTGACAAATAAAACATACCACAAAATCAAAAGAGTGTTCTACTATTTTTTTTTTCACGAAAACACTATTTCAAAGCCTTTCATCAGGAAAATGAATTGAGTTCAATACAGAATCTGAGCCAAGTGCTGGTGACTCACACGTGCAGTCCAACTACTCAGTAGGCTGAGATCCAACGATCAGCCAGCCCTGGCAGGAAAGTTCCGGAGACCCTTATCTCCATTGAACCACCCAAAATGAACAAACAAACAAGCAAAATAAACCAGGTGGAAGTGGAGCTGTGGCTCACATGGTAAAGTGCTAGCTTTGAATGAAATAGCTAAGGAACAGTGAATGGCCAAGGCCATGAGTTCAAGCCCCAGAACCAGCACACACACACACACACACACACACACACACACACACACGAACGCATGCATGTACACACACGCACGCACCAGTATCTGAAGAGAATTTGTGGTCAGCATTCTGGGATTTTGCTGGCAGACACTAAGGAAGTCAACCAGCGAGGGGAGCACAGGGAAGGGGTGGGTTTGGGGGATCTAGAGGTGAGGAGGGTGGGGGCTGCGGGTGGTAGCTGGGGGGAAGGTCTGGCTGCTGACAGGGGTTCTCCTTGCGGGGGGGGGGGCGCTGGATACTGGGGTGTTGACATGGGGTTGCCTGGGGCTGCTTGGGGGAGCAGGGGCTGTGGGGTCGGAGTGGGGACTGGTCACGGCAACGGGGTCCTGTGACTGTCTGAGAGAGGCTCCTGGGAGTCCTCACCCTCTGCTCCCTCCGCCTCCTAGGGCCGGACTCTGAGTGGGCGACCAGTTCATTCCTGCAGAGCAGAGCTGGGTTCAGGTGGGGTGAAAAGGGAGGCTGCTGGGTGACTTGAGGTGACGGGGTTGCTTGGGCAGTTTGGGGTACCTGTGCCCTCTTGTGGCCCTAGCCCCAATGCTTCCAGAAAAGCTTTCTCATTTTGGGAGAGGCTGGAGGCTCAGAGTTGAGGTGGCTGGCTGGTTTGGGCATTTGCCGAGGGGTGAGTGCCAGGTCAGCGTGGAGGTGAGGGTGCTGGGTGTCTCGCGAGGTCATGGACCCACTGAGGGCTGGGCACCTCCGCCCCCTCACCTGATTATCAAGACAACAAGGATCCCACGGCTGGAAGTCACATCGAGGCTGGCCCCGATCCAGGCACCATCTCTCACACATCCCCGCCTCTCCCTTGCACAGAGCAGGTCCGGAGAAAGGTGGACTGGGACTAGAAAAAGAGACGGCATCCCTGATGGTTCAGCCTGTGGAAGCGGAGGGTGTGAGATCCCAGGGGATGACTGCCCCATGCCTCAGTTTCCCTGTGGGTCAAGTGGCCCGGGGCATGACATCTGCTGCATTAAATGAGCTATATCATCCTCTGAAGGAGATTAGGAGCTGTCCCAGTAAGGACTGGGGACCCCGGTGAGGTACACTGAGTTAATAAACAAAGGCAGAGATGGAGGCCAGCCAAAGCTCCCAGAAGAGGCCTCACCCTAGCTTGGCTTCAAAATGGGATTCTTTGTCAAGCAGAAACTGGAAGTTCTGGTTGGAATTGCTGGTTGGGTGGAGAAAGTCAGGCCCCACACCCAGGCCGTGGAGGAGGAGGAGCCCCCCCCCCCTGCACGTGTGAAGGGAGGGGGAGACCAGGAGAGACACCAAGGGAAGAAGACACAGAGAGGGACGCACAGGGTGGACCGCAGGGAGCCCAGCCCACAGGCACAGGGGTCCATGATGATGAGACATCCAGGGAGGCGGGACTCCTGGAGAAATGGATGGATTGTTTTTTTTCTGGAATGGGGTTGGCATTTCTTGGGGTTCTGGTCCCCTGCCTTTCCACATCCACACACGGCACCACCCGACTAGCAAAGGTTACACCGTCCACCTCGCCAGCTCCCTGTGTCTGTGCACAGGTCCTGTGCTCTCTTGTTTTCTTCAATTGGCCCAGTGTCCCATCCACTCACAGCCTCTCAAGGGCGTTATATTCTAGCTAGCAGTTAGCTGTCTTGCAACTATCAGTTTGTGTGTGTGTGTGTGTGTGTGTGTGTGTGTGTGTGCGCGCGCACGCACGTGAGCGCATGCATACACCAGTCCTGGGGCTTGAACTCAGGGCCTGGGCACTGTCCCAGAGCTTTTCCTCTCCAGGCTCAGTGCTCTACCATTTGAGCTACAGTTCTACTTCCAGCCTTTTGGTGGTTTGTTGGCGATAGAGTCTCCCAGATTTTCCTACCTGAGTTGGGTTTGAACTGAGATCCTCACATATCAACCTCTGGAATAGCTAGGATTACAGGCATGAGCCACGGTACTCAGCTACCAAGTATGAACTTTTTAAGGCAGTCTCATGGGTACCCATACATGCTGTGATTTCCCCTGCATTTCCGTAGCAGAACAAGGTTTGTGTATGAGCTGGTAATGGAACTTGAACTCGCTCACTAGCTCCTCCTCCTCTGGGTGTGGCACCAGCTTCTCCTGTTCTTCCTGGTGTCTCCACGGTGGAAGCCTCCTAGGACTCCATGCTTGGGCCCGTGTGATCTCATCTCATCTTCCGGCGTTACGTGCCATCCTCATGCCACTGACACCCCCCACCCCCCTGTAATTTAACATCTCTGCCAGCCAGACCTTGCTCTTGAACGTTTGTCTTCACATCCAGCTACCCACTCAACATCTCCATGTTTAAACCCAAACTCCATTGCTTTTGTGTTATCTGCATGCTTCTCTCCGGACCCTAGTTTGCTCTGCTAGGGAATCACATACTCCTTTCATTACTGAACTAAAACTTTGGTCTCTCTTGAATTCCTCTGCACACATCCAACTTGTGTGCGGGGATGTGCGTGCATGCACCAGTACTGAGACTTGAACTCAGGGCCTGGGTGCTGTCCCTGAGCATTTTTCCTTCAATACCAGTGTTCTTCTACTTGAGCCACAGCCCCTTCCAGCTTTTTAGTGGCTATTGGAGATACCTGACTCAAACTTCCCTGCCCAGGCTGGCTTTCTACCCCACTCCTCACATCTCAGCCTCCTGAGTAGCTAGGATTATAGGCATGAGTCACTGGGCCTGGCTGACAGAATGGCTTTGTCAGGACTTGAACTTGTGTGATTCATTCACACTTTCCTGAGGCTTGACAGGGTTGGGGCACCTTGTGTCCATTTGTTTCTTGTCTAGAACTCAGAGGAATTCTGCCCTGGGTCCCACTGTGGGCTTGGCTCGACCCTGACGCTCTGAGCTGCATGGCTGGTGGGGTGCAGACCCCAGGAAGCAGCTCAGCCCCCTCCCCACTCAGCCCCCTGTCGGGACACAACAGGCCACTGTGGATGTGCCTTCAATAAACCGGGCAAAGGGGGTGAATGAAACCCGAGACAGTTCCCTTTTTGTTAGCATTTATTTCAATTTTAGACACATGGAAGATTTTGAAAAGTGTCTTCTTTGGAGCATTTGTGTGGCTGCTTCAGAGCCCAAAGGGGGGGTCTTGAAACATGACAGTGATATTTGAGGTGCAGAGAGAAAACCTAAGCCATTGCTTCCCAGACTGGGATGGGGTGGGGCACAGCAGCCAGAAGTGAAAGTCAGGATCGTGGAAGTGGGGGTTCCTGGTCTGAGGGGGGGAGGCTAGGCCTGGACCCCTGGGTCTGAGGACACAGAGGGACCACTGACAAGCAGTCGCTTGGGGGATCAGGGGCGCTGAATGATGCTCTGGATCCAGCCGAGGTGCCTGCACAGGTTGGTGTAGACTCCGGGGTACCCACGCATGGCACAGCGCTCCATCCCCCAGGACACGAGGCCGTGGAGCTGCCCCTCGCACACCAGGGGCCCCCCAGAGTCACCCTGGTGGGGGGCAGAGACAGAATCAGGCTGAGGCCATGGGAGGGAAGCTGAGGGAGACTCAACCTCCCACCCCAGTCCCAGTCTCAGGCCCCAGAGAGGCACGGCTTCTCTTCCCTGGACCTGCACTTGTGTCCCACGCTGGTGGCCCCCACCTCCCCACCATGTCTGTCACGTGCGGGTCCTGGCTCCTTCACCTTCTCTCTGTCTGCAGAATGCTATCTTCATTCCTTCTGCCTCTGCCCCTCTCAGAGATGGTCGCTGGTGTCCGAACACACCAGGCACCCTCACTCCGTGCTTTCCCTGGCCTTGCTCACCACCTCCCCTGCTTGCTATCTGAGGAGCTGGGGTGTGGATGTGTCCCAGGGCCCTGGGTTTCTGTTCCCTGCATCTCCACTGGCCCTCGGCTCTTGGGGGCCTTGGTGCTCTTCCCCAGACAGGGCCTCCCACAGCACGGGGACCTGCCTCACCTGACAAGAGTCCTTCCCGCCCTGGGGGACGCCAGCGCACACCATGTTGGACGTGATGGCTCCAGAATAGGCCTGGCGGCAGGCCTGCTCCGAAAAGATGCTGACGTTCACACAGCGCAGGGTGGGGGGGAAATTGGCTGTGGGGACACAGGGGGTCAACACTGGGGCATACCCCACGCGGGGACCCAGCCTCCTCCTTCAGACCCAGGAGTCCAGGCCCCAACCTCCTCCCTCAGACCCAAGAACCCATACCCCAGCCTCCTCCCTCAGATCCAGTTTCCAGACCCCAGCCTCCTCCTTCAGACCCAGGCTCCAGACCCCAGCCCTCTGCTGGCATACTGAGGAGGTGCCCAGCTGCATCTCCCCAGGATGCTACGTTCTTACCGATGGGGCTGGAGGTGGTCCCCCAGCCCGACACCCGGCACGGTGTTCCAGGGCTGGCACAAGTGGAGGCCAGTGCAATGGGCCGCACGGCCCTCCCCAGCGGGACCGCCCTTTCCAGCTCCAGCAGCATGAGGTCATTGTCGTGGGTGCGGGGATTGTACTGGGGGTGCGGCACCTGGCGAACCACACGCCGGATCTGCTGGGTGGCCTCCCACCGTCTCAAGTTGTGCTTTCCCAGGGCCACGTGAAGGATCCTGGCCCAGAACCCCGAGAGTAACATGGCTTAGAGCCCACCCAGAGACCCTCCTCCTCTCCCACCCATTCCCTTCCCTGGTGTGGAGACTTCCTCTGCAACTAGCTTGCCCTGGTCTCACCCGGCCCAGCCTCGCCCTGCCTCACTCTGCCTCACCGGAGGCCGACTCCCCTCTCACACTGCGCTTGAGTTCCGAGCTTTGGTGGAAGGTGATGCTTTGAGTTCTCTCGGCTTTGTCCCTGGGGCTTTGAAGACTTCTACACTTTGAGTTCTTAATAAGCCTCTACATTCTAGCTTTAGGCTTTCCATCAGAATCCATATGCTAACATAGGCCCTGTGCTGGTTCTAGTCTGGCCTCTGAGTTCTAAATTCTAGAGACTCTAGTCTAGATTCTAGAGCATCCAGACCACGACATAACTTCTAGATTCTGCTTTTTTTTCTTTTTTCCAGAGCTAAGGACCGAACTCAGGGCCTTGTGCTCTCCAGGCAGGCGCTCTTCCCCTGAGCTAACTCCCTAGCCCAACTTCTAGATTGTGATGTGAGCTTCTGGCTTTAGGATGAGCTAAGAGTTCTCCTCTGACTGGCCTCTGTGGTGTGACTTCAGTTTGGGTTCTGGATTTTGGTGAAGGCTTCCGGAGTAGGCTGAGGTTCCATAGCAAGAGATCTCTAGGTGATCTAGATTACAGGTGTTGGAACATGGTAGGAACTTTCATCCAGATCAAGTTCTGCAGTGAGCTCCTCTTTTCTAGATTACACTCTTGGTTATGATCTAGTGTGAACTCTTGGTTCTAGGAGACTCTATTTCTGAGTGAATAATAGGTTGCTGTTTTGGCTATTGATTCTCACTCTGGTCTGAGCCCCAGACTTTAAGATGAAGTTGTAAATCTTGATAGAGCTCTAGATCATGTCCAGGATCAGAGGAACTAAAAGCTGGATTTTGTTCTGGGCTGTATATTACTCTTGATGCTCTCTGAGCTTCATTCTCTGTTCTGGATTGAGCTTTACTTTCGGGTGTTAGTCTGGCTATAGGCGACCATGTAAGCTGGACTTTGACGTCAAGACTGGGGTGCAGAATCTGGGAGGGGCTCCTAGTTCTTAAGAGTCTTTAGATTATGGTCTCTATTTTGGGAAAGAAATTCTAAGCAGCACTCAGGGTGCTGAGATGCTCAAAGAGGAGCTGTAGGTTCAACTCCAAGCTCAGCCTTACTTAGATCAGGAATGAGTTTCAGGTTCCAACTCAATATCCTTACAGCTATGAGATATGTTCTAGACTTGGGGGTAGTCTATGTTCTGAACTGGATTCTGGGTTCTAGGTAGTGCTCTGAGATCCCGTGCCCTGGATCTAGAAGGGATCTGGAATAGATTGGCCCACAGGCCCCTTGTTCTGTTCTACATCGCTGAGAGGTTCTGAACTGCCGGGGTAGATTTCGTTGAGAAAAGAAAAAACACGTTTGTTCTGGGTTCAAGAATTCTAGTTTGATTCTATCTTCTGAGCTTTGCCTTTCCTTCTAGGTTCTTCAGTAGACAGCACCACCACCACCACCACCACCACCACCACCACCACCAACCCCCCCCCCCCCCCCCCCGCGTGGCTACCATGTGCTCTGGTTCTTGGCTGAGTTCTGGGGCTCAAGACTCTGGGACACACTTGGTGTAGGCCCAGAGGGAGGGTCACTCACGGGCGGGAGCAGTGGGAGGCGGTGATGACCCACTTGTTGGATAGCAGGGACCCTCCACACAAGAAGCGCATCCCTGGGCCGGCCAGCAGCGCCACCTGCCACGGCTGCGAGTTCGGCACGCACGTGTAGCCGCCAATGATCCTGTGGTCATCCTCTGCCGGGCTCTGTGCCCAGGCTAGGAGTAGACAGGCCGAGCAAGTGACCCAATTCTCTCCAACCCAACCACCCTTGCACGGGCCCCCAAACTCCCAAGTCTCCCACTTCTCTGTGCCCAACATTTTCTTAACATAACTAGCAAGGGTAGCTCTTATTTTTCAGGTACTGGGGATTGAACTCAGGACCTCATGTGGCTCTGCCACTAGAGCCATAGCTCTGGTGTCCAGACCCAGGTTGTTCCAGATCTTTCCCTCAGTGACCTTTCCCTGGAACGATGATGCCCATGGTGCCCTCGTCCTGGCTGCCTCCACAGGGCGCTGAGGCCCACAGGCTGATGGGTACTTTCACCCTTCCGTCCTGCTCCCCAGAGTTGCTCCGGGACACCCTCCTCCCATGATCCTACCCCTCAGTCCCCCTCCACCCACCCTCCCACCACAACCATCATTGCCAGATCATTTGTGCCCCACTGTGACCAAGCAGAGTCCTGGGTGCCACCATTTGACAGGACCCATTCAAGTACCCTGGAGGCCCCCAATTCTTTACTCACCTCTTCCACCCCCTCCGACTGCCTCCTCTGGGACCCCAGCATTTCCTACAAGCTCCCCCAACTCACAGTGAGGACAGCCTCCACCCCCAAACTGGCCCCTGTTCTGTATGACCAGGATTCCCCCAGCATCCACTCCAGAAGTTTCCTTGCTCTCTTACCTCCAGCCAAGATGTGGAGTGCTGCCAGAAGAAGGAACATTCTAGCAGATGCAGGTAGAAGGTGGGAGAGAAGGAATCTGCCCCCCAGAGACATGGAGGCAGGACAGACTGGAGGATGGATGAGTGGTGGGGTTGGGGGTCCTCAGGTGGGGATGAAGGACAAGGATGCTTGGTCAGGTCCCTCCTGTGTGGTGCAAGGAAGTGGGGTGGTGTCTCCCCAGCCACGCCAGCAAAGCCTTTTATCCCTGGTCAGGTGGCTGCCCTGCCCCCACTGGCCTGCTGCCTTTTTTATTGCCTAGTTTCCATTCCAGAACTCCCTGCTCCCCTCCTTCCCGCCCTCTCCCCTTCCTCCCTCCCTCCCTCCCTTCCTCCATCCCTCCCTCTTTTCCCTTTATCCCTTCTCCCTCCCTTTCCTTCCTCCCTCTATCCCTCCCTCCCTCTCCCCTTCCTCCTTCCCTCTCCTTTTCTCCCTCTCTCTTTCCTCCCTCCTTCCATCCATCCTTCCCTCCCTTGAACCTCCCTCCCTCCCTCTTCCCCTCCTCCATCTCCCACCTCACCAGCCAAAGAAGCAAAGGCTAAGAACCTGCCCCAGTGAAAGATGTTAAAATATGGATGGCAGCCTGGGAGGGTGATCCCAGGTGGGGCAGGCTGGTGGGATGCTAGGTGGGTGGATTGGGTGGTAGATGAGTGAAATCCAGGTAGGGGTTCAGAGGAAAGTGCTGGGAAGGAAGGGGGGAGGGAGGGAGAAGGGGTGGCTTGGGGGGAGGCCCAGTGAGCCTGGGCTGGTCCTGGTCCTGGGGGTTCCATCCTGACCTGGGGGAGGACCTGCCCTCCTCAGCCCCTCCCCCAGCCTCTTAAATTCCCTAATGATTATAATTTGTCCCTGGCCTTTGCAGTCCCATGACAGCCCCCACCCTGGGGGAAAGGGGCTGGGTGACTCAGCCCCTTTGGGCTGCCCTCTCCTCCTGAGGGGGTAGCCCTCCCTCTGCTATGTGGGGGCAGGCTTCCAGGCTACTTCCTTCCCCCGGCCGGCCACTGTGGAGTGCAGCCCAGGCCTTGCTCTGCCAGCCATGCTAGGCTGTGGCCCAGGCCACACACCTGTCCCACACATGTGCGACTCCATGGGGAGCAGCGCCTGTGTAACCCAGCCTGACCAGCATGGCAGAAAAGCCCTGGGCACACAGGAGGGGTCGGCAGGAGGGAGCAGCTGGCAGCAGTGGGCCAGGGCTTCTCTGAGCGATGACACGGCAGGACAGCTACTTGGATGTGGGGGCACGTACACGCGCCCATGCACACACACACTCTCTAATGCACACCCACGGCTCTGGTGCAGGCCCCAAAGAAGTGCAGGGGCTTGGGGTGTGCAGGGGCTTGGGGTGAGCAGAGATGACCAGGGGGGTGGGCAGACTTGACCACAAGATGGGGGTGTACAAATCAGGAGACCGGGGTGTGTGGAGACATTTTTATTTGTTTACATATATTTTATTGTACACTGGGCTTCGTCCTCTTCTCCCTCAATGCCCTCTCCACCCCTCTCCCCTCACTAGCTCCTCTCCCCTATGTTTTTTTCTAATATGTGCCGGTACTGGGGCCACTTACAGCTAGCGCTCTAGCACTTGGGCCACACCTCCACTTCTAATCTTGGTGGTTCACTATAGATAGGAATCTCACGGACTTTCCTGCCCTGGCTGGCTTGCAACTGTGACCCTCAGACCTCAGCCTCCTGTGTAGCTGGGATGACAGGTGTGAGTCCCCTTCTAATGTTCATGTCATCTCATTTGCTCACTTTTAAATCTAGAGTCTGCATGTGACGGAACACAGGCCACATTTGTTGTTCAGTCATCTCCTTTTCCTCCTTCATTTGTAGATAACTGGGGCTTGAACTCAGTGCCTCCTGCTTGGCCAGGTGGTGCTCTACTGGAACCATTATCTGTAGCCTTTCCTCCCTTCTGTCAATCAATATTCATGTATACATATTTCCTTCATGGTTTTAGGAATGGGAAACAACAATAAAATAGACCAAAAATAAATTGCTGCCTTATAATCTGGGAAGGGGAAAAAAGGAAGTAACTAAATACAATACATACTGAGTCCCCAGTCCTGAAGGTTTTGTGAGAGGGAGAAGGGTGTGCAAACATCCTGAGGTAGAGGGGGTGTGAGGGGTCTAGGACTAGAGGAGAGAGACCAGGGTGATAGGAAGGGAATGGAAGGTGGAAGTGAGGTACACCCGGGATAGGCACTCTCTTACCCCCGTTTTAGATGGGGAAACTGAGGCAGAGAGAGAGAGAGAGGCTGTGGCTGCCCAAGGCCTCTCAGCAGGAAAGGGAAGTGTCCTGGTCTCTCCCGTCTGCCAGGGCCTTGGTCCATGTCTCTTGCAGATGGGCTGAATGGAGTGTTGAGTGATGGAGCCTGGGGGAACCTTCCCCTGCATGCTTGGGACCCGGAAGTGGGGATGAGGTCAGGCTCCTCCCGGGGTTGCACAAGGCTCTGAGGTGGCACCGTGAGTGGAGCCAGGGCAGCCAGCTAAGTGGTGGGATTAACCCCAGACCAGGGGAGGACTGCCTTCCCATTGTTCCAGGGAGAGGAAGAGGAAGAGGCGTAGACCAGGTGGAGGCCAGGAAGTAGAGGCCACACCCTCCTAGTAGCTTCTATTTTCCCAGTGGTCAGGAGGCTGGGGTGGGGGGGGAGAGGGCTGAGGATGCTACCAGGGGACAGGGCACGGGCAAATAGTGGGGGGGGGGGGGCACCTTCTCCGGCAGAAAAGGTGCCTGGGCTGGAGGGCGGCCTCAGGAGGCCAAGGCTCTGTGGGTGACCACAGAGAGTTACAGAGGGTGGGTGGGCCTGGCGTGCTGCGGTGTAGGACAGGTGTGACGGAAGCGAAGCCGGAGGCTGTGGTAGGGCTCCGTGCTGGCGGAGGTGCAGCTTTCTGGAGCTGGGTGGGGATGTGAGAAGAGAGCTCAGGCCAGGTTACAAAGGCCCTCTCCTGATGCCCCCTGCGTCTGTGTGAGCAAATGTGGGTCCCTCTCTTACCAAGCACCAACATCAAACAAGTTGCTGAGGGCTAAACCATCAGCATCACACTTAATCCTCAGAAAAGTTAGTCAAAGTGGCTAAGGTGAAAAGACAAATGAGGCCACGTGCCCTATGTTGGGTGGTGAGCAAGTGACAGAGGCGGAATTTGAACCCAAGCCCACCGGGCTTCATGTCCCTGCTCTACTCCTACCAGGTGGCTCTGGGGTGGCCCAACCTCTCTGGCTCATTTGCTCTTAGGTGTGCATCATAAGTGCACTCCCTGTGTGCCCCCAGTGCCAGCCGCTGTGCCCATTTCCCTTCTTTCTCCAGTATTCTCCCCTCCCCTTCCCATTTCTCCCTAGTCACTCCCCATGGCCCCCAATCTTCCCTTCAGCTGCTTGGGCCAAGAGCTGGGTGTGGTCTGATTTCTCCCTGGCTCTTTTCACCTCCTGCTTTGGCAGTTTGTCACCCAAGCTCCAAAATAGAGCAAGGATTACGCCCACTTATCTCCTCTCGGCCTCCTTCAAGCCAAGCCAGCCAGCCTTATCTCTCACCTGCTCAGGTGCAAGAACATCTGAACTGGTCATGCGGCTTCTGTGCTCAACCCCCTCCCCCACCTTCCCACCCAGAGCCACGTTCACCCCCCCATGTGGCATCCAGGGGCTGGAGTCTTGTTGAGGCCTATCCCGAAGCCAGGCGAGGGCCCACTGTGACTGAAATCAAACCCAAATGCCCCAGGGCAGTTGGCATGTAGCAACCTTCCAATATCTGCAGACCCCTTCTCTGATGATGGGGCTGGTGTCTCTCTACCTCAGGGCCTTGGACTTGGCTGTTCCTCTTGCCTGAGACACAGTCCCCCCACCACTCCACCCTTCAAATCTCAGCATGAAAGTTCATCTCCCCATCATCTTCGGAGTTGACATCTCAACTCACTCCCTACGCTTCATTTTAATTGGTAACTGCTTGCTTCCTTGTTTGTTGTTGCTGTGTTTTTCTCTCTATGGCACTTATCCAAGTTGGACACCCCTCATGTTTTATTTATCTCCTTTCTTACTCAGCCAAATCAGTGTCAACTCTTACAAGATAGGCTTTACTCTCCACCCTGGCTCTCAGGAGCCAACCATGAAAGAAAGACAAGTCTTGCTGAGGCTGGGTGAAGGCATGGTGCTTGCCTGCCTCCTTCATTGCTGGAGCTGTAGCGTGAGGTCTGGTGCCTGGCACGTGGCAGGGACTGTGTGGGAACCAGCTGAGCCAGTGGGATCATCTGGGAGCCTAATTCTTCCCAGAGTGGTGGTGGTCCCCACTGAGACAGCCGTGGGAAAGCCCATGGAGGTAGAAGGTGGTAATGTCTACCTTCGACTCCCTCAGGGAGAGAATGCTCCTGACCATGTTCAGCAAGTAGAAAGGGTCCTTTGTGGTGTGCAGGGTTTCTGTCTTTACAAGGCCACAGCCTGGCCAGCCCATCTACTCTCAGTAAAGAGTCTTTGGAATTTACAATGCTCTCTATGGGAAGACACCCTCACTTCTCTGTGTACCTCCTGGACTGACGTGATCTTTGAATTCCTGTCATTCTTTCAGCTCTGAACTGTGCCTTGAGTGTGGAGAGGTTCTGAACTTTGTTGGTGAGCACATCTTCCCCCCTTTGGGCAGTACTGGAGGTTGAACTTAGGGTCTCTACCTGAGACCCTAAGGCACCCTCTCATCTTTTGCTCTTCGGACTTTAGAGCATCACACTTGTACCTGGGCTAGCCTAGACTAGCTTCTCTCCTTCGCCGTCGTCTTACAGAGCTCTGCCTCAATAGATGTGGGGGATAAGTGAACAAACCCAGGGGTCCTGAGGTCAAAGGTCCTCTTGATCTCCTGTCCTTGGGGACTGTGCAGATCTGGGGATGTAGCAGAGAGCACTGAACACTGGCAGCCATGCAGTGGCCACCTGGTGCACAAGTGAGGTCATGGTGCCCCCTTGTGGCCAAAGCTGTAAACTGCACCTTCCCAAGTCTTCAGAGACCGGCTAATGGCCTTTTAAGCCCCAATGCACTGGGAACTTAACTTATTGATCTCCTTAGGTTCAGGGATAAATGCAAAAACACACCTGTAAACAAAAGTTGGGTCTTGGCTGGGAATATGGCTTAGTGGTAGAGTGCTTGCTTTGCATGCATGAAGCCCTGGGTTTGATTCCTCAGCACCACATACACAGAAAAAGCTGCAAGTGTCCCTGAGGCTCAAGTGGTAGTGTTAGCCTTGAGCAAAGAAGCCAGGGACAGTGCTCAGGCCCTGAGTCCAAGCCCCAGGACTGGCAAAAAAAAAAAAAAGAGTTGGATCTCATGGCCTCCAGCAGGCTGTGGAACAAAAGGACCAAGAGTCTCCTGTCCTCTGGAGCTGCTGCTGTGTGACCTTGAGTGTCACTGCCCCCTCTGGGGGCCTCCACCTACCCTTCATCACACCAGTCTCCTCACTGAGCCAGAGGCAGGAATGCTTCCTCAGCACAGTGCCAGGTACACAGGCAACGATCTTGACCATCTTCCCTCGGCCCTGCACTGGGGATTGAACTCAGGAGCTTATGCATTACAGGTGGCTCTGCCTCTGACCTTGTTTGTCTCCCTTGCCTCTGATCTAGCCACCCTGGATGGCTCTCTCAGCTGGACAAACTTGTTCCCACCTCCTGGCTCTGTTCCTCTGCCCAGGGAGCCCTCTCCCCTGCAGAGGACTGCTGGCTTCTTTGCCTTTATGCCATCTCTGCTCCAATGCCTATGGCTGAAATATGGGTTCCTACTTCAAAGGCTCTTGGAGCCCTCCTCTCCCCACATCCCTCCTTTGAAAAAAAGCTGGGACATTCACTCCTATCTGATGTTAAACATTTATTTGACACCTGCTGGGTCTCTTGAACAATGTCAGTCAGGAGATCAGGCCCCTGGAGCCCCTCCACCCCAACATACGGAAGTGCTGGAGGAACACTTGGATGGTTAATTACCCCATGCTGTTACCGGGGTAACCTGGGGCAGCCCGATGTCCTGCCCACCAGCTCCATGAAACAGAAAGGAAGTCCAAGGGGTTGGGAAGGCTGTAAGGCTGGGGTAGGAGGGCTGGGAGTGTCTCCTGTCCAGGGCTGGGTGGGCGAAGGGGAAGTATCAAGGCAGGACAATAAAACCCAGGCTAGCAACGGGGAGGTGGCTGAGAACAAGTCCTGGGAAGGCTGGGGTCTCACCCCTTCCAGCGCCTGCATTCTGTGACCTGGGAACCGGAAACTAGCGCCCCTGGTGGCCACTTGGCAGGCAGGTCTCTGGAGACACTTGACCACCTCCCCCCTTCCATATCTGACACATCCACCTCAGGCTTCCCATCTCTCTCAACAGTGTCCACCCCAAAGACCAGAGCTGACTCCACTTTCAGAGGAGGAATCAGAAGGTTATTACTACATGGCCAAGCTGTCACTGGAGCCCACCAGCCCATCCTTCTTGGGGACAGGAAGACAGGAGACCTGAGAGGGGCCCAGCCCGCACAGGCCAGCTCAATCTGGAGGTCGAGGTGGGGTTTAAGTACAGTTGTCTGCAGATAGTGCTTGCACGCATCCTATGACTTTGTTTACCTCTCTGTGGGCAAATAGGGTTGAACCAGCCTGAGCCATCCAAGCCCCACCATGGGGTTCAGTGACCAGCCCCTCCTCACCCAGACCCAGATGTGCAGCCCATACACCCCCACCCTCCGGACCCTGGCATAAATAACATCGGGCCCAGAGGGACTACAGCTCCCAGGCTCCAGCCCTACCTCCACCCTCACCTGTGCCCAAGGGGACTGGAGGGGCCGCAGGGATAGCCTTGGACTCAGCAGCAGCAGACCCCGACCCCCTACTCTCTGGCCCTGGCCCCGCATCTTCCAGCTCCTCGTCCAGCCCGCGCCGGCCCTTGCCAATGGCCAGCCGCGGGCGGCCGCGGTTGAGGCCATCCAGGAGCGCGCAGGCCTGGCAGAGCGCGCGGCTGGCCAGCGCTCCGCATCGGGAGCAGGTGCCGGGGCGCGGGGGGCGCGCGGCGGGGACCAGCGCCAGGCGCTCGGCCGAGTGCACCAGGTCCAGCACGGCAGATGGCCTCGCCGCCTCCAGGAGCTTGAGCAGCTGGCGCGCGTGCCCGCGGAAGGCCTCGGGGGCGAACGAGCACTCGCGGGAGAAGTACCGCAGGCGGCGGAAGTGCGCGTACAGCACCACCTCCTTCTGCGACGCCAGCTGCAGCGGCCGGCAGCGCGGTAGCGCGCCACCCTCACCCGCAGACCCTAGGCCCCCGCCGCGGGCCAGCCGCCCCGCGTCGCCCCGCAGGAAGTTCATGAGCACGGTCTCTGCCATGTCGTCCGCGTTGTGACCTGAGGGGGAGACAGCGGGCGCAGGTCAGGGCACAAGAGGGCGCGCAGACCCTGCTCCACTAGGTCGCTGCAAGGAGGGGAGCAGGGGGACCCTGGGAGTGCAGACAATGAAGGGAGTCATGAAGACCTCGGGAACCCTGGAGAGCCAGGACCACGGGAAGAGCTGGAGAGGGCCATGGAGACCCGGGGAACCCGAGACGGCCAGGATCCTGGGAGGGGCTGGAAGCGGTCATGGAGATGCTGGTAACCCCAGATAGCCAGGACCCCAGGAGGGGCTGGAGGGGAAAGTGGTCATGGAGAACCCCAGGTAACCTTGGGTAGCCAGGACCCCGGGAGGGACTGTAGGGGGCCAAGGATATCCCCAGGTCAGGACTTAAGTCTTTGGACCCTTTGCCCCATCCCAGCCTGGTCTCACCAGCGAGGAGCCTTTGGGGTGGGGGGGGTGTCTCTAGCCCCGATTCTGGGTGTGCGCGCCCCACGTCCAGACCCGAATGCTCCCCAGGTCAGGTCCACGATTCCGTGGCCCAAGTCTCGGCATGCGCCCTAGCGCCCTCTCAGAGCCCTCCCCTCTTGCCCAGCTCGCCATTGTGCACGCGCTCACCTACCGGTCACAATGTGCGTGGCTCCCACACGGCGCGCCCCCTCTTCGAGCGCGCGGCGCCGCAGCACCCCGCAGAAGGTGCAGCAGGAGCGGCTGCGGCCCGAGCCGGCCGTGCTGCGGGCCACAGCGTCCATCGTCCAGCCCCCGAAGAGGTCTGCATAGGCCACGATGGTGAGGGGCAGCTCCCAGCTGGCCGCCTGGCTCCGTACAGCCGCCAGCGCCGCGTCCCGGTACCCACTGATGCCCTCATCCACGGCCACCAAGTGCAGCGTGATGTCCAGGCGTGGCGCGAGTGCGCGCAGCACGTGTGCCAGCACTGTGGAGTCCTTGCCGCCTGAGGCGCCCACCGCCACCACAGCGCCCGGAGGCAGCAGGCGGCCCCTCTGCACCGTGTGCAGCACCTCGGCCTCGAAGGCAGCGCAGAAGCAGGCGCCACACAGCGCCTGCCCCGAGCGCGGGCGGCGGAGAGCGGCGCGGGCCGCCTGGCAGGAGGCGCATGTCGGGGCCGGCATGGTCGTATCACCGAGACCTGGTGGGAGAGGTCGGCCTTCGTCTGCACAGAGAGAAGTGGGTTACACGTGAAGCCAGGACTGCAGCTTCCAAGCTGGCAACCATCTCAGCGGCTGGCAGGTTTAGTCTACCAGACCGACGGTTTCTCCTGAACTAGCATCCTGCTACGGGTCTAATCTCACTTTATTTACTTACTTGTTGGCTGATTGTGATAGGATCCCTACATAGGCTTGGAACTTGCCATAGAGACTAGGTTGCCCATAGATAGAGACTGATAGGTTTTTATAGTCTATATAGTCTTTCTATATCTAATAGAGCTCTTTCTACCTAGATGATTGAGACAGGCTCTCTATATGCAGCCCAGACTGGCCTGAAGTATATATATATATATATATATATATATATATATATATATATATATATATATATATATATATATATATATATATACACATATATACATATATATATATATATCCACTCCTCCATTCATATATCCAGACAGGGCCTCTCTGGGCAAAGGCTGGCCTCGAACACTCCACCCTGCCACCATCACTTCCCCAGTAATGGGATTGCACGCATGTATCACCAATGCTCAGCCTCATCTCACTCTAATAAATGCTAATGATCCGTGAGAGGCTACGTGGCGTCTTCTCTGATGTCATCTGCTGGTCTCCTTCACCACACTGGCTTTAACTCCACGCCCCCCCCCCCCCCCATAGCTTCTAATGTCAGGGGTTCCTTTTCCGTCACAACCCAGCAGGGGTCCCTCAGGACTCACCAACTGTGACCATAGGCTCATCTGTCACAGCTGATCAGCTTCCCCTAACCCACCCCAACCACACACGCGCGCACACACACACACACACACACACACACACACACACACCCCGCCCCAGTTTTTGACTCCCGCCAAGAGGTGGGCCAGATCACAGTGCCCGAAGTGGGAGTTCCGGCATTTGGGACCCAGGCGTTGGAAACCAGAGGCGAGTGTCGCCACCCCGATATAGAGAGACCCTGAACTCTACCAGGTCACCATAGCACCGGTCGGCGGGCCGACCCGATGGCAGGGGGGGGGGGGCAGGGGGCGGGAGAAAGAACACTCACCCGGACGAAACGCGGAGCGGAGCTCCACGCGCCTAGAACGCGGAAACTGGGCACGGAAGTGGCTCTGAGACTACGACTCCCAGAAGGCTTTGGAACAGCCCGGCTTATGGCTCCCAGAATGCAACAGTCCTGCCAAGACACCAGCGTCTTCGAGTCTGCCTTGCCTACAACTCCCGACAACGCTTGCGGTTCTGTTTTTGTTCTGCCTACTTCCTAAATACGCTGTCGGGCTTCTCTTCGGCGCGCGCGTACGGCCGGTCGCGGTGGAGCCTGGCGTACTGTACGACTACTGCTGTGGCTGCGTAAAACGAGGCGAATTGCTGACTTTGTGTGCGTTTAGGCAGTGAAAGGAATTGCTGGGCGTGTGATTTCTGCTTTGTGTTGGAGTTACGGATGAAAGTGTGTGTGTGTGTCTGTGTGTGTTGGAATTGGCGCATGCGCGAGGCGGTTTCCACAGCTGGAGTCGGTGGCTCTCTGGGAGTGGTGCGCGTGCGCAGTTGCGCCAGAAAGGGGTCTGGTTAGTGGTGGAGGGTTTCTCACCCCTCAGAGACCTTCACCTGTCAGCGATTTGGGGGCCAGGATTTCTGCACGTGTGCCTGGTTCTAGGTAGTGGGACCACTGTGCAGACACTGGGTGGGAAAAGAGTGCCCAGCATGGCACCTGAAACCAGAGGTGCAGCCCGAGGATGGAGGATCGGCAAGAGAGGCCTGAACAGGATCTGGGAGATCGTAGACACCCTGACTTCCAAGACCAACTTCCTCTGATCTCTCTCCTCGAGCCTTCCAATGTCTTGAGCTCGAGCCTTGCCTGGCCTCCATCCTCCTCCGCAGACGCGTTGGAGGCCGTGCCCACTTTCCAGCCTCCACAGGCTCCTGCTTTGTGCAGGGTCTTGGAGCTGTGGTTGCCCAGGCCAGAGAGGAGGGCCCAGGCTGACCTTGAAAACTCACAGTCCTCCTGTCTCTACCTCCTGAGTAATCTTAGCACTTGGGAGGCAGAGACAAGAAGGCTGAAAGATGAATGCTAACCTAGGCTGTGTCTTGCCTTCCAGAATAGCTATATAATGAGACCCTGCCACAAAAAAATAAGTAAATAAATAAAACAAACAACAAAAAACAAAGACAAGTCCAGACCAGCAAACATTCCCTGTGTCATTCATCACCGTGTGGAGGCAGCATTGAGCTTCCACCTTCTCTGTCCCGGCAATGTTGACAACACTGATATTGCACATAGGACATTCCTGAGATGGGCAGGAGGATTGGGGGGGGGGGCGGGGAGAGCAGCAAAGATCTTTTCCTTTCCCCGGAAGCTCCTCCTTTCAGGTGGACATGAGAGGGTCTCCCCAGCTCACTCCCTGACCTTCTGCTCTGCATGATCAGGCTTTTCCAGAGAGCTGCAGACAGCTCCAAAGGAAGCTCAGTGGGCACCAGCACCTTGGACAGCACCAGTCTTTGCTAGGGCTCCCTAGAGCCAGAACCTGTCCTGAGCAGAGGAGGCACCCCCTCGGGGCAGTGCCGTGACCCCTGTGGGAGGAAATAAGTCACTTATGGGGTGCAGAACTTGGTAGGTGGCTGAAGGTCTCTGACATAGTAGGTGAGTGAAAGGAACTGTACACTGAGTGTGAGCATTCTACGTCAGGTCATGAGTGGCTGTCTGCTATCACAATGGGAGTTAGGATTTCAGTATCTGAAATTTGGAGGTACACGTTCAAATGATGGCACGTGTACTGTGGACCTCCGTGTCCTTTGAGTGGAATGCATGGATCTAGAGGGCAGCCTAGCTCTCTCCACCTGAGTCAAGCTTCTCCCTTGTGTCCTCAGGCCCCCTCTCTGTACTCAGGGCCTCACGTGTGCTTACACTTGGACCGTGCCCAGCCCTTTCTGCTGGAGCCTGTTTTTCAGATAGTTCTCACATTCTTCTGAGGTCTATCTAACCTTGGGCCACAATGCTTCTCCTTGTGCTTCTCAAATAGCGGGGGTGGCAGGACTGAGCCGACATGCCCTGCCCTCTTGCTTCTGCTTTTCTTTACAAATGAGAGGCCATGGGGTGGGGTGGGCCCTTCTGACCACAGGGATGTTGTAACTGCTTCTACTACAGCAGTATTTGGACAAGAAAAGGGGCCCCAGAGGCTCTCAGGATATGATGCAGAAAGTGAGGTGTGTGTGTGGGGGGGGTGCATATGTGCACATCAATACTGGAGCTTGAACCCAGGGCCTGGGCACTGTCTTTTAGCTCTTTCTGCCCAAGGCTGGCACTCTACCACTTGAGCCACACCTCCAATTCTGCCTTCTTAGTGGTTCAAAGGAGTAAAAATCTCGATGACTTTCCGGCCCAGGCTGACTTTGGAGCTGGATCCTCAGATCTCAGCCTCCTGAGTAACTAGAATTAGCAGTGTGAGCCATTGGTGCCTGGCCTGGGATGAAACCTTGGCACGGGCCAGAGCAGCCCAGCACTCAGCCTGAGAATCATCCCCATTCCCAGGCCCACCTAGCATCCTGCCACCAATTCCAGATGCACCAACATCAATGTGTATTTCCTTCCCAGTGGATGCTGACTCCTAGGGTTTGGTGTCCAGGTCTGCTGTGGAGGAAGGGAGGGGAGCGAGGGGCAGCTGCTCACTGGGTGGGGCCTTCTGGTTCTCTTGACCTCTAGTCTCATTCTTGGCCTCAACACCCACAGTCCATCAGGGAGCAATCAGAGAGGACCTGCTTTTTACAATGCAGGCAATGTCCCCCACAAAGGAAGAACATCACCAAGGAGGGAGGAGATAGGGGTAGGAGATGGGGGATTCTCTCTACTGTCAAGGTCCAGGGGTGACCGTGGAGGGTAGAGTGCTGACTGAGCCCTGGCAGTACCTGTGTTAGGGCTTCCTCCCTTTCTTCCTCCACTTCCTCTCTCTCTCCTCCTCCTCTTCTTCCTCCTCATTTTCCTTCTCCTCCTCTGAGCAGGCCTGACTTCCTTCCCTTTCTGCAGCCCCTCCTCCAAGTCCTACAGTACTTGGTTCCTCAAAGAAGAGCCCAAAGGAACAGATTGCGAATGGCAAACCCACAGCACTAGCCCGACATGTGGCTTCTGCTTCTGCTGTTTTTGGAGGTGGAGGGGTGGCAGTACACCCTGCAGGTAAAGAGGCAGGTGACAGTGCAGGAGGGCCTATGTGTCCATGTGCCCTGCCACTTCTCTTACCCCTGGGAGTCAAGGCGGGACAGGATCCCAGTCCGTGGCTACTGGTACAAGCTTGGAACCACCTTAAGTCTGAGCATTCTGGTGGCCACAAATGACCCAGATCGACAGGTGCAGGAGGAGAACAAGGGTCGATTCCACCTGCTCGGGGACCCCAAGAGCAACAATTGCTCCCTGGACATCAGAAACGCTAGGGCGAAGGACAAGGGGGAATACTTCTTTCGACTAGAGAGGGGCAATTTGAATTATAGTTATATTGAGAACAGACTGTTCCTGAGAGTGAGAGGTAAGTCCCTGCTCCACGTGGGTCCTGGGGAGGGTCATGGGGGGGCCACAGGGAGGATCCAATGGGACCCCATCCTGGGAGAGCTAAGGGAGAACATGAGGGACTCTGGGAAGGAGCTTGGTCAGAGTGTGGGCTTTCCTCAGGGCCTCCTTCCTGACACCCTGTGTTCCCCCCTCTTCACCAGCCCTAACCCCTAACATCCTCATCCCGGGGACCCTGGAAGCTAGCCGGCCCAGTAATGTCACCTGTTCTGTGCCCTGGGCCTGTGAGCAGGGGACACCCCCCATCTTCTCCTGGAGGGGGGCCTCTGTGTCCTCCCTGAGTCCCAAGGACACCCAGTCGGCAGTGCTCACCTTCACCCCCCGGCCTCAGGACCATGGCACCAACCTCACCTGCCAGGTGACCCTGCCTACGACCAATGTGACCACAAGGACAGCCGTCCAGCTCAGCGTTTTATGTGAGAGCTGGGCTGGGCCCCTGAGTGTCTGGTGGAGAGGACACACTGATGTGAGGGGGGGGGAGGCAAGGGGGAGGCTGGGCACAGGGGTGGCAGCAATGGGGGCTGAGCAAGGGGGGCAGTGGAAACAAGGGGGCTAGGCATGGGAGGAAGGAGGATGCAGCCCCCACCTCTCCCTGCTTACACAACTCCTGGGGATGGATGATGGATGTCCAGCCAGCCACACACCAGTGATGAACCTCCTGTGTTCTCCTGTCTCAGACGCCCCACAGAACCTGACCCTGTCAGTGTCTGAAGGAGCCAGCTCAGGTAGGAGGAGCCTCCTAGGTGGGGTGAGGGGACCCCTACCTCAGGAACATGGCCTTCCCCACCCTGGACTCACTGTGGACAGAGGCCCCTTGTGGGGGACCATCATCATGTTCCCCACTCACCCTCCAGACTTCATGGCCCTCAGCCAACACAGGGACAGGTGACAGTCACGTGGCAGGACCCAGCTTTCCCATCCCCATCCACCTGCGTGTCCTCACATGTCTGCCTCCTGCCCCAGTACTGGAGGCTCTGCTCGTGAGGAGACACAGCCACAGGGCCATGTGTGGACAACCGGGGTCTCTGCTCCCGGAAGAGAGGCAGCCACGTGGACACGTGTGGACAACTAGGAAGGGGGGAGTCTTCATTTGTGAAGGAAATGCAAGCCATGTGAACACACATGGACAACCTGGGGTCTCTGCTTGTGGAGGAGATGCAGCCACGTGGACACACATGCACAGCCTGCACCGCACTCTGCTCCCACAGCTCCATCCCTCCCCAGAAGTGACCTGGGACCTCAGCTGTCCTCACCTTGGCTCATCCCCTGAGTACCTGGGAGATCGCAGTCGGTCCTCGGGCTCCAGGATGGTGCTGCCCACTTCCTGGTGGGCCCTGGTTCTGTGGGCATCCCTGGATAATGGAGTGGGTGGCTCTGGTTTTATTCTATCAATGGAAATGGGCAATGAATGGTCCTATCTATCTCTATGTGTGTGCACATGTGTGCGTGTGTGCACGTGTGCATGTGTGCATGGATGTGCATTCCCTTCTGTGGGCCCAGCTGTCCTTCTGCCCTCCTTTCTCTTGTCTATCTGACCACCCATCTCTCTCTGCAGCCCCAGAAGCCCTCAGGAATGGCTCATCCATCTCAGTTCTGGAAGGCCAAGCTCTTCGCCTGCTCTGTGCTACAGATGGCTACCCCACTGCCAGGCTCAGTTGGTCCTGGGGTAACCTGAGCCTGTGCCCCACTCAGCCCTCTGACCCAGGCATGCTGGAACTCTCTCCAGTGAACTTGCAGCGAGGAGGGGAGTTCACCTGCCGAGCTGAGAACACCCTGGGTGCCCGGCATGTGTCCCTGACCATCTCCCCACAGAGTGAGTGCCTGCTGGGCTGGAGAGGGACTGGAGGAGGGAAGCCCCCACCCCACCCCAAAGTCAGCTGCCTCTGCTTCAAAGAGGAGCCCAGCTGCAAGGCCTGGAGTTTCCCTGGGGCCCAGGGCTTCGCTGGCTAGTTTCTCTTGGGCCAAACCAACCAACTCAGCAACCAATGTGAAAAATAGCATCGTTATGATTAAAAAAAAAAAAAGGAATAAAAATGAGTCCAGGCATGATGACTCATCCCTGTAACTGGCTACTCAGGAAGTGGAGATTGGGAGGCTCACTGTTCATCCGGACAAGCTGGACATGGTGGGGCATTCCTGCGACCCCAGTTAGGAGGGAGGCCTAGTTAGGGGGGTCCCCATCAGAAGCCTGCTAGGCAAAAATGCTAGACCATGATTTTTGTCTTTTGAATAGCCTAAAGCAAAAAAAGAAAAAAAAAGTCTGAAATTGTAGCTGTAGTGACAGGGCACCTGCCTAGCAAGGGTGAGCCCCTGAATTCAAACTCAGCACCATCAAATAATAGTAACGGTAGCAGTAGTAGTAGTAGTAGTAGTAGTAATTTCCAATGAAGATGAGCTACAGCTAGGGCTTTGGAGGCCCCCTCTCTGGGACCTGGCCCAGGCCTCCCTTCTCCAGCACCCTCTCCTTGTTCTCTGTGTCTGAGCAAGAGGCCTAGAAAGCAGACTAGCAGGGATAGTGGGGGATGGAAGGAGAAAAAAGGAAGATTCTGGAGGGGAATCCACAAAACAGCCCCCCCCTCCTTCCCCAGGCAAAGCAGGGTCTCTGACAGGAGTGATGCTGGGTGCTGTTGGGGGCGCTGGCGTGGTCACCCTGCTTTTCCTGGTCATCTGCCTCCTGTTTGTCCTGTGAGTACTGAGGTGCGGGGAGGGCAAGCCAGGCTCAGAACCCCCAGCCCAGACCCAGAAGGACCTGGATAGCTGAGGGCTGGAAGCCAGGTCGTCCATGTTACTCCTTTCTCAACATTGGAGCCTCTGCATCAGCCTAGCTTGCCCCCCATCTCCACCTGACTAGAAGGGTTTAACAGGGAACCTGGGTGGGGGTGAGGCTCTGCCTGCTGCATCCCAGCCTGGCCAGCCTGAAAAGCCCCCTGGTGTCCTTAAACAGAGTCCGGTCCTACAGGAGGAAGTCAGCAAAGCCAGCGGCAGCCACAGCAGGTGTGGGGGCTCCCAGCACTGGCCCTAACCCAGGCAGGGCCAAACATGCTGTGGGCGTGGCCTCGCAGGTGAGTGGTGTGGGCGTGGCTTCACAGACGCATGGTGGGGGTGTGGCCACATTCAGCGTCCCTCCTGGACACCTCCTGGACAGCCCTCTAGCTTGCTCTGCTGAGTGTGACCCAAATTGCCTTCTCTCTTTCTCTAAGGGTCACAGGGCCTCTCCAGCCAGTTCTCCATCTTATTAGAACAGATAGCAGCCTCCACTCTGCTTTCTCCCAGGCCCTGACACCCATCATTCTGCTTTCCCACCGTTCTGCTTTCCATTCTTACACATTTAACTACTCTAAGTGGCTCATGCAAGTGGGCTCACGCACTATGTGTCTTTTTGTGACTGCCTTTTTTCACTTAATATATGTCCTTAAGGCCCTTCCACATGATCACATGACAGTATTCCTTCTGTTTTTAAAGGTTAGTAATAATCCACTGCACATATATACATTCTCTTCATTTATCCATTCATAGACTTTGCCATGGCTACCACCTTTGGACTTTTGTGAGCACAGACATGCGAATTTCTCTCCGAAATTTTATTTTCAGTTCTCTTGAGCATATACTCATGGGCAGGATGGTGGGATCAGGTGGGAAATTCCATCACTAAAACTTCAACGCAACGCCACCTTCAACCCTTGTTCTTTTCTTTTCTTTTTTGTCATATTTCCTTTTTTTCTTAATAGTGGTTATAATAGATGGTATTTCTTCATTTCTTTTGCAGTTGGATTATTTATTCCTTTGTTGTTGAATTGTAGGTGGATGCTAATTCCTTTCCAGGATCTGATTTCTCATTCTGTCTCTTGAGTTGTATTTTCTGTTATTGCCCTGGAAGAGTCTGGAGGTGGTCATTTGAAGGCTGGGCATAGGGTAGAGCTGGTCCTAATACTCAGACACATTGCACTGACTGGCGAGTAGAAGAGCAAAGAGGAAGGAAGACAACGAGAGGCCAGGGCTAACCACAGGAAATGAGCCTGGAGATGTGGAGTGTGGCGGCCACAGCCATGGATGACAAACAGATGCCACTCAATTTTCATTTTCACTTCTTATCTGGCCATAGTGTGGCTGAAAAGAGAAGGGCAGGGACATTGGAGCCCAGAGGTGGTGGCTGGCAGCCCAACGATGGGGCTGCCTGAGGGACTGGATGGACTTCCAGTTAGAGGGGTAGCGTTGGTCCCTCTGCCATTTGGAATTGGCCCAGTGGAGCTCCTTGAAGCAGGACTGGATCTTACTGTACACATCCTGGGAAAAGGGGAGGTGCATGTCTCTGGCCGTGGTGTAGACAATGCTGTTGTGTGGGTGGGGCACTGGGGAGGGGCCCTGCCCCCCAGGGAGACACCATCCCTCCCCACTCATCACATAAATAAGAAGCTTCAAACTTATTTTCTTAAACATACACCATTTCTGTGTATGTGTGCACTGGTCCTGGGGCTTGTACTCCTGGACATTGTCCCTGACCCTTTTTGCTCTAATCACTTGAGTTACGGCTCCACTTCTGGCTTTTTGGTGTTTGACTGGAGATAAGAGTCTTGTGGACTCAAACTGGGATCCTCAGATCTCAGCCTCCTGAGCATCTTGGATTACAGGTTTGAGCCACTGGTGCCAAGCTAACATATATCTTCATGACCTTTCTTCAAACTTATCACTTAAAAATATTGTTTTACAGTCCCATAAGTCCATAGCGGGTCTAGTTTGGCTAAAATCAAGGAGTTGGCAGGTGGGTCTGGTTCTTTCTTAGGGGGAGGGGCGAGCAGGGGAGGTCTTTCTGCCTTCTGGTATCTTCTTCAGTTTCTTTCTTCAAGGTTTTATGATTTTCCTGTAAATGTATTTTAGCCTTTTTGGTTAGATTTAATCCTAGGCATTTGTGCTTGTGGTTGAGGCTCTTGTATATGGAACTGATTTTCTTTCTCAGCCTGCTTCTTTCAGTGTCTAGAAAAACTACTGGTTTTTATGCTCTGCTGATCAGATCTCAGAGCCTTCTGGTGGATGTGTGGATGAAGGGACCTCCAATTCACTGGAACCCCTTTTCTTCTCCTCTCCCCACTGCCCTGCCCTGACTCTCACATGCTCTCCCCCCCCACCAGAGTCCCATGGCCAAATCTCAAGCAGAGGACAGTCCCCCATGCCAGCCTCCTGAGGTTTCCTCTGCAGAAGAAGACGAAGCCTACAACGTAGAGCCAGATGATATCCACTATGCAACACTCAGCTTTCAGGAGATGAAGCCCAAGGAGCCACGGGGCCAGACGTGGGCCATGGAGAGCGAGTACTCAGAAATACAGACCCACACATGACAAGCTGGAGAGACTCGGTCCTGGCTTGAAGGATCGTGACCTCCATGGGGTAAGGGAAAAGCCAGAGCCCCTTCCTCCAGCCACACTGAACCTATGAGCCGTTGCTGGATCTTTCTTCTGTTCACCAGCCCCACAGACCCTGGCAACCACATCTTATCCTCCACCTCTGTGAGTTTAACTTTCATTTAAAACCACACAAGAGTGAGATCGTGCAGCATCTCTCTCTCTCTCTCTCTCTCTCTCTCTCTCTCTCTCTCTCTCTCTCTCTCTCTCTCTCTCTCTCTCTCTCTCTGTGACTGGCTTATTTTACTTAAAAAAATGTCCTCTTAAGTTTGTCTGCATGGCCACCAATGATAGAGTAGTGTATTTCAAAATGCTGAAAAGAGAGACTTTTAAATGTTCTCATGTTTTAAAAGGTAAAAAATGGTACCTATTTGAAAAGAGTGGTGGCTGTGTATGCTTGTAATCCCAGCCCTTGGGAAGGCTGAAGCAAGAGGAGCTCAAGTTCCCTAGGATGCTTCAGTAATAAAATATTCAGTTAAAGACAAATTAGGCACTTGTGGCTCATGCTTGTGATCCTAGCTACTCAGGAGGAGAGATCTGGAGGATTGTGATTTGAAGCCAGTCCAGACAGAAAAGTTTAAGAGACTCCATCTCCAACTTACCAACAAAAAGCAAGACTGGAGTCATGGGTCAAGCGGTTAGAGGACCAGCTGAGTAAGCTTGAGACTCTGCATTCAAACTCTAGTATTGCCACAACAAAAACAAACAAACAAAAAAGTCACCTTAGGCCTGGCTCTGGTGGCTCACACCTGTAATCCTACCTATTCAGGAGGCTGAGAGCTGCAGATTGCTGTTCAAAGCCAACTTGGGCAGGAAATTCTGTGAGACTCTTATCTCCAATGAACCTCCAGAAAACTGGAAGTGACACTGTGGCTCAGAGTAGTAGAGCACTAACTTTGATTGATAAATATCAGGGGCAGTGCTCAGGCCCTGAGTTCAAGCCCCACAACTGACCAAAAACAAACAAAAAAGGCACCTCAGTTCTTACCATATTGATTTAAAATAATTACAGTAAAATAAAAAAGCAAATAAAAGAAGTAAAAACAAAACAATAAAATAATCCCTATAAAACTACAATTATATGTATGAGTATACTGTACATGTAAGTAGATGTAGATTAATATATACGTGTGTATGATAAACTGAGAAGTTGATCCACAAATTTATATGGAAATACAAAGGGCCAAGGACAGTTGAAGGAGGAGGAGGAGGAGGAAGAAGAAGAAGAAGAGTTCAGACTAATATTTCTTATGATACTGGATCACACAGTGTAAAGAACCTGACTGAAGCCAAAGGGGACAAGGGCTGGGGTTGGGGCTGACCAGGTGACTGCTATGGGGGTGGGATGTCCATTCAATCAGAGCACACATGTCTATTTCCAGCCAATCAGCAGTGCCCATGGCTACCCCATAACCAATTGAAGTATGTGCCTCTTGGAGCTGATGGATAGCTACCAGAGCCAATCAGGAGCTGAAAGTGCATGTCCCCTCTCTGGTGTCCAGTGAGCTCGAGCCAATCAGTAATGGTAGGTAGAGCCCTGGAATTATACCTGCACCAATACAGCCACACCTCATTCATTAACCCTGACCCAATCCCTTCCTCTTGATAAACTCTGCTTAATTTTTCTGACATTTTCTTCATCACATACTTCCTGACCTGTTACACATTTTGAAAACATTTTAGTTCCTTAGTATTTTTGTGTATGGTCTGTCTGCTCTAGTAGGCCACATGCTTGGCATGGGCAGATAGTTTTGTCATGTTAATCCATTGCAATTTCTTCCATTCTCTATGGCTCTGGAACTGCCCACCAGTCTGGGATAACCTTGCCTCCCAGCTTATCTGTCTATCCACCGGACAGATCTGTGCTCCCTCTATTAGGCTCCCTGCTCATCTCCCGACTCGGCTCTCATCTCACCAGACTGTGACCCTGTTCTGCCTCCCCTCTCACCAGTAAGTGCCCCTCCAGAGTCCGTCCCACCTCAACTCAGCCCCCAGATGGAACCTGTCCCACCCCAAGGAGGGGAGAGCAGGGCTGAAGTAACAGCCATGCTGAGATAGAGCTGTGTACCAGGGGCTCTTCATTTCTCTCTCTCCTCCATCCTCTGAGCAGCCTGGTCTTGTAGACATGCCCTGACAATCTGAGGACTAAAGATTAGCTGGCCCACTGTGGGCCAAACCAAGACATTTGAGTACTTGACTTTGGGGGGCCCAGGAAGTCCCAGGCCATGGTGGGAGCAGGACTGACTCTTTCTGTGATCTTTTTCCTCAACCAGCAGATGGCCACCTTCTCTCTGTGTTCTCACGTGCATAGCCTTCCCTGTGTGGCAGTTGGTCCTAATCTCCTCTCCTAATAAGCACACACATCACATTGGATTCCAATCCACCCTCATGACCTCATTTTCAGCTAGCTACTTTTTATAGACACAATATACAAATACAGTCATATCCTGAGCTCCTTAGAATTGGGACTTTCGCATGTGAATTTGAAAATGGACGCAATCGGCCTATCACACTCCCAGAGCATAGGCAGGCAGCTGTCCAGCTGTGCAGTGTGGCTAGGCCCCTTCCCCAGGCAGCCCAGCGGGCATTAGGGAGACAGGTCCAGCCTGGCCACTGTGTGGCTATGGAGTCTGACTCCAACTTCCTTGCTTTGAGGTCTCAGATGACGCACCCCTAAAAGAAATGTGGGCCACCCCGGAGATGCTTGCTGGGGGCAGGTCTCAGAACGATCACTGTGGATGGGCAGGGTGGGACACGTGGCCTCTGGGGCATGCTCAGAGCCACAGTGAGCAAGGTGGCCAGCTTGGAGTCTGCAGGGGCGGTTGGCCTCCGTCTTCCCACAAGAGGGTCAGGAATTGAGATCTCTGCTGTGACAGATGAGGGAGCTGAGATGCGGATGGGAGAGGGGCCAGGATCACCTGACTCCAAAGCCAGCATTGTGTAGCTGGTGCTCACCTGCCAGGCTCTCAGCTCTGCTCTGGGTCCATGCCAAGAGCACTTGGGGGAGGGGAGGGAGATGGGCACTTTTCCCATCACTGTGACCAATACCTGAGAGAAACTATCGAAAAGAAAGGAAAATTTGTCGTGGCTCCACACTTCAGAAGTTTCAGTCTATGGTGAGATGGCTCCATTGCTTTTAGGCCTGGGGCAGTGTTGGGGATTCAGCTTGGCCTTGAAGGGGGAAGGGCGATGAGAGCAATCCCGAGAAGCTGCCCTTCCCTTAGCCCTGGGGAAGTGCGGGAGGTAGCCACTCCCACCTTCCGGCTTCAACCAGAAGAGAAGTCCCCGCCCCTGGGGGCGAGCACATGTTGTCATCATGGCGGCCGGAGACCAGAGGCCCAGTCCTTGGGGGGCTGTGGTCTCTGCCCATAGAGGAAATTCCGTGACATTGTTGTGCCAAGTCGCGAAACCACCACCAAGAAGACCACCTAGACTCAGACATTCCAAAATGCAATAGCAAGGCAAGACTTTATTCAAGCGGGCTGCAACTCGGGCCTTGTCCTACTCACCGACACAGCAGAGGTTAGGAGGAAGGCCAGAGCTGTGATTATACAGAGCTTATAAAGGCCAAAGACAAAGTTACAGCAATCAGGTGTTTAAGCAAGCAAGATTACGGGTACAAATCTGATTGGCTCAGGGCTCGAGGTATTCTAGGGGCGGTTAGAGTTAAGCATTCCCAGTCGTTAGAGTTCTCGACCGGCTGGGCCCTAATAAGCTTGTCCTGGGTTTGCTCACAGGGCCTGCTTATTTTCAGGTTCACGTGGTAAAGTGGGGTTCGCATGGTAAAGTGGAGCCTGACTTCAAAGTCTGGCACTTCAACATCACTGTGATGGACAGTCCATTAGCCAATCGTTAATAGCCCCTTTCCTTGTCATCTCTGCTGGTATAAACTGTTATCCCCTCCCTTGAATAAACCAGAACAACCTTTGAGAGTTCTCCGGGACAGCCACACAACCGTGTCTTCCTTGGCGGGTATGGGGGGGTGTCTCGCGACCATGCGCCAACTGAGGCTACCTGTGGCCTCCGCTCCTGCAGTTAATTCCCTACTGGCCAGAGGGATGTGAGAGAGCGGCAGAGGACCACATACAGAAGAGGCAGAGAAGCCCAGGACCCTCATGTGGATGGGGGGGGGGGGTAGAGCAAAGCCCGGAAAATGGCACCCCACGTTGGGCGCCAAATGCCGGGCTAGATTTACCTCCCCTGTTGCGGGGATGCTAAGCTTACTCCTTTATCTGTGCTCCCTTTCTCACCCTCTCCCCTGGCTGCCTGACCTGCAGGCAAGCCAAGGTGGAGTGGGGGAACAAGGGTAAGCCTCAGGTGCGCGTGGCTGAACGAGACCCCTTTCCTCCCTCCTGATACCCACCAAGGAAGCCAGGTGCACACGGAGTCTCGGAGAAGGCTTCAGGAGCAATCTGGTTTAATAAAGGGAGGGGCTAACAGTTTATACCAGCAGAGATGATGAGGAAAGGGGGTGATAGACCAGGAGCTGGCGATAGGCCGGCGAGCTTGTCCTAGGACCCCCTCATGGGCTAACGTCACTTCCCATAATCCCACCCTCTGGGCAAAGCCTGCGAAAGGGAGGCACACGTGCTCACTGGTGAGAAGTTGGGGGGCTGGTCTCAAAGCTACCCCCTCTGGTTCCGGACCCAGAAGGAGACAGGCGTGGCTTACTTCCACACTGCCCCAGGGCTGGGGGAAGGGCAGCGTCTCGGGAGCATTCTCATCCCCCTTCCCCCTTCAAGGCCAAAGCTGAATCCCCAACAGGGCAGGACGTGGTGGGGGGTGGGTGAGGAAGAAAGCTACTCAGCTCATGGCAGCCAGGAAGCAGAGAATAGGAGAAAGAAAGAAGCTGGAATGTGATCAACCCTTCAGAGGTCCACCTTCCCCAGGAGGGCTCACCACCTCCCAACAGTGCCCAGAGACCGCAGACCAACAAATAGATCAGCACACTGATTATATAGCAGTCCTCAAGATTGCTGCATTTGTGCCCTGAAGAGCCATTTACTAATCTCATCAAGTCTAACCCCAATCAACTTGACCATCAAAATTATCCACCACAGAGGGAAAGTAAGCCCAGAGGCCCCAAATCACTCAAGAAGCCATACCCTATCCTGAACCCATATCTGTGTGAGAACTCTCCTGATGGCTGCCTGAGATAATGGGGTTTCTTAGAGACACCTGCATCACAGCCCTTTCCAGAAAATGCTGGTATGGCCTGGAGTTTCTCCACTTCCTCCTTTCTTAGAGAATTTCTCAAGGGCAGAGACGAAATTGGTCATGGTTCCTTTTATACAGAAAGAAGCAGCTGTTCCTGGGGTTGTTGCTATGGTCATTCATTTATTCAGTATCGCCTCCCTCGCCCTGGGGACCTACCCCCAGATTTTGTGCCGTCTGCCCAGTCCTGAGTTCAGGTGCTGCTGGGTGGATCCCCTAGAGCGCCTAGAAGCTGTGAGTTGTCAGGAAGCACTGACCTGATGGGGGCAGGGATGAGGCCACAGACAGAGGGCGGGGAGCAGAGTGTGGGTCCCCCCCCCCCGGCAGAGTGTGGCCACTATTGGGCCACATCTGGGAAGGGAAGTGGGAAAGGTTCTCCCCAAGAGCTCCAACAGCGACTGGGCATAAACTTCCTCCTCTGTGGTCACCTGGCTCTTGGTGTCATTCCTGCGCGTCCACTGGGGCTGTCAGTCCTGTAACACCAAGGCTGGTGACTCGCACCCCTAAGTTCTCACCTCACCCTAGCTTCCTGCTCCCACTTCGCTGGCTCCCAGCCAGGGTCTCTCGGCTTCTGTGATGCTGTGGCTGCGGCTGCTGCCCCTGATGTGGGTGCTCAAGCAGGCACCGGGAGAGGGGCCGGAAAAGCCGAGCCAAGCTGATGGCCATGTCCTCTCCAGAAGGTTCCGGACTAAGAAATACACACTACATGTGTCAGGATCCGTGACAGTGCAGGAAGGTCTGTGTGTTCTTGTGCCCTGCACTTTCTTCCACTCTGGTTTTCAGGGCTCCACTAACCAGATCTTTGGCTACTGGTTCCGGGATAAGACTGATGATCGCAATGGAGTTCCGGTGGCTACCAGTGACCCAGATAGAAACGTGGATGTGGACACCTTTGACCGATTCCACCTGGTTGGAGACCCACAGGACAACAACTGCTCCTTGGGCATCAGAGATGTAAAGAGGAGGGACACAGGGAAATACTTCTTCAGAATACAGGGGGAGTCTGTGAAACACAGCTACAAAAACAACCAGCTCTCTCTGCAAGTCACAGGTCAGGACAGGGCCACATGGAAGAGGCCTCCTGGGTCCTTGGGGCTCGTGGGGTGAGGATGGATCCCCTGCTCTTCACGGCCAGGGGGAGGAAGGGGTGAGGGACAGGGGCTCACCTGAGCCAAGGATAGTCTTTGTCCCCACAAACAGCCCAGGCCTGGGTCTGTCTCCTCCCCAGCACTGACGGAGGCCCCTGTCATCGACATGCCGGAGACCCTGCAGTCTGGACGCCGCAGCAACATTACCTGTGCAGTGCCATGGGCCTGTGAGCAGGGGACGCCCCCTGTCTTCTCCTGGAGGTCATCGTCAACCATGGTCCTGGACTCCGCGGCCAGCTCCTCTCCAGTGCTCCCCATCACCCCGAAGCTGGAGGATCATGGCACCACTCTCACCTGTCAGGTGACTTTCCCTGGAGTTGAGGTGATGGTGGAGAGAACCGTGCAACTCAATGTGTCCTGTGAGTGCCCGGCCAGGACCCAGGGCCCCTGGGGATATGAGGGCAGGGGAGGACATGGGGGATCCTGGGGGTGTAGGGGGGGACACAGGGGACACCATGAGGGCAGAGGAGGACACAAGGGACACTCAAGGGCAGGGGAGGACATGATGGGCCCACGAGGGCAGAGGAGGACATGAGGGGTCGGTGAGGGCTGAGGAGGAGGGGGGTTTGTGAGGGCAGGGAGGACACAGGTCAGCAAGGGCAGGGCAGAACATGGGAGGTCAGCGAGGGCAGGAGGATGTGCTCGAGACTCCACTAGCCTCATGATCAGGAAGAGAAGAAAGAGGATGCTGAATTCCACCCCCTTCCTCTAAGATTTTGTGGGGAAAGTACCACCAGCCACCTCTTGTCACTAAAAAGGGACAATCATGTCTGTCTGTCTGTCTGACCAGATGCTCCTCAGAACCTGACCATCAGTGTGTCCCGGGGAGCCAGGACAGGTAGGACGTGACCTCTCATCCCTGGGCATGGGAGTGGGAATGTGTGAGAGTGTATAGACTGTGTGTGTGTATGAGTGCGAACATGGGAGGGTTTGTGAGTGTGAATGTATGAGTGCGAGTGTTGCAAATGAGTGTGAGCAGAGGTGTTGTAAGCCTCAGGAGGAAAGGCTCAGGATTGTAGTTACAGGATGTGGGACCCCTGAAGTTCTAGGGCCGCCTCCACCATTGCACACGTCCTCCGTGAGGACCTGTTCTGGCCACCTTGTCAACAGGACTGTGAGGGCCTCAGACCTGGAATTAGGCCCCAGGGGCCTGGTGGCAGCCTGGGGCAGCTCTCTGGGTTGTGTGGGGTGCTGCTGCTTCAGGACAGGAGGAAGAGGAGGAGGTGGGACCTTGGAGTTCTGGTGACCTCACGATAGCATCTCCTTCTACTGTCCCCATGGGGCCAGGTCCACCCAGCATGAGCCCATCAGGACACAGAAGAGAAAAGCTAGACACCCCATCTATGAGGTGTGGTGCAGAGCCCCTGGGGCTCAGGTCCTGCCTCAGCCTCCCCTCTGCCTCCCCAGGCTTTCAGACCCTGGCCAATGGCTCCTCCCTGGAAGTAGAGGAGGGGGAGTCCCTGTGGCTCATGTGTGTAGTCACCGCCAGCCACCCTCCGGCCACGCTGCTCTGGGCCCCGGTTGACCTGACCCTGGGGCCCTCACAGAACTCCAGCCAGAAGACCCTGCTGCTGGCCCGGGCGCAGGCTGAGGACAGCGGGGAGTATGTCTGCCGAGCGGAGCACCCTCTGGGCATGCGGGACACCTCCGTGGTTCTCATTGTGAAGAGTGAGTTCTGAGACCCCCTGGGGCCAGGACACCCCAGCCTCCATCTGAAAGGAGCCCTTCTGATCCCTGTCTGCTCCCCCACACAGGCCCCCTCTGGCTGCTGGGCCCCTCCTGCTCCTGGGGGGCCGAGGGGCTGCACTGCACCTGCGCCTCACATGCCTGGCCAGCCCCCTCCCTGCAGTGGCGTCTCGGGGAGGCGCTGCTGGAGGGGGACAGCAGCAATGCCTCCATCACAGTCACCTCCAGTTCAGCGGGGTCCTGGGCTAACAGCTCCCTGAGCCTCCGTGAGGGGCTCAGCTCCAGCCTCAGGCTCAGCTGTGAGGCCCAGAATGTGCACAGGGCCCAGAACGCCCCAGTCCTTCTGCTGCTGGGTCCAGAAGGTACAAAAGGCAAGGTGTGGGGACAGGGAGACTCGAGTGTGCTTCTAGAAGACATCTGGAGAGGGAGAGGTGGGGCTGTCCTAGGAGAAAGTGGGGCTGGAGCTTGGGGTCCTCTGTTCCTAGGCTTGGAGGGAGGGGAAGTAGTGGGCTAGAGGGAGAGACTCCAGCCACATAGAGGGGAGGAGAACAAAAGAGCTAGTACTGGAGAGAAGCAGAATCTTGGGGTATAGATTGGGGAAGGCTGGAGATTACCCCCCCATGTCTCCCTATCTGCAGGAAATCCAGGAGGGTGGACAAGAATGGTTCAGGGAGCCATTATGGGAGCTGGAGTCACGGCCCTGCTTGCTGTCAGCCTCTGCCTCATCTTCTTCATGTGAGTCATGGCTCAGCTGGGTGAAGGCTCGGTGGGGTGGTGATGGACAGCTCCATGTGTCTCCAGAACTCAAAGCCCAGAGGTGCTGCCACCACAGCGCGAGATGAGGAAGCCAAGCACTGCTCACACTCACAGGGTGACCACTTCCTGCATCCTAGGCCAGGGGCAGGCTCCGTTCCCAGCTTGACTGACTGACTGACTTCTTGTCCTGATCACTGAGGCCCAGTGCCTGCCTCTGTGCTCAGCCCTCCTGGGCCCCTGCAGCCTGACTGGAGGCCCTGTTCTCTCTTCCCCAGAGGGAAGAAGACCTGCAGGAGGAAGTCAGTGGAGAAGGCTAGGTTTGAGGATGGGGCTTATCCTGCAGGGAGCTCCTTCCTGGTGAGTAATGGGGACTCATTTCCATCCACTTCAGCATATCCAATGGAGCTCCTCTTTTCAGCATCGCCTCATCCCCTCCCCTCCCCCTACTCCTGCTGCAGCAACAGGCCTGGGAGCCACTTGCCCTCCATTCCTCACTTCTTCTCCAAGAGCCAGTGATCCACCAAGCCTGTCCATTCTCCCTTCTAGCAAAGCTTTTCTGGGCATGGCTTCTCCAAGCCAAGCCCTGGCCTTCTCTCACTAGGCTCTCTGCTCTGGCCTTACTTTCCCCAGAATGTGCTCTCAGAGAGGAATTGACCATGTAGCTCTTGGGTTGTCCCTTCTCTGACTGGCCCTCCTGGACCAGATCATCACCATCCAGTAGAAATCAAATGTGGGCCCCAGGTATAATGTTAACATTTCTACTAGACACCTTTAGAAATAGAAAGAAAAGGGTGTACTTGGACACACTTAACTCCAGTTACTCAAAAGAAGGAAGCAGGATGATGGCTAGTAAATATGAGGCTAGCCTGGCCCAAATTAGCAAGATTCAGTCTCAGAAATAAAATATGGGGTTGGGAATGTGACTTAGTGGTAGAGTGCTTGCCTTGTATGCATGAATTCCTGGGTTCAATTCCTCAGTACCACAGACACAGAAAAAGCTGGAAGTAGTGCTGTGGCTCAAGTTGTGAAGTGCTAGTCTTGAGCAAAAGAGCCCAGGCACAGTGCCTAGCCCCTGAGTTCAAGACCCAGGACTGGCAAAAAAAAAAAAAGAAAGAAAAAAAGGAAAAGATGGCTTGGCACTAGTGGCTCACACCTGTAATCCTAGCTACTCAAGAGGCTGAGATATGAGGATGGTAGTTCAAAGCCAATCTGAGCAGAAAAGTCAACATAACTCTTATCTACAACTAACCATCAAAAAACTGGGAGTGGAGCTGTGGCTGAAGTGACAGAGCACCAGCCTTGAGCACAAAGGTTCAGGGACAGTGCCCAGGCCCTGAGTTCAAGCCCCATGACTTTCCTGCCTGGGCTGGCTTCAAACCATGATCTTCAGATTGCCGACTTCTGCATAGCTAGGACCACAGACCTGACTGAGCCCCAGGAGCCTGGCTTGATGTGTGGAATTTATTATGCATTAGGCTCTGCAGTACTTCAAAAAAATGGGGGGAGGAAAAGAACTAAAGTACAAATGAAAGAGTGCAAATATGAATGAGTGAATGAATAGTCAGGAAATGTGTACAAATGGGGGAAAAAAGTGTGCTCAAGTCCCCAAGACAGCTCTGACGCTCTTCTCTCCCCTGCCCACCCCCCCTCCACCTCGGTCAGGGTCACCTGAAGTCATCCTACACCAGCAGCACTCCAGAAAGCCCGCCCCCTGTTGTGGCCACGCCCCCGAATGAGACCACGTCCCCCAAGGAGGCCATGCCTCATGGCAAGGCCGTGCCCTATGATGAAGCCATGCCTGCCGAGGGGGAGGAGCCTGAGCCCTACTACGCCTCCATTAACTTCAACAGCCTGAAGCCCAGGGTGTCCCAGGACCAGGATTCCAACAACACAGAGTACACTGAGATCAAGATCCATAAGGGATGACATCTGCTTCCCCATGCTCAGCTGGACCTCCAAAGTCATCACTGATAAAGTATGTCCTGGGGACAGATTCTTGCAGATAGCATCCCTCTAAGTCCTGGGTTCAAATCCAGGTTGGGTGATAACTCAGGCAACTCGCTTGGTCTCTGTATCTCTACTTCCTCCTCCATAAGGTGGGGGTGTGATACCCCTTGCATACGCAGAGCTAGAAAATGCACGGCTTGGGCTGGGAATGTGGCTTAGTGGTAGAGTGCAGGCCTAGCATGCATGAAGCTGTGGGTTCGATTCCTCAGCACCACATAAACAGAAAAGGCCAGAAGTGGCGCTGTGGCTCAAGTGGTAGAGTGCTAGCCTTGAGCAAAAGAAGCTCAAGGACAGCGCTCAGGACCTGAGTCCAAGCCCCAGGACTGGCAAAAAAGAAACAAAGAAACAAACAAAAATGCACAGCTTGTATTGCTGCATATAGATTTTTGTGACTGTTCTAAGAGCACCAAATGCTTGGAAATGGCTCCTTTGATGCTGCATGAAATTTACCTCAATGAAACTGTCATAAGGGAAGCTTTGCAGCCAGACCCGCCTGATGCAGACACAGGCCTCCCAACTTCACCTCCGGCTCCATCTCTCCACCTATCCACATAGCTCATCTGTTCCCTGTGAGGATTCAGGGAATGCCTTGGGCACAGTGAACCCCAGAAAACCCCAGCTCTGGTAGGTGGGGGCCTTAGCCAAAACATACCCAGTCTAGGACCAAATGCCAGCTTGTCTCCGGATTTGCAAAGGACCATTCACTCTCCCCTGCTTCCTTGTTCTCCCCCACTGCTCTACCCAGTGAGGGGCCCTGTGGTCACCTGAATCATTTGAGATACAAAGCAGCCAAGAGAAGGCTCACTTGTTCACTTTGTGGTCAGAGGTTGTTTTCTCTCCTCATGGGCCCCTATGACCCCCTTCTTCCTCATCTCCCCTCCCTCCCACCTCCAACCTGAGTATTGACCCAAGCCCCCAGACCATCCTCACACCTCCTGCATGATGGGACATAGGGCCTGAGGCTCTGTGAGGCTTCAGTGCCTGCCTCAGGCTCAGCTGACAGGTCGCATGTTCCTGGACCCAGAGCTCCCTGTCCTGCTGCTGCTGGGTCAAGAAGTCAGGGTGGGCTAGGCTGGGGAAAGGGGCCTCTGGAGTCTCCAGTGCCCTACACGCAATGGAGTGAGCCGACTCTTCTGTCATCAGACGCTCAGTCTCCTTCAGAGAAGTGACCAATGGCCTCCCAGGCTGTGATGGGCCTTGGCTCGTCCTCTGAGCACCTGGGAAGTCACTGCCAGTCCTTGTGCTCCAGAACCACGGTACCCACTGCCCAGGTATCCACCTGGCTCTGTGGACATCCCTAGCCAATGGATCTTCATGGCCCTGGTTCCAGTCTATCAATGGAAATGGGCAGTGAGCAGTCTTGTGTCTGCCTGTGTGTGGGCATGCATGTATATATGTGCACGTGTGCATGTGCGTGTGTGTGTGCATGTGTGCCTATGTGTGTTGATGAGATTAATTCTTCAAAAAATATAGCTAGGTTATTCCTTCTTTATATTTTGGGGAGATATTGAGTGCTTCTTGGACATATTACCTCTTGGGACAAAACCTTTTTTGTTTTGTTTTGTTACATTTTTGGTGATCAGTTTGGCATCTGGCCCAGCAGATCATGAGCACTGAATAACCCCTTTGGGCCTTGGACAGTCTCAGGTCAAATTTGCAATATCTAGGTCGTTTTCAATATGCATCTGCCGGGCTCGGGTCGCCTCCCCTGGCACGGGGGGTCAGGCTCTACTCTACTCTAATCGCTCCCTTTCTCACCCTCTCCCCTGGTCACCCGACCCACAGGTAAGGCCAGAGTGGAGTGGGGGGCTCAGGAAAGACCTCAGGTGCACGTGGCCGTATGAGATCGCTTTACCTCCCTCCTTACCCTTGAAGAAAGCCAGTCGTACGCGGATCTCGGAGACGCTTCAAGAGCAAATCTGATTTAATAAGGGAGTGGCTAGCAGTTGATATAGTAGGGGTGATGAGAAAAGGGGTGATCAACCGATAGCTGACGATAGGCTGGCGAGCTTGTCATAGGACCCCCTCATGAGCTAACGTCACTTGGATAGTACCACCCCAGGGAATGGGGAGCACATGGGCTGGCGAGAAAGTTGGGGGGCTCTTCGCAAAGCCACTTCTTCTGGTTCCAGACCCAGAGAATTGTGGCCTGCTTCCGCATTCCCCCAGGGCTGGAGGAAGGGTGGCATCTCGGGAGCACTCTCCATTGCCCTTCCCCCTCAAGGCCAAAGCTGAACCCCAACATGCATCTTTATTTTTTTAATTGAGAATCAGTTCATGTAACATAAACTCACCACTAACTAGTGTAAAATATGCAGTAACTTGGCTTTTTCTACATTTGCAATGATGTACAACCATCACCACTATGAAATCTAGACCAGTGGCCACCTCCCAAACCAATACCCTGCCCTGACGCTGTCACAGATGCCCTGTCCCCAGAGGCTGTCACCTTTTTCCTTTCTACTTGTCTTCCTTTCTCTCGGTGGATTTGCCTATTTGGTACTTGACACCCACATGGAATCCTCTAGAATGTGACTTTCTATGTGGCTGTTTTCACCAATACATGATCTGCCAATGCTCCGCTCCTTTTTGAAGACTAAGTAACATCTCGTTGTGTGGACGGCCTGCATTTTGATTGGGTTGCTGGGGCTTTGTCATGAGCTGTAAGAGTCCTTTGTATAGGCCATGTAGTAGATGCATCCCATCCGACAGGTGCATCCTCCCTGCCCAAGTGGAGGCAGGTGTAAGCCAGGCTAGGGATGATGAAGTCCCATACCAGGGAGGAAGGAGTCTCAGGGATTTTGCTGCCCCATCTAGCTTCAAATCACAGTCCTCAGATCTCAGCCTCCTAAGTATCTAGGATTACAGGGGTGAGCCACCAGCACCTGGCTCCTCACTGGTTTCTGTTTGCCCTTGGTGTATTCCCTTGTCTCAGGCCCTCCTCCATGCCTTTCTCCATGCCTCTCCAGCACCAGCTTCTAGAATGTGCTTCCAAACACAGTCACCACCCACCAGCTGAATGACCTGAGCTCTTGCACGGACAGACACTAGACAAGTGCCATCTGGTGTACAAGAGGCCTCTTGTGGCCTCTGCCTGCTGGACTTTCCTCCCAGAACCTCCTACCCTCCCCCCTCACACATCCACATCCTTCCCAGCTCCAGCCCTAGCTTGCACCCCACTCGGGGCGGGGCGTATGTGAGCCTGTTTCCCATGTGGCTCGGGGGGGGGTCACCCCAGATCCCAAGCAGCGTCACGGACCATGGGTATGAGTCATGGCACCACAGCGACAGCAGTGATCACCCCTCAAACACCCACAAGAGCCTGGGAAATGGTGGCAGAACACAGAAGACAGTCAACATTAAGGAAATGAAAAACTCAACCAAAACTGTGGTACTGCTGGGCACTGGGTTGGACAGTTGTCATGGAGGGGAAAGTAACAACTAATAAATGTTTACATGGAGATCCAGTCACTAGTCCCTGCTCTCTTCGTGTAAAACAGTCCAGCCCTGTGGAAGTCCCTTCCGATTTCCTCCAAAAGAGGCCATAGGAGGAAATAGGAAGGGACTTCCACAGGGCTCAAACCTGTAATCCCAGATACTCAGGAGGCTGAGATCTCAGGATCATGGTTTGAATCCAACCTGAGCAGGAAAGTCCATGAGACTCTTATGTCCAATTAACCAGCAAAAAAAGTTGGATGCAGAGCTGTGCCTCAAGTGGTAGAGCTCCAGCCTTGAGAGAAAAATCTCAGGGACATTGCCTAGACCCTGAGTTCAAGCCCTAGAACTAACATAAACGCATAGAAAGGATGCCTGCATGAACACAAAGGAAGTCGGACTCCTTCCACACAATTTATACAAATAATAATTCAAAACAGGGCTGGGGATATAGCCTAGTGGCAAGAGTGCCTGCCTCGGATACACGAGGCCCTAGGTTCGATTCCCCAGCACCACATATACAGAAAACGGCCAGAAGCGGCGCTGTGGCTCAAGTGGCAGAGTGCTAGCCTTGAGCGGGAAGAAGCCAGGGACAGTGCTCAGGCCCTGAGTCCAAGGCCCAGGACTGGCAAAAAAAAAAAAAATAATAATAATTCAAAACAAATGCTTGTTGCATGACTTACTGAGGCGGGAGAGATGTACAAGAATCATGAACTCTCAAACTAGGATGGCACCCTGAAGAGCACTCCCCCCCCCCCCACACACACACTGGCCCATGACACATACAAGTCCAATTTGATAAGTGAACGTGACATTGTCTCTGGTTACCTACAGAGCCTTTACCCCAAGCTGCCCAGGTCAGAGAGGACCCCACATCCTGCCCAGCAAGCTCCTGTTTTACACAGGGGGCCCAGCCTATAGCAGAAACCTGGGGTGGCTGGGAATATGGCTTAGTGGCAAGAGTGCTTGACTTGTATACATGAAACCCTGGGTTCAATTCCCCAGCACCACGTATGTAGAAAATGGCCAGAAGTGGTGCTGTGACTCAAGTGGCAGAATGCTAGCCTTGAGCAAAAAGAAGCCAAAGACAATCAATGCTCAGGCCCTGAGTCTATGCCCCAGGACTAGCAACAAAAAAACACACACAAAAAAAAAAAACCAACAAATAAACAGAAACCTGGGCTCCGTGCGCCCCCTAGTGTCCACATGGCAGATGTGGTCCATCGTCCCCTGGAGTCCCATTCAGCCAACGGCGGCAATGAAGTCATATCCCACACCCTCTATCCAAGGTCAGTCTGCCTTTGAAGGTGTGACTCTACTGTCTGGGATTAACTACCATACCTGGTTCTCACAATTCAGATGCCTGGCACAACTCTTGTAAATAGTTGTTGTCATTTATTATTTAGGGAATAAAAACAAGGACAGAAAAAATGTGTGTATGCTCTGTACATATACAATTTACTGTGTGCAGATCCCGCGGCCTTTCCCAGCATTCAAGGCTCTGATAAGTACCTCAGGGCTCTGAGACTCTTCATTAATCAAACCAGCTGGCCTTGAGGCCAGACACCTTGTGGGCTCTGCTCTGCGTTTCCCTGGGAGACAGGGTGCTTGGTTGAGCAGATATATATGTCCAGTCCACCCCGTGAGGCAAAGTCTTCCCAGGAAGTGTCAGGCAAGACAGGGACCTTGGTGGAGCCTTCATTCCAGCCACTGCATACCCTGCACACTGTTCTCATGATCCTCCCTAAGCCATCCATGTGGGTGGCTGGGCAGTGAGCTGGTGCTATGGTGAGATCACCCACAGCCTGCCCAAAGAGGAAGGAGCCATGGGGAAGTAGATGGGAAATATCTGGGGGGCTAAGGGTCAAGGGGAAGTGTGGGGGGGGAACGTGAAGACGGGGACCAGAGACAGGCCTAGGGTTTTTGCTTTACAGGAGATAATAAAGAGCTGGGCACTGGTAGCTATAATCCCAGCTACTCTGGAGGCTGAGATTTGAGGATCACAGTTCAAAGGCAGCCCAGGCAGGAGAGTTCATAAGATTCAAATCTCTAATTAGCCAGAAGAGGAGCTGTGGCTCAAGTGGAAGAGCGTCAGCTTTGAATGAAAAAGCTCAAGGACAGTGTCCAGGCCCAGAGTTCGAACTATAGGACCAGCACAAAATGAAGAAAAATGAAGAGGACGAGGCGGGGAGGAGGAAGAGGAGGAGGAGGAGAAGGAAGGGGGAGGAGGAGGGGGGGGAGGAGGGAGGAGGGGGAAGAGGAAGAGGAGGAGGAGGAGGAGGAAGAAGAAGAAGAAGAAGAAAAGAAAAAGAGGAAGATATCTGGTTGCTTGAATTTCAGATGATGAAAAAAAATATTTTCTCAGCATAAGTTCTCCAGTCAATGTCAGAGCTAGTCTTATACCAAGAAAAAACAAAGAGTACTCATTTTTAAAAGAAGTCTGAAAATCTTAAGCAGGCTTGCTGGCTGCAGTTTATCTGGCAAGGCCAGCCCCCTCCCCCACCCCACCCCCAGCCAGAAGTGTTCTCTCTGCACCCCAGGGCCCCCAGGAAAGGTCCTGATATTGATTTTCATTTCTGCTTCCTCAGTGACCCAGGACCCAGGGGAAAGCCCCTTCCTCCCCCTCCCCCAGCCCCCCATCTAGGCCCCAAAGCCAGACACAGGTCTGGCTCCTCCTCTCCTTGCCCCCAGAGGTGTCTGGGGAGGCCTAGTTCCACATGTCCAGAGGCCGAGCAGACACCCCCGCCACCAGGAAATGAGTCAGTGGGTGGGGTGTAAAGAGAGGGACAGCCCCTGCTCCCCCCAGCCTCCCTCCACGCATGTTCTTATCATGCGTGTTGCCAGAACTCAGCTTCCTGCTCTTCCCCTCCTGTCCCTGCGCTTATCTGCCTCGGAGCAACTGCAGAATGGAGTTTCTTAAGATGGAGATGTTTCTCTCCTTGCTTCTGCTGTCCTTGGGTGGTATGTGGCCAAGAGCCATGGGGACCTGGGCTGGAAGCAGGGATCTCCCTCCAGGATTCGAGGACTACCAGCTGATGGTGCAGAGCCGGGTGACAGTGCAGGAGGGGCTGTGCATCCTCGTGCCCTGTTCCTTCTCCTATCCTGAGGACAGGGAAGGTAGGGATTATTTCCCAGTTTATGGTTACTGGTTCCGAGAAGGAGCCAACACAAACATGGAGGATCCAGTGGCTTCCAGCAACCCAGATCGACCGGCTGAAGCCAGCACCCAGGGTCGATTCCAGCTTGTGGGGAACCCTGGCAGAAACAACTGCACCTTGGTCATCAGAGACACCCAGAGAGAGGACACGATGTCTTACTTCTTCCGGGTGGAGAAGGGAATGGTGAAATTCAATTTCGTGAGCAAGAAGTTCTGGCTGGAAGTGACAGGTGCGGCAGGGCGGAGCCCAGGCTTCCAGGCTGGGGAGCGAGACGGGTCTTTGGGACCACAGCCTGAGCTTGAGGATCCGAACTCTCTCTTCCCAAGCCCTGACTCAGAAGCCGGACATCTTCATTCCTGAGGTCCTGGAGTCTGGGCAGGCGGTGACAGTCCTCTGTGTAGTTCCCTGGGTCTCTGAGCGGTGCTCGGCCCCCTCCATCTCCTGGTCTGGGCCTGCCCTTTCCTCCAGTGGAAGCAGACCCCATCCCTCCTTCCAGTCAGTGCTCTACCTCACACCACGCCCGGGGGACCACAACACCCAGCTCACCTGCCGAGTGGACTTCAGAGCTAGAGTCAGCACACAGAGGGCCATCAGGCTGAGCGTGGCTTGTGAGTCCCGGCTTTAGTTCTGGCTAGATAAGGCATTCGTGTGTGTGTGTGTGTGTGTGTGTGTGTGTGTGTGTGTGTGTAGGGGTGAGGGGGTAGGGAAGCCTGTCTGGGAGTCCCAGCAGGGACGGGCACTGTAGGACCCTCTCTTCCCAGTGGGAGAAAGGGGTTCTGGTTGTGGGGTCCAGCTTGTCCTTCCTGAAGAGAGCACACAACCTTCTTACCGATCCCCCCAGAGACCCTGTGATCACCATTTTCCGTGACAATGCCCCAGGTGCGAGGCCCGGCGGGTGGGGCTGGCCCAGCCCTGGGGAAGTGAAAAGTCCAGGGTGGGTAGAAGGAGTCAAACTCATTCTGCGGCCCCCCCACCCCGTCTCTGTCTGTACGTCTCGGTGTCTGTGTGTGTCTCCTTTTCTGTCTCTCTCTGCCTGTCTCTGTGTTTCTCTCGGTGTGTCTGTGTGTCTCTGTCTCTCTTGCTGTCTGTCTGTCTCCCCCTCTTCTCAATCTCCCAAGAGTCCCAAGGAAACACCATGTATGTGGACGCCCAGAAAGGCCAGTTCCTGCAGCTGCTCTGCACTGCTGATGGCCGGCCTCCTCCCACGCTGACCTGGGTCATGGGGAACAGAGTCCTCTCAAGGTCAAATGTCACAGGCCCTGAAAGCCTGGGGCTGGACCTGTCTGGGGTGAAGGCGGGAGATGCCGGGCGCTACACTTGCCATGCCGAAAACAGGCTCGGCTCTCGGCATCGCGCCCTGGACCTCTCCGTGCAGTGTGAGTGGACCCTGACTCTGGGGGCTGACCACAGAGGAGGGAACAAGGGAGAGGGCAAGGAGAGGGGGCAGGGCTCCAGAGCTGCCAGGGCTTTGGCAAGTCGAGGGCCTAGGTTTGTGTCTGAAGCACAGCTACAGGGACCCCTGGCCGTTGTGTCTCCATTGCAGACCCTCCGGAGGAGCTGAGAGTGACCGCTGCTCAAGGAAACACGACAGGTGGAAGGGGACAGAGGAAGCCGGGCCTCTCCTGCCCTTTAAGGATGGAGGTGAAGGAGCCCCACATCAATTTCTCTCCCTTCCCCTAGAGCTGGAAATCCGCAGGAACGGCTCGTCCCTCCTGGTCCTGCAGGGCCAAAGCCTGCGCCTGGTCTGTGTCACCCACAGCAACCCCCCCGCCACGCTGAGCTGGGCCCGGGGTTCACAGACCCTGAGCCCCCGCTGGCCCACAGACCCCGGGGTCCTGGAGCTGCCCGTGGTCCAGGTGGAACATGAAGGAGAATTCACCTGCCGGGCGCAGAACCCGCTGGGCACCCTGCACATCTCCCTGGGCCTCTCTGTGCACTGTGAGTGGAGGAGGGGACACCGGGGTCTGGGGGCAGGGGACACCTGCTGGCCCTTGTCCTCCCCCAGGCCCCCCCTGCTCCTGGGGGACAGAGGGGCTGCACTGCAGCTGCACCTCCCAAGCCTGGCCAGAGCCCTCCGGGTGATGGCAGCTGGGGAGGAGCTGCTGGAGGGGCCTATGGTTAGGCCTCCGTCACTGTCACCTCCAGTTCAGCTGGGTATGGGGCCCCGGGAGGGGCTCGGCTCTAGCCCCAGGCTCAGCTGCGAGGCCTAGAATGTGCATGGGGCCCAGAGCAACACTATCCTGCTGCTGCCAGGGAGCCTGGGAGTACGGATCAGGAGGAAAATTATGGGAGAAGGTCTGGGGGGATACGGGCTGGGGGCTGGGGGGCAGGGGACATCTGCTGACCGTTATCCGCTGGTGGGAGTGGGTGGCCAGAGCCCCTGCCCACCAGAGTCCCTGGTCCGTGGCTGGCTGGGGGAGGAAGAACAAGGGAGAAATGGAAGGCCTGGATCAGAATGAGGCGCAGACACCAGGGGGGGACTGTGAGTCCCCATGCCAGTGGGCTAGCCTCGCTTGGCTCTCCCATGCAGATGAGGGCTCCATCTCTGCGGCATTCTCCAAGGGAGCATGTCTAGGTATCGGTGCCACCAGTCTTCTTTCCCTCTGCATCATTGTGGTCATGTGAGTTGGGAGGGGTCAAGGGTCATGGGGTCATGGAGTCTGGAGCCTGGGAAAGAGCAACGGCAACAGTGTTTCCAAGCGGGGTTTATTCTCACAGCATGAAGACATTAAGGAAATCACAGCCCCGGACAGAGACATCCAGAGCCCAGGTGTCCCGGAGCAGCATCCTGGATTACATCAATGTGGCACCCATGGCCGGGGCCCTGGTGAGTAAGTGGTCCACCAGGCTGCTAATTCGTTCTGGAATCTAAATCAAGCCCGTGTCTTCTACTTCTCTTTGAAGCCATACGGATTGTTTGTCTGGGACAGGGTTTTGGTATTTAGTCTAGGATGTCTTCAAACTCACCACCCTCCTGCCCCTCAGCCTCCTGAATGCTGTGATTATAGGTGTGTGCTACTCTGCTCGACTCTTCCTTAGAGACTTTATGTGGATGTGTTCCTAAGACCCAAGTGATTTGCGGCATGCTTCAGGGGCTTGTACCTCTTGATTATGGAGTAATATTCCAGGGGCTTGTTGCTATGACTGCTTGGGTTTTCTACTGTTCTCAGTTATCGTGTGCAAGGAAAGAGACTGGAATGGGTGAGAAGGGAAATGGGATGTGCAGGCAACTGTACATATATCACACCGTCAAAATAACAAAACCAAGCTAGGCATGGTGGCTCACGTCTGTTATCCCAGCTACTTGGCAGGTTGAGATTGGGAGAATGGTGGTTCAAGGTCTGCCTGCACATAAAGACAAGATTTTATTGGAAAAACAATGAAAGAAAAGAGACTGGGGCATGGCCCAACTGGTAGGCACGCCTAGCAAACGCTAGGCCCACGGTGGCCACGCCCACCCACAAACCACGCCCGGTCGGGTCATATATAAGTTGCCTCGCCTGTTCTGGCCCCAACCCGCCAGTACCATTTGTTCCGGGTGGGGGATGGAATGCAGACTCAGTGAGGGGATTGGGTTTTTTTCTCCTAGCTATGGCTGCAGTTTCTAAGTCATACCAGGCACGTGATGAGTGCCCAACTATGTGTGAATGAACGAATGAATGAGCGAATGAATGAATGAATGAAGGCTGGTTATTATTTCCTCAGATGCAGAATCGGAAGGCCAAGCCAAGCAACCCTCCCAGGACCCCTTCTCCAGGCACTGGCTCCCCAGAACCAAGGAAGAACCAGAAGACCCCCATCAGTTGCCCCGAGCTCAAATCATCCACACAAAGCCCAGACCTGGAGAACAGTCCAGAAGAACTCCATTATGCTGCTCTCAACTTCCGCAGGCCTCTGGAAGCCCCGAGGCCCAGGGACCCCGAGGAGATTTATACAGAAATCCATTTCCACAAAGGGTCCCCTAGACTGTAGATGTGGATCTTGGATGGGGAACGAGAAGGAGGTAATAAAGAGGCTCAGAGGATCAAGTGCAAAATCTCTTTAGTAAAGCTTAAAAATCCTTTAGCATGAGCCAGGCGCCAGTGGCTCACACCTGTCATCCTAGCTACTAAGGAGGCTGAGATCAGAGGACCATGGTTCAAAGCTAGCTTTGGCAAGAAAGTTTGAGACATTTTTATGTCCCATTAACCACCAAAAGGCTGAAAGCAGAGCTGTGGCTCAAGTGGTAGAGCACCAGCCTTGAGTGAAAAACTTCTGAGATAGCATACAGGCCCTAAGTTCAAGTCCCAATATAGAATGACAGCAACAACATAACTCTTCAGGAATCAGTCATCAAACCCTCCCCAGAACTGAGCCAGGATCCCAGTTTTGAACCTGCAGGTTTGCTATGTATCATGTCCTGAGCCAATTATGTGTTCATTTCCTTGGAGGCATAGCTTCATGGTAGAGCACTTATCCTGCATGCCCAGGTGCTGGTTTCAATTCTATAAACAAACACACACACGCACGCGTGCGTGCACACACACACACAAATTAAAAGTGAATTTAAAAAAAAGTCACAAGGAGCAATAAGAAAGACCCACAGCTGGGCACCAATGGCTCATGCTTGTAATCCTAGCTACTCAGTAGGCTAAAATCTGAGGATCATGCTTTGAAGCCAGCCTGGGCAGAAAAGGCTGTGAGACTCTTATCTCCAATAAACTGCTCAGAAAAAGCAGGAAGTAGAGCTGTGGCTCAAGTGGTAGAGTGCTCCAGGACTGGAGAGAGAGACAGAGAGAGAGAGACAGAGACAGAGACAGAGACACAGACAGAGAGAAAGAGAGATAGAGACAGAGAGACAGACATAGACAGAAGGCCTCAACTCCAAACCTAGTGTTCACCCCCCCCCCCGCAGTTCACAGTATCTCCTGCAGGGGGCACTCCTAAGTCACAAGCATCAGGGAGAGCAGGAAAGGAGGCCAGGCAATACACACCTGTAAATCCCACTACTGGGAAGGTGGGAATAGGAGGATCACAGTTCCAGGCTAGCCCAGGGAAAAAGCACAAGACCCTCTTTGGAAAACAGACTAAAAGAAAAAGGATTAGGATGTGGTGCAAGCATGAGGCAGAAGGGTAGGAGAGGGGGAGGGGGAGAGGAGGAGGAGGGAAATGGAGGGGAAAAGGAAGAGCTGAAAATAGAGAAGGAAAGACAGAAATACAAAGAGAAGAAAGAACAAGCTGAGCCCCTGTGGCTCAAATCTGCAATCCTAAGTACTCAGGTGGCTGAGATCTGAGAATTGCGATTTAAAGCCAGCTTGGGCAGGGAAGTCCATGAGACTCTTATCTCCAATTACTCAGAAGAAGCAGAAAGTAGAGCTGATGCTCAAGTGGTGGAGTAAGCAAAAGGAGATCAGGGATAGCACCTAAGCTCAGAGTCCAAGGCCCAGGACCAGGCCCCCCCCCCCAAAAAAAAAAAAGAAAGAAAGAAAAGACTGTATAGACAAAAGCACTTTATGAACTATAGACTATTTCCCACACATTAAATATGAATGTCTGACGTTGGCAAGTATTGATTTTTGGCTCAGAAAAACAGACATTACCAAGATCCAAATCTTCCATTTGCTTAATGATGACTGACAAGAGATTTTCTCAGCTTGTTACAGCTATTCACTGAGTCATCCCCTGCGGCCCGCCACCGGCTACTGCGGCCTTCAAAGGAGGTGGAGATAACTCTAGACAGTGAGGTCGAATTAAAGGACAGAGTGTGTCAGCCCTGTCCCCTGCACTGCTTGGCCTTGCTCCTGTCACCTGTCACCCACAGGACCTCAATGTGACAACTGCTGGCAGTTGATGTCATGGCCAGGGGCCATGTCTGGCTTGCTTCCCTTCCTAGTTATATGTGCCAGAACCTCTGTGTATGAAACATGAAAATGTGAATCAGCAAACCTGGTGCTGGTGGCTCATTCCTGTAATCCCAGCTACCCAGGAGGCTGAGATTTTAGGGTCACAGTTTAAAAACAGCCTAGACAGGAAAAATCCATGAGTCTTTTCTCCAATTAACCAGCAAAAAGCTGGAAGTGGAGCTATGGCTCAAGTGATAGAGCACCAGCCTTGAGCAAAAGGGAGAGTGTGAGGCTCTGAGTTCAAATCCCATACAGGTGTGTGCATGCGCATGTGCAAGCGTGTGTGTGTGTGCAAGTGCACACACACACAAATGCATTAGCTGCAAGGACTAAAGTTGGTCATCAGAATCCAGTGTACATAGAAAAATAGATTACTAGCCAGGCATCAGTGGCTCAGCCTGTAATCCTAATTATTCAGGTGCTGAGATCTGAGGACTGCAGTTCGAACCCAGCCCAAGCAGAATAGCCCATAGACTCTTATTTCCAATTAGCCACCAAAAAACCAGAAATGGAGCTGTGGCTCAGAGTGGTAGAGGGCTAGCTACCAGAAGAAAGAGATATCTGTGTTTCTCTCTTACTCCCCAAGCATGCCAAGACTGAAATGCTGAAATGGTATTTGACCTTGGGACTTAGAAGATTGTATTGCGAGAGCAACAAGTTTGGCTGGTCATAACTCTGACTTCTGCAATAATGGCTTGAAATGTGAAGGCAGGGAAGGCATTTTTCTTTGTTTAGTTTAAATGTTGGCAAATTTCAATTATGTATTTTATTATGGTGGTACTGGAGATTGAACTCAGGGCCTCACCCTTGTGAGGCAGGTGTTTTACCACTTGAGCCACATTGACAGCTATGGGAAGGCATTTATATTCAACATTCTTTGATAAAAGCAAGTGTATAAATGGGGGGATAGCTCCACACAGAAAACCCAGCTTGGACTTTGGTCATTGCCACATACTCTTGTGAATCTGTTAGTCAGAAACTAGAAAGTATAAATTATAAAACGGCTCTATTTTTGCCAATCATGGATCTGACTATGCTCTGTGGTTTGGTTCTGTTTCCTTCACAGTGCTGTCATGAAACCCAGGGCCTTAAGCAAGCAAGTGCTTGCTCTTGAGATACACCCCTAGCTTGAATGATATTGTTAAAACTTTTCTTGCAGAAATGGAGCTGAGGCTCAAAGTGCCTTAAGCGAAAAACTTGGGGGCAGTGCCCAGGAGGTGAGTTCAAGCCCCACAACCAACCCCTTCTCCCTCCCCCCAACTCCTCAGGAAATTTTAGGTAGGAAAACCATAGTCTAGACCAGCCCTAGGAAACAATTCAAACCCTACCTATTTGAAAAATAGCCAAAGAGCAAAAGAGCTAGGTTTGCACCTCAAGTAGTAGAGGGCCTGCCTAGCAAGCATGAGGTCCATTAAAACAAAACTCACTCTCATCCTTTTAGCAATGCTAATGACATTAACTCTCCAGTCGGTACTGATTACTAAAGCTCACCCTGGTCTTAAATCTTAACCTCAAATTCAGTTCAAACCGCATGGACTCCCTTCCTCACAAAGAAGAAGTAAACCAGTTGCCTATAAGACTGTTGTCCTTGCTTGTTTCCACCTCTAGTTTGTGGTCTTATTTCTTGAAATACTTTAACCTAAAGGAAGAAAAACAGATGGGACAAGTGACTCTTGGCCTAACTGGCGATAGCTGTGACCTCTGTTGGCTGAAGCTACTTCTCTGTTTAGCAAGAGCAGGCCCTCTGTGTGCTAGGTGTCCAAAACCCAGTTCTCTCTTACAGAAAATATATGAAGACTTGAGTGTCTGCACAAAACTTCTCAGTTTCTCTCTCTCTTGATATGAAACTTGAGATCCCTACCTCCTCCAACTCCCACCCCTACTAGCAGCAGATGCTGCCTTTTGGGGTGACATGCCCTGAATTTAGGCAAAGCTTAGCTACCTTTACAGCACCCATGTGACCTAAGTCTATTCTTGCTCCCAAATTCTGAAATGAAATCCAAGTCCTTGTGTGACTATGTCTGGAAGTAGATTTTTTGGGAGGTTGTTAAATCATAATGGGACTTTCCTGAGTGGGACTGGTGCCCTTATAAGAGACCCCAGAGATTTGAAAAGTAGCATTTCCAGAGCAAAGTCCAAAGGTGACACCTACAATCTTCAAGGGGAGAAAGGAGCAGTGAGGTGAGACCCTAACCCCTAGACATGGGGAGATGCAAGAAACATAGGAGAGGATGCCCTCCTGGGCCTAGAAAAGGAGAAACAGTGCCAAGACCCCAACGTGAACAAGCCCTGTCCTCATCTCTGCCCTTGGAAGGGTTTCCTGAGGGCTTGAACAAGTGGGGAACACTTCAGGGGGAAGCAAGGCCCCAGATCCCCTTAGAAGCAGGATTTAAAAAATGACAGGAAGATGACTTAAAGGAATCTTTGAGCCCATGTGGAATGAGGAGGCCCTCAAAAGGTCAGATCTTGGACAGGGCAGAGACAGAAGTGACCTGATCCTAAGCACTGGAAAGAAGTGCTGGGTCACCAAGAGGCCCTTCTCCCCTCCAGGGTTCTTTTTTTTTGGCCAGTCCTGGGGCTTGGACTCAGGGCCTGAGCACTGTCCCTGGCTTCTTTTTGCTCAAGGCTAGCACTCTGCCACTTGAGCCACAGCGCCACTTCTGGCCATTTTCTGTATATGTGGTGCTGGGGAATCGAACCCAGGGCCTCATGTATATGAGGCAGGCACTCTTGCCACTAGGCCATATCCCCAGCCCTCCAGGGTTCTTTTTTAAAATTGTTATTATAAAGGTGAGGTACAGAGGGGTTACAGTTACATAAGTCAGGTACAGAGTACATTTCTTTTTGGACAATGTCATCTCTTCCCTCGCTCTCTCCCAGTTTTTCCCTCCCATCCCTACAAGTCCTATAGTTCATTTTCCACATAGTGTCTGGTGAGTACCACTGCTGCATTGTTCACTCTCTGGCACTCCATTTCTGTGCACCCTCCCACTCCCAAAGACATACAAATTAGCAAACAGAACAAAAAGGAAGGAAAACAAAAACAGCAAAAAAAAAAAAAGAAAAGAAAAGAAAAAAACACCTTGCTTTCATTTCTCCGGAGTTCATTTCGATAAACATCATTTTATATGATCAGATGCCCTCCGGGCTTTGATCTGGCTCTCCAGGAATGGCCAATCTTCTCCATGTGCCCAGCACCCAAGCCCACCCAGACCAGGTGCAAACTGAAAGCAGAGATGCCTTGGAAAGGCGCCCAGACGGGGCAGCCAATTAGAGAGCCAGAGAGAGGCTGTCACTCAGTAACACAGCTAATAACAGAGAGACAAGCAGGGCCACCCGCCTTTTGGACGTCATTAGCCAATCATAGTCGAGACTGCGGCTAACACTGAGTGTCAGGAGGCAAAGAGTTTCCAGCAAATTGGAAGCCTCCCTTACCCCAATGAAATAGTTGACTGGTTCCTTCTCAGAGCTGGCCTGTCAATTTTGGAAGGGGGCGGTTAAAGGCCTCAGGGACATGGGTGGGAGCTGGCCTTAAAGGGCCAGGTACTGCATATTTCCCTAATTGCCAGAGAGCTCAAACACTGATCACAGTAATAAATCAAGCCCTAATTGCAGTAATAAAAGAAATCAAAAGCAATTCCCAGCTGGGCACTGGTGGTTTAGGCATATAATCCTAGCCACTCAGGAGGTTGGGATCTGAGGAACAGTTGGAAGCCAACTGGGGCAGGAAAATCCAAAAGACTCTTACCTCTAGTTAACCACCCAAAACCCAGAAGTGGAGCTGTGGTTCAAGTGATAGAACACTAGCCTTGAGGAAAAAAACAAACAAACAAAAAACAAAAAAAACCCTCAAGGACAGCAGCACCCAGACCCTGAGGTCAAGACTCTGGACTAGCACAAAAGGAATCCAAAATAAATGCTAAAATAATAATAATAATAATTTTAAAAAACAGCCTAATCCAGAAGGAGAGAAAACACTAGCTGCTAATTTTGCCTTGACTCTTCTCTTTTCTCCACTGGAATAGCTAACCTCCATGATAACATCCTTCTCTTCTTCCTTCTTCTGCTCTTCTGAGGGAGGAGACTGGGGTCTACACTCCTGGGTCTGAGGGAGGAGGCTGGGGTCTGGACCTGGGCCTCAGGGACGAGGGCTAGGCCCTGAACCTGGGTCTGAGGGAGAGGATGGACCTGGACCCCTGAGTCTGAGGGAGGAGTCTGGGACCGGAACCCTTGGGTCTGAGGGAGGAGGCCTGGTGTTTGGGCCCGTGGGTCTCAGAGAGGAGGCTAGGCCTGGACTTCTGGGTCTCAGAGAGGAAGCAGGGGCCTAGACTCTGGGTCTGTACTGGTGCCGCCCCCGCCTTCCTCTCCGGCGGAGGGAGATCAGGCCCTTCTGGGTCTGAGTGTGCTTCGAAGCCAGAGGTAGATCTGGGCCTTGTACACATGTGGGTGAAGCTCCGCCCTCTTCATTTATGTTCCGCCCCCAGCTCCCAAGGCAGAAGAATCCAGAAGTTTCTAGAAGCGATTCAGACCCTCCTGTGAAGATGGAGCAGCAGAAGGAGGAAGCTGGATCCGAGGGGTGAGAGAGGCCTGTCCCAAGGAGCCGGAGCCCCACATAGAGGAGGGGACAGTCACGTGGGGCTGGGTGGTCAGCAGACCCCAGAGGGGATCAGGACAACCAAGGCCCCGGCTCTGGCACACAGTCTCAGGCCCTTGGAGACCTGGGGTGGGAATCCGGACAGAAGTAGAAACCGATATTTATCAAACAAGAGAAATTTCAACAACAACAACAATGCACAACCAGGAGAGAAAAGACACCTGGGAGAGCCGTGGTGCTGGAGAAAATAATAATTGCCCACATTTATTCCTGCTCATTCCACTCAGTCTTTTAAAGACTCCCCTGTGATGGTGCCCTGAGTCATCTTAGGGATGTAATCCCAGCTACTCAGGAGGCTATTTGAGGACTACAGTTTGAAGCCAGCCAGCCCAGGCAAGAAAGCCTGTGAGACTCTTGTCCCCAATGTAGAGCTGTGACTCACAGGGTAAAGGGTTATCCTTGAACAGAAAAGCTCAGGGACAGCACCCAGGCCCTGAGTTCAAGCCAGCATGTGCGCGCGTGCACACACACACACACCTACAGAAACCAAACATTTCTCAGGAACACAAGCTTGTCATCCCAGGATGGGGACTCCTGTCTGACGCTGACGTCCATGGCAGGGTTGGCTCTCTGTACCCAGAAAGAAGGCAAGGGTGAGAGGCTGCCTGGCAGATGGTAAGCTTAACCCACTCCTGACTTGTCTTCTTATCATTACAGGAACAACCTGCCAACACCTGGAACTGAGTCGTGGCTCCCTGGGACTATCCCAGCTCTCCCACCATGGCTCCTGGGCACCTCCAACCCAGCTCATCTGGGGCTTCCTGAGCAACTGGCCTCTGTGACCGTCCCCATCCGCCTGGACACCCTCTCGTATCTCCTGCACAGCGCTCTGATGGGTGCCTACAGCCTCCACCAGTCCTTGCCCTCCTGCCCCTGCTCCTCCCAGACAGGCCATGGCCAGCCAGCCTCGGCCAGCTGTGCCCCCCCACCCCGGGGCTGGGGCCGGGGTCGGGGACGGGGACGTGGCTCATGGGGGATTCAACGCAGGCCTGCTCCCAGTCAGGGCCAGCCGAGTTGGGGTTCCTGCACAGCTGAGCAGCCAAAGAGGAGCAGGGTGTGGAACGCTGGGGCTAGCCCCAAGATCCCAAGGATGGCAGCCCAGGCCCAGGACGAGAAGGAACCCAGAGATCCAGAGCCAAGTGTGGCCCCCTCGCCCTCGCCTGCTGCTGAGGACTGGGAGTCTGAGTACTAGGACCCCAGAGAGCAACCAGCGCCTGGGACCCCGTGAAGCAGTATAGGGGTACCTAAGCCCATCAGAGGTACCCCCGACTCATATCCTATCCAGAGGCTCCGAAGTGGGTCCTGGGGTCACCTGGTGTGGTTTCCACTGTCATGTGGGTCCCAGACCTGTGCCCACCCCCTTCACACACAGACGCCCCCCCCCGCCCCCCTCCCCTGCTCCTCCAGCCCTGGTCCTGACTTCAGAGCCCTCCCCACATGCTGATTCATCTCCACATCCCCACCCCTTCCTCCATCCCTTCCTTACCCATCTGGACAACCTTCCCATTTCTTAATCCTCATTCCTAGGGGACCTCAGCCCAAGCCATCCTCCACATCCTTTCTGCCCCAGCCCAGCCCTGAGCACCCCATTTTTCCCCACCCCACTGTGGACCCCTATGCCCCCCTGAACCACCCTATAGCAGCCCCTGCTCCTCCGAGTGGGGTCAATAAATGGATGTTTGTCTTATAGCACTGCGTTTGTGGTGAATTCTTTCCTGGCTCCGACTGCCTGGAACTGTGAGGAGTGGGGAGGGTTTGGGGGAGGCCAGTGGGGAGGCTGGAGAGAGGCCGGAGGGGCCCCGGTGGTGAGGGGGGAGCCATCAGCACCCTGCCTCAGCAATTTCCATTGGGGCCTTTGCCACGGCTGCATTTCTGGCTACTAGAAGCTGCTGGGCCATGGACCCATTGTGTGTGCGGCTCATGGGTCCATTGTGGGGGGGCTTAAGGGATTTGGGGACCTGCAGGACAGAGGGGACAGAGACCTGGCTCGGCTCAGTCTGCACAGAGGGGCTGCGGCAGAAGGAGGTCTCAGAGCAGGCTCTGCCACTCAGGTAGGCACCAGGCACAGGCTGATCCCCCTCTCCAGAGGACATGATGTTGGCAGCCCCCTCCCCTCCCAGTGGGCTGGGGCCCAATCCCACCCCTCACCAAGTACCCAGGACCCCAGACCCAAGCCTAGTTCCTACCACGGACCAGACAGCCAAAGACCCCAGCCTTGCCTTCCCTTAGGCTAGGAGTCCAGACCCCAGCCTCCTCCCTCAGACCCTGGGGTCCAGGCCCAGCTTCCCCCCCCCCACTCCCCGAACTAGGTCCTTCTTCAGATCAAGGGTCCAGGCCCAGTCTCCTCCCGCAGACTTGAACCCAGGCCCCAAGCCCCAGGCCTCCTCCTCTTCCCAGGTCCTTTCAGTCCAGTGCCCTCCCCCCATCATCTGTCGTCTGCCCCTCCACAGGTCACCATGTACAGCTTCATGGGTGGCGGCCTCTTCTGTGCCTGGGTGGGGACCGTGCTGCTGGTGGTGGCCACGGCCACAGACCACTGGATGCAGTACCGGCTGTCGGGCTCCTTTGCCCACCAGGGCCTGTGGCGGTACTGCCTGGGCACCAAGTGCTACCTGCAGACAGAGAGCATCGGTGAGCCCCGCTGCTGCCCACCAGGGCCCCCACAGCCCAGGGCCCCCATGATTCCCTGGGGGGAGGCTTGAGGGCACTTGGCAGGGGAGGGGCAGAAGCTGGCTCCCAGACTGGTTTGGGGGCTGTGCAGGTTTGGGGGTTGGTTTGACGGGGGAGGTGGCATTTCCTGACATGAGAAGATGTGACTAGAAGCAGTGGGGTTGACAGAACCACGGAAGAGAGGTTTGTACGCAATTGCTGGGGACAACGGCTGTGTGAGGGCGGGGCCCCAGGTCTGGCTGTATGGAGAAGAGGATGAAGAACTCTTCTTTCCAAACCTCTCTGCGCTGAGGACTGAACCTGAGCCTCTCCCTGTGAGGCAAGTGCTCCACCACTCAAGCCACACCTTCAGCCCTTTTGTTTTGTTTTGGCCAGGCTTGGAGCTTGAATTCAAGACTTGAGTGCTGCTCCTGAACTCTCCCGCTCAAGGCTAGCGCTCTACCACTTTGAGTCACAATTCCACTTCCAGTTTTCTAGTAGTTCATTGGAGATAAGAGTCTCACAGACTTTCCTGCCCAGGCTGGCTTTGAACCTAGATCCTTAGATCTCTGCCTCCAGAGTAGCTAGGAATACAGGCACAAGGGCCCTCCCGGCCAGCCCTTTGGTTTTTATTTTATTTTTTGAGTCAGAGTCTTGGTAAGTTTGCCTGGGCTAGCCTTGAACTTGTGATCCTCCTATCCCTGTTTCTCAAATCAAGTAGCTGGGATTACAGGAGTTAGCTACCATGCCTGGTTTGGAGGAGGGGGGAAAAGAGGGAGATTCCTACATAGAGATAGTAGATATAATATATTACATGGTATATATTATACATTAATAAATTGTATATAATATCCATACTATATAAAATACAGTAAACTGATCATAAAGAATACATTATATTTAATACAATGTATCATGCAACCTAGTATACCGTAATTGATGGTGTATATGATATCACAATAAGTCATATATGAATACATTAGCCATTTACCATATATTACTAGTCATATATACAGAGCAGTATTGTGCTCTAGGAAGTGGGGGGAGAACCTGCTGTCCCTGAGCCCTGTGACAAGGCAGAAGACAGTGGGAAGGGTAGTCCTGGCCTGTGGTTTGGAGCCCCACCTGCCTGATGACACATAAACTTTCCATTGGTGACAGTTGTGGCCCTTGTGACATTTCCCTTGTTCCTTCCTGCTCAGGCTGGGCTTGGGGAGGGCTTTGGGGGGGGGGGTGACTGTCACCAAGCCCGAGGGCCTCCATTCCAGAATTCTGAGGACATTCCTCACCAGATGCTCTGGAGTACTTCTTATTTTTTCTGGTTATGGAGATTTGAACTTGGGGCTTCACACTTGCTGGACACTGGGGCCACACCCATGGCCTTTTCTTCTTCTAGTTTTTTTTCAGATAGAATGTTAGGGTAACTTTACTCAAGCTGGTCTCAAGCTGCTCTCCTCCTTCTCCACCTCTGGAGCAGCAGGGATTACAGATGTGTGCCACTGCACTTGACTATTTCTTCCTCTTCCTCCTCCTCTTCCTCCTCTTGCTGTGGTACTGGGGTCAAAGCCTTGCACCTGTTAGGCCAGTGCCTTACTACTGAGCACAAATCCTGCCCTGGTTTGGCTGGCCTCGTTTGTTCATCAACTGGGATCTACTTCCAAAATTAGAACAGGAGGCTTGGGCTGGCCTCCCAGGGCCAACCCAATAGGAAGACAAGCAAGGATTTATTCCCAAGGCCTGTCCTGAAGAGCCAGCCTTGGGCAAGTGCATCAGAGAATCAGTCATCACAAAGATGAGAGCTGGAGGGGGGAGGAGGGAGGGTGGTGGAGACAGATGTCACACACAGGGGAAGAGCTGTCCATCTAGACTTTTCACACATGGATGGAACGTGTGAGGGCAAGTGGAAAGAACAGAGTGTGATTAGCAGGAGAGGTTGGAAAGTGCTTCCCACTGTCCTTCCATCTGTCCATCCATCCATGTATCTAACCATCCATCCATCTACCCTCCCACTCACCCACCCATTCATCTGCCTGTTAGTCTATTTTTCTATCCATCCATCCAACCATTCGCCTGTCTGTTAGTCTATTTTTCTACCCATCCATCCATCCACCCATCTGTATCTGTCTGTCTGTCTGTCAACCCATTCATCTATCCATCTGTCCATCCACCCACCCATCTATTACATACATACATACTTGAGTACATACATGGGACACGCATTTCTGTGCAAACCAAGCTATGGGGGGGGGGTACAACCCAAGAATCAAGCCAGCCCCTCTCCTCAAGAAGAAACCAGTCTAGAAGGGACACAGACAAGTCAGTGATAGCTCAGAGCCATGGATGAGAATGATACCCCACCACTGAGGGGTACTTCTCAGAGAAGGGCTTCAGCATTGGGCTTTGGAGAGTGATATGAGTTTGCCAGGAGAAAAGGAGAACACTTGCTAAGAAGCAGAGGAAGAGCTGAGGCAGAAATATGGAGAAGGACCAGACATCCTGGTCCCACCCAGGGCAGCGGTGCCCCCTGCAACAAAGAGAGGCTGGGAGTGACGCAGAGTGTTCTCACAGCCTACTGGAATGCCACCCGGGCCTTCATGATCCTGTCTGCTCTGTGTGCCACGGCCGGCATCATCATGGGCATCCTAGCCTTCGCTCAGCAGTCCACCTTCACTCGCCTCTCCCGGCCCTTCTCAGCAGGCATCATGTTCTTGGCCTCCAGTGAGTGATCCGCCCTTCCCTCCTCCCTCCCCTCCCCTCCAGCTGCACTGGAGGGGCCCCCCACTCCTCTCCATTCCCCCCCCCTTCATCCTACCTTCCCAAGATCATCTGATCAGCCGTCCTTCCTTCCTTCCTTCCAGGAGGTCCGGCTGAGGTGGGGCTTTGTTGGTGTTTTATTACACGAGTGATTGATGGAATTGTGAGCCAGGACTGAGTTCAACCTCCAGCTCTCCTTGCCTCTCTAACCAGAGACAGTGGCCCATGAAATTCTGTATTGTGATGATTGATTGTGGCATACTAAAATTTGAACTCAGGGCTTTGTGCTTGCTAGGCAGGGTGCTCTACACCATGAGCCACGCCCCTAGCCCCGTCCTACCCACCCCTACTCTTCTGCACCTCACTCTCAATCCAGCCCCACCCTTAGCATTGGGGAGACCTTGCCCATCCCTCACCCTGCCCCTCTCCCCCCAGCCCTCTTCGTCCTGTTGGCCTTGGCCATTTACACCGGAGTCACTGTCAGCTTCCTGGGCCGGCGCTTTGGGGACTGGCGCTTTTCCTGGTCATACATCCTGGGCTGGGTGTCTCTGCTTATGACCTTCTTTGCAGGTACGGGGCCAAGGGGAGGGCAAGGCCACCGCAGAGATGTTCTGAAGTCACCTGGGCTGGGAAGTCTGGGGGCTGTGGGCACAGAGGGGAGTCTTGCAGAGTGATTTCAGGGGGACAAAAGCAGGATCTCTGTCCTCCCCCCAACCTCCGCACAGGGATTTTCTACATGTGCGCCTACCGCATGCATGAGTGTCGCCGCCTGTCCACCCCGCGCTGACTGCTGACCAAGCCGCGGCAGCTGGAAGCTAAGCCGAGGTCACTGGAGAGGAGAGGGAGGGTCTGGAGGTCCCAGTTCCTGGGGGAATGAGGAGGCTCAGCCCTGGCCTCTGGGTGGAGCCCCTGACTCCTGCATCCTGTCCCGAGGAGGAAGGGGGGAGTGGACAAGAACGGAGCCCCCACCTACCCCTTGGGTTGTTAGTACAATGGCAAATTCTTTAGAGGGTCTAATAAAACTGAGGTGAAACCAGGCCCAAGTGTGAATTGTTGAGGGGATGGGGTGGGAAGAAACAGAGGCTGGTGGGTGGGTGGAAGGGAGGGAGGGAGGGGTGCTGTGTGATGGTGGGCCCACATTTTTCAGTTTCTGGAGACCTGGGAACAGAAGACTCGTTCCTCACCCAGAATACTTCACCTTCTAGAAAAGTTGACTTCCACTCCTAGAAATGGATGGACAGGCAGCTCCCCCCCCCAGGATCCTCTCCCCTCCCAGCTCCTAGCTGGGCCTCCCCAACCTGGCCTCTTCACACTGACCATGACCTTGACTTTAACCTTTGCTCCATCCACTCATTCATGGGCTTCTTCTTCAAATGTTTACCCAGTGCCACAGGCTTTACTGAGTGGATTCTAATCATGAGAATATTTATGACATCCCATGCTAATAAATGTTATATGAATAGAATCTCAGTCCCAGAAGTGTGATTTATTAAGTTCTTTGCAAATAATAGTAGCTCTGTATTTATAGAGGTGCCTTGTGATCATAATGGAAAATGAAACCTCATTGTGATAATAATTTATCAGGGCCCATGTAAGTGGAAATATTGAGGCTTATTCTAGAGGTAATAATGATGTCAGAAGGATAACTCCAGGCTGGGTGTTGATGGCTCACGCCTGTAATCCTAGCTAAGATATGAAGATTGCACCTGTTTTTTTTTTTTGTTGTTGTTGTTTTGTCCCTCCTTCTGGAAATCTCTCTGCTGGCCTTCGCCCTCCCTCCATTGACCAGATGTGGACATGCGCTGGTCATTCTCCTCACTGTCTTTCAGAATCCTAACTTATCACCTTGTTTGTCTGCTCTGGGCAAAAGCTCTCGAACCCAGGACTCAGAGTCTGAGCCCCCCTGACTCTCTCTCTCTCCCTTTCTTCTCTGGTGCTGGACTTCTGGTCCCAAGCCTCTGTTTTGGTGGAGACCCTAGAGCTGGGGCCCTCCTCTCCCACATTAGAAAATTGCAAAACCACTGGAAAGCATGACACAGGTCCCCAATCTTCCCCTCCTACCATACCTCCCCTCCCACCTAACTCACCCCCCCCCCCCCCGCCTCAGTGGCCCACCTCTCTCCTCTACCCTCCCCCCCAGGCTGCCGTCCCTTCTCTCCTTCCTGGAATCACTCTGTAGTGTGTGGAGGCCTCCCAGAACCTGTGAGTTCTTAAACCACCACTGAAACCACCGGGGGCCTGACACCCCAGTAGCCTGCCCCAACCACACAGCAGAAACACTCTTGAGCAGGGCTGAAGAGGGGAGGGAAGGAAGCCATCCGTTATCTGCGCAACTCTACAAGGGAGGAGGTGTAAAAAGCCTTGTGTGAGGTTGTACCAGACCTCTAAGCTGCTCCAACTCCGGAGGCCTCAGGAATCCAGGCACAGGGGTGCCTTTTCCAAGGTCAGAAGTCCCGAACAGCCCCTTTGTCTCCCAGGCATCAACCCCATGGAGCCCTACCGGTCCCTGGCTCTGCTGGCTGGGTCTCTGGGCTTGATTTCCTGCCTGGTTGCTGTCAGCACCGATTTCTGGTTCGTAGCTCTAGGACCCACCTTCTCAGCCCACTCAGGCCTCTGGCCCTCGAGGTTCCACGACCCAGTAGCAGGTAAGCAGGGCTCGGGGGTCTGGGCAGGGATGGCCAGCAGGGACCAGGCACTCAGAAGTCTTATCTTCCATCAGCCTACATTCATGTGACTCAGAGTTTCTGCATTCTGGCGGCCCTCTGGGGCCTGGTGTCCCTGGGCTTTCTGATCTTGTCCTGCATCCCTGCCTTGTCCGCTCCAGGCCGAGGTCCTCTGGTGGCCACCATCACAGCCTTTGCCGCAGGTGAGGACCCCAGGCTGAAGCTGGGCCCTTGGGCTGTGGAGATCCTGCAGAAAGGGCTCAGCCATTTCTCTCCAATCCTTGTCCCCAGCGCTGTTCCTGATCGTGGCCATGGCCGTTTACACCAGTGAGCGATCGAAACAGCTTCCACATCCCCAAATTCAGACTTTCTTCTCCTGGTCATTCTACCTGGGCTGGGTCTCAGCCATCTTGTGGCTGTGTACAGGTGATCACCCAGCCTGCTTCCCTGGGGAGCATAGGGATGGGCAGGGAGGCGGTGAGGTGCTGAAACGCTTCTCTGGCCATCACAGGTTCCCTGAGTCTGTGCGCTCACTGTGGCGCCCCTCGACCTGGCTACGAAACCATGTGAAAGGAAGACAAAAAAGAAATAAAGCGAGTTTGGGGCACTGTGTTGAGACGTTGGGAGCTACAGGAAACGAACGTTTGATTCTGCCTCAGCCTTTCCCTCCTGGCCCTCGCCCTTCAACTATTTCTTTACTTTCAATAAAAATTCTGCTGAAATCTGATTGTCCCAAGATTCAGTCAAGGCAGAAGCTAATCATATAGCAGTGAACTGTGATAGCCAGAGAAAGGTGAAAGCTTCTCAGATCTGTCCCCCTGTCTGTAGGGGACCTCTGCCCTGTGTAGACATAAGCTCCCTGGCCTCTGGGTCTGACATTTTACTAATTAATTAAGGTACCAGGACTTGAACAACTCAGGGCCTTACAGTCTCACTCAACCTTGCCATTCATAGCTGGTACTCTACCACTTAAGCCACATCTCCAGTTCTGGATTTATGCTGGTTAATTGGAGAAGAGTCTCCAGGATTTGTCTGCCAGGGTTGGCTTTGAACCTTGATCCTCATATTTCAGCCTCTGGATTATCTAGGATTACAAGCCTGGGCCACCTGCTCCAGCTTCCCTCCCTAGATCCCCCCCTCCCCAGCCAGAGTCTCCCTAAAATTGTCTGAATGGGCCTTGAACTTGATACCCTCCTTTGTCTTCCGAATAGCTGTAAGTATCCCCTTCTTTCTTTCAAACGTTTGTGTCTCCCTATGTTGTTTTTTGGTTGTACTAATGGGTTATTTTTGTTGTTGCCTTTTTTTCAGGGTGTGTGTGTGGGAGCAGTCCTGGGGTTTGAACTCAAGGGATTTGCCAAGCAGGTGGCTCTACCACTTGAGCCAGGCCCAAAGCACGTTTCACTCAGCTTTTCTTTGCACTGGGGCCTGCAAGGACACAGAGAGCTGGGACCAGGATAGTTTATGTGTACCTGGAAAGTCAAGGGAATAGAAGTTTCTAGAAGGGCTTGATCTAGCAATTCATAGGTCCCAAGCTCCCCCCAGACCTAATGTCTTACCCATCATTCCATTAGAACTGCTAGCTGGTGTTATCCCTTTAAATGGTCACTGGGCAAGGGGGTTCTGGAACCCCAGAGGCCTCACAGAGACTCACCTTTCCCCACCCATTTAGGATCTGTGTTCAAGACACCCTAGGGAGCTGGGTGAGTCACTTAGGTGGATGTGGGTAGGGGTGGGGTGGTGGTGAGGGCACCAGGCCCCCAGAAGTGACATTTCACTAAGAGGGGGAAAAGGCTACAAAGCCCCAGGAACGTCAGTGGAGGGGTGTCTGGTCTCTAGAAGGGTGACTGAAGAAGGGAGTGAAAGGAGTTGAGGGTCCCTGGGCAAGGTTATTGAGGAGGGGGCCTGAGGTATGGGGGATCTGAGGAGGGAGCCTCCTGAAGTGGGAGTTTCGGGGGGCCCAATCGAACTTGTGGGGTCCTTGACAGCAGTTCCCACGACATGGGGGTGAAGCGGAGCCTTCAGAGCGGGGGTGTCCTGCTCAGTTTCTTGACCAACGTCCTCGCGGTGCTGTCCACCGCCACCAACTACTGGACCCGCCAGCACGGGGGCCACAGCGGCTTGTGGCAGGAGTGCACCCAGGGCACCTGCTCCAACATTCCCTGCCAGAGTGAGGCCCGCCCAGCGGTGTCAGGCCACGCCCCCAGCCTGTGCACCCCACAGAAGCATGGACCCCTCCCCACCCCACAGCTGCAGACCATACCCCCACCCCAACAGCGGCATGGACCCCTCCCCACCCCAGGCTCAGGTGCGGCCGCGTGCCCCATCGGGTCCCCACGGACACCTGCCTCCCTACCACACCATGAACCAACAGCCCAGACGTGACCCCCAGGTCCCCTCCGACCCCCTCGCGCCCGGGCCGGAGGGGGCTCAGCAAGGAGGGTGGTGGCCCGGAAAGCTGCGGGTCTCGGGTCGCAGCGACGCCCGCGCAGGCTGACCTGGCCCGTCCTCCCCAGCCATGCTGGCCATGACTGGAGCATGCATGGTGCTGGCGGCGGGCTTTGGCTTGGTGGCCATGGCGATGGGGCTGCGGATCCGGTGCCAAGAGGGCGACTCTCTGCGGGGCCAGACTACCAGCGCCATGCTCTTCCTCAGCGGTGAGATGGAGGCAGCACCGCAGAGGGTGGGCCAGGGGCGACCCGGAGCTCGGGGAGCTGGGCGGGGAGCGGAGGAGCTGGGCCGAGCCGGGGTGGGGGGTGTAGGGGGGGGGTGGCATGGAGCGGGGAGGCGGGGCCGCGCGGATGGGAGCGGGGAGAGGAGGGGTGGAGCCACCAGAGTTAACCAAAGGGCGTGGCTTCAGGCCACGCAGAGGGGGCGTGGCTCTGGCTGGCGGGGGCGGGGCTAAATGGAAAAGGGCAGAGGAGGGCTTGGAGGTGAACAAGGTCTGATAGGCCAGGCGGGCCCTAAGGGGAGGGGACCTGGGCGGAGAATGTGCTCTGGGCGGAGCCCAGGTGTAGCCCCCTTCCCAGGCCAAGCTTACCTGGCGTGTGGGCGCGGCCCAGGGCTGCTGCTGCTGATCGCCTTAACCGGCTACACGGTGAAGAATGCGTGGAAACAGGACGTCTTCTTCTCCTGGTCCTATTTTACCGGGTGGCTGGCTTTCCCCTTCTCGATTCTCGCTGGTAAACGGCACAGTGGGAAGAGGGCGGAGACTGCCCGGAGGAGCCCCTATCCTTGCCCCAGAGACTGCCTAGCAACTTTCCCCAGGAAACCCCATAGGGACTTCCTGGGTCTCCAGTCCCGACTCCCGTAGACTCGGGCCTTGGAACCCCAATCCTCAGTCCCCGGGCCCACCTGGGCATCCGCCCCCTTGCCCCTACAGCCGCCTTGTGCTCCCCTCCCGCCAGGCTTTTGCTTTCTGCTGGCGGACATGATCGTGCAGAGCACCGAGGCCATCAGTGGGTTCCCCGTGTGCCTGTGACGGCGCCCGTCTGGGGCAGAATAAAGAACGATTTTTAGCGCCGCGTCTCCGCGTGCTTTAGTGGGGACGTGGAAACAGGGCGTAAAGAGGTCGGGGACACGGATAAGGGTCACATGACGCCAGAGAGAGGATTAGGAAAGACGTGAGGGGAATGTGAAGAAGGGAAAAGAACCTGGAAACAGGAGGAGACCTCCAAGGGGCGTGCGCGTGAGGAGGGCGCGGGGACCCCTTGGAAACTAGAGACAGGCAAGAAGAGAGACAGACGGGGAGGCTCAGGCGTGGGGTTGGGGACACGGGCACGGAGCCTTGGGGAAACAGAAAGAAGCGATCTAGAAGGGAAACTCAGATCCGGGGACTCCAGAAAAAGTTGAGGAGGATCAGGAGAATCTAGGATCCAGTTCCCGGGCACAACCTTTCCCCTACTTCCCAGCCACGCCCCCTTCACCTAAGCTGTTTCCCTCACGCCCCGGATCCCGCCTCTCTCCCCGGATTCGGCTTCCTATTGGTCCTCTGCCTGCCACGCCTCACCCGCTTTCGCCTTCTGATTGGTTATCTGCCGGGGCCAGTGAGTGACTGGCGACGCGCAGGCGCAGAGAGCGAAACCAGGGCGGCGTGTCCCGACCCCGAAGCAGGGTGTGGGCTGACCCCGCGCGTGTGGCTGCGGCGGGAAGATGGCGGAGCTGCGCGCACTTGTGGCTGTCAAGAGGGTCATCGACTTCGCGGTGAAGGTGACCGGGCTCCCCCTCCCACCTCCCTGAGTCCCGCAGCCATATGCTTCCGGTTTCACCAGCGCACTGTCTGGGATCTTTCCTTAACTTCTGGTCTCTGCCGCCCTCCCCCCCCCCACCTCGGAATATCAAAGTCACACCTAGGGGCAAAGGTCAAGGGCTGTGAAGTTCTGACACCCGACCCCTCTGGGGTCAAGACCCCGCTTTCTTTCTCTCGCTCGGGACTCAGATCTGGAGGGCGAGTCCTGGTTAACACGGAGAAACTGAGGCACAAAGGGTTCCTCAGCTGAGGGGGGAAGGAGTGGAGTGGGGAGCAGAGCACAGACTCCCCTCCAGATCCTGAGATCCCTGCACTAGGGCTCAGGCTTTGCACACAAGCTAAGTTTTGTTCTTAGTACTCTGCACCCCAGATATGTCATCATGGAGATCAGACAGGGCCCCTGGAATCCAGAATCTGGTTGCCACCCTCCTAATTACAGGGTGAGGAAGCTCAAGCTTATGTTTGCTTGGAAGGAGAGTTCAAAGGGCCAACTTGATCAAACTGGAGGCAGAGTGTGGTGGAGACCCTGTGAGCCTGGCTGCTCCTCAAGATCATAGGTGGGGGACAGCAGTTCTCAGACTAGTGTTGCTCAGCACTTGGCCTACACCAAGCTGATAATGGTGGTTTTGGTCATCTCTGTTCCTCCATCAGACAGAGAGCTTACCTTTATACTCTCACCAGGATTCAGCACAGGAGGACTGACATCCCAGAGGCCTCGGGGTGGGTGAAACCTGGCTACAAAGTTGATTCTAATCTTGTCCCCTGCTGCTGTGGAAGTAGGGTGGGGGTTGGGAGAGGTATAGCAGACAGATGCCGGTTTGAAAATGTTAATGACTTTGAAGTGGGTATTTACTGCATGCCAGGAATCCCTAAGTCCTTCACAAGACTAACCCATTTCTATAGCCTGTCTACACTTCAGCTCATTGGATCGCTGAGGAAACAGGCCCCTGAAGGTTCTGTTACAGATCAACCAGCCTATAAGCAGCAGAGAGATTTGAAATCTAAGCAAACCCAGGTCCAGACTCTGCACTTTGCAATACCAGTGTCTGCCCACAGCCAAGTGGCCCGAGGTCGCCTCCTGTGCTGGGCCTGGCTACAATGACAGAGATGTTGCTCCATCCTTTCTTTCCTTCTTTCTTCTTCTATTATTATTACTACTATATTTTTGTGCCAGTACTGGGGCTTGAACTCAGTGACTCACACTTTCCCTTAGCTTTTTCTATTCAAGACTGGTGCTCTACCATTTGAGCCACACCTTCACTTTGGGCATTCAGCTGGTTAATTGGAATAAGGATGTCTTGATTTGTTTGCCCTGGACTGGCTTCAACCAATCTAGCTTGTAAGATTCTTAGCCACAGTTCCTACTGTATTCTCCATGCTAGTCCAGCCATCAGAAGGCATCTTATAAAACCTTCCTGGAAGCCATGCACTGGTGGCTGGTAGCTGTAATCCTAGCTACACAGGAGGCGTAGATCTGAGGCTCCCAGTTCAAAGTCAGCCTGTGCAGAAAGTCCGTGAAACTTTTATCTCCAATTATTCAGAAAAGGGCCAGAAGTGGAGCTGTGTGACTCAAGTGGTACAGAACCAGTCTTGAGCCCAAGTCTTTAGTTCAAACTCCAATACCAATGCACACACACCCAAAACAATTGAAAATGACAGGGTGTGTCATATGCAGTCAGGGTGAGTGTTTAGGTGTTTATTTTTATATATACATGTATGTGCATGGATGAAAGGTTGAGAGGTCATTTTCCAGCCTGAGGCATGGACAGGCAGTAGGAACAATCCTGTTGAATCTCCATAGTACCTAGGCAGTAAGATTGACAGGGTGCCTGGCCTGGCCTGGGAATAGGAACCCAGCTCTAGCTCCAGAGCTAAGGGGCTAAGGCCCCTTTTGGGGCACTGTGGTCCCCATGATCTGGGAGGGGAGGGGTTGGCAGCAGGCCCTGGCCTTCTGGCTGCTTTGCCATGACCCTGTCTTCTCTCCTGCCGTGCAGATCCGTGTCAAACCGGACAAGTCTGGGGTGGTCACAGATGGTGTGAAGCACTCCATGAACCCATTCTGTGAGATTGCCGTGGAGGAGGCCGTGCGGCTCAAGGAGAAGAAGCTGGTGAAGGAGGTCATTGCTGTCAGCTGTGGCCCTTCGCAGTGCCAGGTGTGCAGGGTCCCAGGGGACCCCCTGTGCTAAAGAGCTAAGGGACAGGTTTGAGAGAGGAGGCTGGGTCTGGACTCCCGGGTCTGAGGGGGGAGGGCTGGATCTGGACTCCTAGGTCTGAGGGAGGAAGGCTGGGTCTGGACCTCTGGGTCTGAGTGGGGAGGCTGGGTCTGGACTTCTGGGTCTGAGTGGGGAGGCTGGGGTCTGGATCTCTGGGTCTGAGGGAGGAGGGCTGGGTCTGGACTCCTGGGTCTGAGGGGGGAGGCTGGGGTCTGGATCTCTAGGTCTGAGGGAGGAGGTCTGGGAGCTAAGCTCTTTGGCCTTTTTGGTAACAGAAGCCATGCCAACCCTCTGTCTTGGCAGGAGACTATCCGCACCGCCTTGGCCATGGGTGCAGACCGGGGCATCCACGTGGAAGTACCGGCTGCAGAGGCTGATCGCTTGGGACCCCTACAGGTGGCGAGGGTCCTCGCCAAGCTGGCAGAGAAGGAGAAGGTCAACCTGGTTCTGATGGGGAAGCAGGTAGGTGTGGCCAACCCCCTCCCAGGGGGCCTGATTAGCATCCTGTGGGTGGCTCTGGGCAGGAACCTTCATCCTTCAGGGTTGAGCAGCTGAGCTTAAGGCTTGCTGTCTCCCTGGGCAGAGAATTTGAGCAAGGAGGACTGGTCATTCTGGGTGTCAGGGCCTCTTGCAGGGGACACCAGAGGCTGTGGTATTGGTCTCCAGGGGTAAGGGAGAAACCCCCAGTTAAGGCCAAGAGAACAGAAGGGGAAGGAGGAAGGGGTTTCTATTTCACATTATAAATAATTGGAAAGTAGCTGGGTCCCGTTGGCTCACACCTGTAATCCCAGCTACTTAGGAGGCTGAAATCTGAGGATCCAACCAGGGCAAGAAAGTTCATGGGACTCTTATGTCCAGTAAACCACCAAAAAAGCTGTAAGTGGAGCTGGGCTGTGCTGTGGCTCAAGTGGTAGAGCACAAGGGACAGTGCCCAGGCCCTGAGTTCAAGCCCTAGTACTGGTGCACATGTGCACGCATACACACACACACACACACACACACACACACACAATTGGGAAGTAAGCACAATGCTATTCTTATATCTTATACAAACATGGGCAGAAGGGGCTGTGTGACATGGCTCTTTGAAATAGCCTGGAGGCCGCAGGGTTGGGATGTGTTTCTCTGATCACAATGATTGAAGCTACTTTGAGGATGACTAAGCTTGACTGGGTCACACTGAGGTGGGACTCTGGGGAGGTCCCATGAGCAGGGCACATGGTGCAGATTGAGGAGACTGGACTGAGAGCATGGGACAGAGAGGAGCAGGAAGGGGATGGGGCTCGGCTCCAGGCACAGGGCAGTGCCGTATGGGACCAGGAGGAATGGACTGAGGAGGAAGGAGAAACTTGACTGTTATGTATTCATTTATTTACTAACAGGAAGTGTTGGTACAATGTAGATATTAATATTGCCTTTGAAACGTGAAAATCTGTGATCCTCAGATCTCATCCTCCTGGGTAGCTAGGATGACAGATGTGAGCCACCAGCACCCTTGCTTGCTACTTTTTTCTGGGTCCAGGGACCAGATGAACTGATCAGGATGCCCTTTGGGCCAGGAAGTAGATTTACTAATCACACTGGTCTTCACAAAAGAGCAAGTTTATTAGCCCCTGTACACAGACTTCAGGCACAGCTTGACCCAGGACCACACGTGGCATTGCCATCTCCAGTTCACTGTCTGTAACTCCAGCTCACCTCACATTGACTTAGTGTTCCCCTTGGGAAGGTGACAACCTTTTCCCCAAGGGCTCCACCTATTCTTCCTGGACCCATCTCCAGTCATGTGACCATCCCTGACCCAACTGGCAAAGTCCTACTGAATAATTTCAGTGTCCCAAATCTTAGCCGCTTCTGGAAGTATTTATACAGGTGTTGTCACTGGCTGGGGACCAGGGGCTACTTATCTCTGGATCCAGAGAGAATCACTCTGGACCTCCTGTCAATGAACTGACCCATGGTATGGTTTGTTTTGTCAGTGAAGTTTTATTGGACCACCCACACATATGCTTATTTGCATAGTGCCTCTGGCCACTTGCATGCTGCTCTATACTTGTGACACAGACTAGATGACTCACAAAGCCTGAAACATTTACTCTGTGGCCAATAACGGAAAAACCTTGCCAACCCTTGTTTTGTAGTGGGGGGGGAGGGGCGTGCGTGCGTGCACGCACGCACACGCGCGCACTGGTCCTAGATCTTGAACTCAGGTCCTGTGCACTGTCCTTTTGCTTTTTCACTCATGGCTAGTGCTCTACCGCTTGCACCACAGTTCTACTTCTGGCTTTTTGCTGGTTAATTGGAGATGACTCATAGATTTTCCTGTCTGGGCTGGCTTTGAACCAGGCTGCTCAGCTCTCAGCATCCTGAGTAGCTTGGATGACATGCGTGAGCCACCATCGCTGTGACCTCTGTTGTAGGTAGAGGCCTGCATGGGCCATGAGAAGCTTTGTCAGCCATCAAACAACCTTCCCTCTCCTCCGCTAGGCCATCGATGATGACTGTAACCAGACAGGTCAGATGACAGCTGGACTTCTGGATTGGCCACAGGTAAGGCCCAGACTGTGATACCATCTCTGTGCTCTCATTGGCTTACCTCTGTCCCATTTTCATTGGCTCCCCTCCATCTGTTACTTTCTCATTGGTTCACTCCAGTTGCCACATTCTCGCCTGCCTGTACTGGACTGAGCATGGAAGATGCTCTGTGCCTGTCTCAAAGTAACCTCCCCTCTCTCCTCCCTCCCCATCTCCTCCTCCTCCTCTGTGCTTCCCCAGGGCACATTCGCTTCCCAGGTGACAGTGGAAGGTGACAAGCTGAAAGTGGAGCGGGAGATTGATGGCGGCCTGGAGACCATACGCCTGAAGCTGCCGGCTGTGGTGACTGCTGACCTGAGGCTCAATGAGCCCCGCTATGCCACATTGCCCAACATCATGGTGAGTGGTAAAAGGGTTAGAGCCCTAAAGGACCTGGAGGGGCAGTATATGTCCTTCATTGGTTGGATGGGAGGGGCCTAGAAGAAGGGATCACCTGGTCACCTTGCCCAGCAGAGCATTTGTTGGGTTATCTCTGCCAGTAACAAGAGTTTGGGGACTGAGGGAGAGTTGGATAGTTGTCATAGCCAATGGAAAGGCCTCCTGGGTAACAGAAATGGCTCTCCTTGTCATTCCAGTGAATGGAAGGAGTTCCCTGAGCAACCTTGGCAAAATTGAATGGTATTGGTTCATTGGGAAAGGCTCCCTTGGTAATCTTTGCCAACAGGAATTTGTCATGTATGCCATCTTGGTTCACTAGAAAAGATTCCTGGCTTCTCTTGGCCAACAAGAAGTGTTCACTAATCATCATGTCCAGCAAGATGAGTTCTTTGGTTCTGCTTGGCCAATTTGGAGAGTTCAGTGGGTCATCTTAGCCAATAGAGAAGACTTAGTGCATCATCTCAGCCAATGGGGACAGTTTAGTACATTATCTCAGCCAATAGGAAGGGTTCAGTGCATCATTTCATACAATGTAGAGGGTTCAGTGGGATGTTTGTTGGGTCATCTCAGCCAATACAGTTTGGTGGAACAGTCCAGATAAAAGAAAGGGTTCAGCCAATGGGAAGGTCCAATGCTTTACATTGTAGCAGAAGGAGATGATATACTGAACCCATCCCATTGATTATCTCAGCTAGTAGGAGAGTTCAACTCATCAATGAGGAGGGTTCAATGGGTCAGATCAGCCAATGGGGAAGGTTCAATATTCATCTTATCCAATGGGGAGGGCTCAGTGGGTCAGCTCAACTAATGAGGGCTCAGTGAGTGAGCTTAGCCAGTGGGGAAGGTTCAGTGATCATCTTAGTCAATGGGGAGGGCTCAGTAGGTCAGCTCAGCCAATGAGGATTCAGTGCATCATCTCAGCCAAAAGTCTTGGTCCCCAAAGGGAGATCTTGAGCCTCCCAGGGCATTCTAGTAAACAGGAGTTGCCCTCACCAGGGATGGTCCTGACCAGCAGAGAGATCCTGAGGGTTCGGCCATGGGCATGGGTCTGCAGACATGTCACCATGGAAAAGAGCTTTTTGCAAGGCAGGCAGGGGCTTCCATAGTCCTCTGAGCTGTGGCTTCCTGTGTACAGAAAGCAAAGAAGAAGAAGATCGAAGTGATCAAAGCTGGGGACCTGGGCGTGGACCTGACCTCCAAGCTCTCCATGGTCAGTGTGGAGGACCCACCTCAGCGCACAGCCGGTGTCAAGGTGGAGACCACTGAGGACTTGGTAGCCAAGTTAAGGGAGGTGGGGCGGATTTGAGTCCCTTCCCTGAAGTTGAACAATAAAACCATGACTCTTCTTTTTTCCGACACCTCATCCCCTGTCCATCCATACTTTGATTCACTCATCAGACATTGGCTTAAATCTCTTGGGTACCAGGCCTTGTGCTGGGTGAGGCCTGGGAGCCCAGTGAGTCACATCTGTGCTCTTAGGGCCACACTGCTGGGGACAGAAGCTGAAATTCAGGGTGCTGGGTGTGGGGAACCTGGATGGGGTGCCTGGCTTGGCTGCTGAGGTCACAGGTGCTTCCCAGGGTGACGACCAAGTTCAACACCAGGAAGAACATCAGGGTGGTGGAAATAGCTGCTACCTGCAGGGGGTTTGCTGAGTCCTCTCACTTGCTGGGTCCTTGCTGAGTTTCAGGGTCTGAGGACTGTCCCTGAGCTTTTTTCACTCAAGGCTGGTGCTCTACCACTTGAGCCACAGCTCCACTTCTGGCTTTTTGGTGGTTAACTGGAGGTCATTCTCACAGTCTTTACTATCCTGGCTGGCTTTCAACCACAATCTTCACATCTCTGCCTCTTGAGTAGACAAATATGAGCTACTGGCACCTGGCTTCTCTTTTTAAATTTCTCTTATGCATTTATTCATAGACTCTCTCTCTCTCTCTCGCACTCTCTCTCTCTGTCTTTCTCTCTCTCTCTCAATCTCTCTCTCTCCTCTCTCTCCCATTGGTCATGGGGCTTGAACTTGGGGCCTGGGCACTGTCCCTAAGCTCTTTTTTGCTCAGGGCAGCATTCTACTTCCAGCCTCACTGCCACTTCCAGTTTTTTGGTGGTTAGTTGAAGATAAGAGTTATGGACTTACTTGCCCAGGCTGGCTTCGAATCAGGATCCTCAGATCTCAGCCTCCGGAGTATTACAGGCATGAACCACCAGCACCTGGCTTGTATTTATTTATTCAAAAGGGCCTCACCATTTAGCCTAAGCTGGTCTGGAAATCACCACTTCCAGGTTGGCTACTAACTCTAGATCCTCCTGACTTGGCCTCCCAAGTGCTAAGATTACATGTGTATACCTCCATGCCTATCTCTCCATGGGGTTCTGAAAGGTTAATTTATGTAGCATCTCCAAGAACACACCAGATACACAGACAACACTCAATCTAGCTTTTATGCTTATTACCAGTGTGGTGAGGACTGGAAACTGCACACAGACCCCACCCAGGCCAGCATGGTACTAGTCATTGCCCCTCTCAGGTTCAGCTTTTCCCTCCAGCTGTGCAGCCTACAGATGCCTTGCCATCTCTCAGCCCTCATCTCTTTTTTTTTTGGTGCCAGTCCTAGAGCTTGGACTCAGGGCCCGAGCACTCTCCCTGGCTTCTTTTTGCTCAAGGCTAGCATTCTGCCATTTGAGCCACAGTGCCACTTTTGGCCATTTTCTATATATGTGGTGCTGAGGAATCGAACCCAGGGCTTTCATGTATACGAGGCAAGCACTCTAGCCACTAGGCCACATTCCTAGCCCCAGCTCTCATCTCTTGGCTTCTGAAAAGGAATGCCAGGCATAGAGGGCATTTAGAAGGACTCAGCCCAGTAATACATGGAAGGAATTTAGCGTGGTTCCTGGTGCAACATAAATAGTAATTATTGTTATGGTTCTTAATAAGGTGAGACATGAATGGCAAGGTGTGGTGTAGCCAGATTGGAAGGAGTGAAATCATTCCAGGTAGAGGAAACAGCACAAGCAGCAGGCAGCATCACCGGAAGTGGGGAGGAGTGGTGGGTTCGCCCAGGAAGTCTGTTCTGGGGTGGAAAGACCCTCAGTGGACTGGGGGAAACTGGATGTTGGACAGGAGACAGAGGAGGGATGGGCATAAGATGGAGTCTCGGCAGTAGAGAGCAAGAGGAGGGGATAGGACTTGAGGCTCAGGAGGCAAAAGGGTTCAGAGGGTGAGGGGTGGGAGGGAGGGTGGTGGAGCACCTGCTCAGGTGAGAGAGCCATCCTGGAAGAGCCAGGAGGAGGCTGGGGTCAGCTGGAGGATGGTGAGTTCAGCAGCAAGCAGCACCTGCATTTGGAGGGGGTGGGGTGCTGTGTGGAAATCCAGCTCTGCACCTCGAGAGATGGCTGGGGGAAGACAGCAACTTGAGATGGGGATCTGAGTGCTAGGAAGCTATGGGGCCAGAGGAGGAGGAGAGAAGCAGGGGCAGACATAGATATCTGAGGCTTCATGGAAGAGAGACTGGACTGGAAAGCCAGAAGAGGGCAAGAAAGAAGGCTGAGTAGAGGCCAGGACATATGAGGAAGGGCTCCCCAAACATTGTTTCACTCCTTTAGGAAGTCTTCCTGGTTTCATTCCCTCAGATTTGCGAGAACATTTTTTTTTGGGGGGGGGAGGGCTGGGACTCATTTCCCCTAAGGGTGGGGAATGCAGGGTTCAGGCTGGACCTATTCATCCACAAACAGGACCAACCAATGATGTAGACAGATGGGGTGAGGTCTGCCACTAGATCTCACTGGAGGACCCTGGCACCTCCCACTAGGTCTGGCTCCCTTCCCTGCCCAGGAAGCTAAGCCATCATTCCTGTCTGACTCGTCTGACCCAGGAGGCACCCATGCAGGGGCTGGGTCCTGCTGCTCCAGTGTCCTCCCTGGGGTGTAGTGGGCACCATGGGCACCTCCTGGGCTTTGCCCCTCTTCCTACTCCTAGGTAAGTTAACTGCTCAACCCTCCCCCCTAGCAGTCCCCCTTTCCAGGAACCCCTCCCCATGGCTTCCCCTCTTTGCTTTGCAGGCTCTGGAGTCCAGATCCTTCCTCTCGGATCTACCTTGGGGCTTCAGCAAACCTCTGTCTCCTTAGATGCTGTCAACTCCTCTCAGAGCCTGGGGTTGAAAGTTCCCTCCATCCGATCCCCAAGCCCGAACTCAGATCAGTCTGTAGGTTCCCAACCAGCTCATGAAATCTCTGGTTCTACGGCTCTTCCTGAATCCCTAAATGGAAAAGATGAGCCCGGGTCCCTGTGGCCACATGCTTCCACGGAGAGAGGAACGTCCATCCAGGATCCTACCTTCTCAGAGCTCTCTGGCTCTAACGTGTTTTCTGACATCTTGGATGCTCAAATTCCTGTCCAAAATGCCACACCTCTCTTCTCCCCGAAGACCCCGGCTTCCAATATTTCTGCTCAAGATACCAAAGCATTGGTCAGTGCTCCTGGTTTGAAACTCCCCACCAAGAGTCAGGACCTTGAACTTTCTGCCTACAGCCCTGAACTCAAAGTTTCTTTAGAAACCCATCCAGCGGAAAGCTTCCCCCAGCAGGTGGGGGGCCCTCTTGCCGTGCTTGTGGGGACCACCATTCGCCTCCCCCTGGCTCCAGTCCCCAATCTTGGCCCCCCGGCCCCCCTCGTGGTCTGGCGACAGGGCTCCAAGGTGCTGGCAGCTGGGGGCCTGGGCCCCGGGGCCCCTCTGCTTAGCCTGGACCCTGCTCATCGGGACCGCCTGCGCTTTGATCAGGCGAGAGGGGGGCTGGAACTTGCTTCTGCACAGATGGAAGACACAGGGCTCTACACTGTGGAGGTCATTCGGGGCGGGGTCTCTCGGCAGGTTCAGGAGTTCACAGTGGATGTGTATGGTAAGTGGGACCCAAGACCCAGATGGGGACAGGGGTTGGGGAGGAGGGATATGAGGGGATAGGGGATAAGATAGGGTGCCCTAGGGAGGAGGATTGATGTCTGAAACCTGGAGTGTGAGGTTAGGAGGGCTGGGATGTGGAGTCCTGGGTCTGAGGGAGGAGGTTGGGATTTAGACCCCGGAGTCTGAGGGAGGAGGGCTGAGTCCTGGATCCCTAGGTCTGTGGTCTGGTGGGTGAGCCCTGAGAGCTTAGACGCCTGGGCAGTGAGGTGGGTAGGGTGCTAAAAAGAGAAACTTCCCCCACCTCGAAATCCTGAGCAAGAGCGAGCTCTTGGGGCAGGTTCCCCAACCGGCCCTGCCCCTGCCTCTCCTCTTCAGAGCCTCTCCCCCAGCTGTCGGTGCAGCCCAAGGCCCCAGAGACAGAAGAGGGGGCCGCCGAGCTCCGGTTGCGTTGCGTGGGGTGGAAGCCGGGTCGCGGGAAGCTGAGCTGGAGCCGGGACGGCCGCGCCCTGGAGGCTGCAGATCCCGAAGGCAGCGCCTCGCAGCCCCGAATCCGCGCAGAGGGCGACCAGCTGCGCATCGCGCGCCCTGGGCGCGGGGACCAGGCCCGGTACACCTGCAGCGTCCGCAGCCCCTTCGGCCACCGCGAGGCCGCGGCCCTCGTCAGCGTCTTCTGTGAGAGGGGGCACCTGGAGTCAAGGGTCTGGATTTCCTGGGGTGCAGGGGCGGGGTCCCTAAACTTCACGGTCTCGCCCCGTCCTGGGGCGCAGGGGGCGAGGGGTACCCCTGATCCTCACCACCCCGTACTGCTCTGCGCGCAGATGGCCCAGACCCGCCCGTTATCACTGTCTCTTCCGACCGCGACGCCTCCCCGGCCCATTTCGTGTCCGCGGGCACCGACGTGACCTTGCGCTGCGCCGCCGCCTCGCGGCCGCCCGCCGACATCGCCTGGAGCTTGGCGGACCCCGCGGAGGCGGCGGTGCCAGCCGGGCCTCGCCTCCTGCTGCCCGCCGTGGGGCCGGGCCACGCGGGCGCCTACGCCTGCATCGCCTCGAACCCGCGCACCGGCCGCCGCCGCCGCTCGGTGTTCAACCTCACGGTGGCGGGTGAGAGCGGCCGGGGCGGGGCGGAGAAGGCGGGCCGGGCGGCGGGGCTCTCCGGGAATGGGCGGGGCCAGCAGGGTAGCCTTGCAGAGGCGCGGCGAGCGAGTGGGACGAAGGGTGTCAGGGGCGTGGCCATCTGTGGAGCGCGACCAGCAAATGAACGGGAGGGGCAGCGACGGCCTGGGTGGAGCCGACAGGTGGGCGTGGCCATCTAGGTGAGAAGAGGTGCCTACGTTGAGGCGGGGAGGCCAGCTAGGGAAGGGCGGAGCGAGGGAGAGGACTGAGAACCATAGGTGGGCCGGCTCTCAGGAGAGGGGTGGGACCCAGCGTAAGGAACGGGGGGAAAAGGTGGGTGGGGCCAGTCGACGGGGGCGTGGTCATATTTGGCGGGCGGGGCCCATCTTGAGGGAGCTATTCCCGCGGGTGGGCGCAGGAGGCGGTGATTGCTGACAGGATCAGCCTACCTAGCAGAGAGGGTGGAGCCAGCAGGAGCAGAGGGAAGAAGCACCTGGGCCGGGCGCATTACTTTTCCACAAAGTGAGCCGTGGGAGTCAGATGGCAAAGGGTGAGATTGGACAGGGAAGGGACTGAGCCGCCCGGGGCTCGTTACCTGGTCCAGGGTTGGGGGCCGAACATAGGGACGGGGGTGCACGCGGGAGAGCGGAGGTACCTGCATGTAGGGGAAGCTTCTGGAAAAACTCTAGGAGGGTAGAATAGCCTGGAAAAGGCTGGGAGCTGGAAAGAGAAGAGCTCGGTGAGGTTTGGAAGGAATCAGTGTGAAGATCCAGAGGAAAGGGTGGCAGTGGTTGGGGTCGCAAGTCCTTCACTTAGAGAGGATGTGGTCAGCCTGCGTAGAGGTGCGAGTGTGTGAAAAGGGGTGGGGTCATCATGCCACAGATGGGAGGACAGACATTGGATCCAGCGCATCTGCCTTTTCTCTGCAGCGCTTCCCCCGGGGTCCCCACAGTGTTCAGTGGAAGGCGGTCCTGCGGATCTCAGCCTCCGTTTTCGCTGTTCGTGGCCTGGCGGGGTCCCGGCTGCCTCCCTGCAGTTCCAGGGTCTTCCCGAAGGCCTTCGTGCAGGGCCGGCTTCCTCGACTCTCCTGGTGGCCGTCCCCGCCCACCCGCGGCTTAGCGGCATGACCATTACCTGCCTGGCCCGACACCTCGCAGCCACGCGCACCTGCACTGTCACCCCAGGTGAGAAGGCCAGGCCGCTTTGGTTCTTTGGGATACTGAGGCAGGAGGGAAGAGGGCTGAGTCCTTCCTTCCTTATTTCACAAGGGGCAGAATGAACCCAGACAAGAAACAAGGAATGGTTAGGGTATGGGGACAGAGAGGGCTGTATCTCCTCATGCATTTACTCTAGACAGATCAACTTGAACTTAGTGGCTCACACCTGCAACCCTAGCTACTCAGGTAGCTGAGACCTGAGCATTGTGGTTTAAAGCCAGGCCCAGCAGGCAAGTCCCTGAAACTCTTATCTCCAATGAAGCCCCTCCCCCCCCCGACAAAAAAAAGGCCAGAAGTGGAGCCATGACTTAAGTGGTACAGCACCAGTCTTGGGTGATAAAGCTAAGTGCCCGCCACCCTTTCATACATTTGAAGAACCTGCCCAGATCTTGAGTTCAAGCTCTAGTACTGGCACAAAACAGCAAAAGCAGTAATCATTTTCTTCCCCCAAAAGTAATGAATATCTGAGAGAAGTGAATTTCACAGCACAGGGTCTGGTCGCTGGAATGCAAGACAGTGCCTGATCAATGGGTCCTTTTACTAATACTGATTACTTGAACAAAACACACAAGGCTTGTTATTTGCCCTGAGTTATGCCATTGTCTCTCCTAACTGGACTTTTTCCTCCACAGAGGCCCCCCAGGAGGTGCTGCTACATCCCCTGGTGGCAGAGACCAGGTCAGGGGAGACAGAAGTGGTACTGGAGGCCTCTGGCTGTCCCCCACCCTCACGAGCAGTCTGGGCTCGGGAAGGCAGACCCCTGGCTCCAGGAGGAGGGGGACGCCTGCGGCTCAGCCAGGATGGGCGCAAGCTCTTCATCAGCAACTTCAGCCTTGACTGGGACCTGGGGAACTACTCTGTGCTGTGCAGCGGAGCACTGGGTGCTGGGGGCAACCAGATCACACTTGCTGGTGAGCCCCACCTGTCCAGCCCTTCTCCCTCAAATGCCTCAAACCCAGGGGTCCAGGCCCCAGCCCCTTCCTCTTTCAGATCCAGGAATATGTGTCTCCATGACCTTTGCCCTTGGGATCCAGGCTCCCAGCCCCCTTCCTTCTCCCTTCAACACCCTGAGAGCCCAGCCATCCCTCCCTCTGTCCCCAGGACCCTCCATCTCCTCGTGGAAACTACAAAGAGCCCGCAATGCAGCCGTGCTGACTTGGGATGTGGAACGCGGGGCCCTGATCAGTGGCTTCGAGATCCAGGCATGGACACAGAGATCTGACCTGAGCAGAGTCACCAACTACAGAGACTGGGTCACCCTGCTTTTTCTGGGACCTGGAGAACGGTCTGCTGTGGTGCCACTCTCTCCTGGGAATCCCAGGACCTGGGTCTTGCGGATCCTGCCAGTCCTGGGAGCTCATCCTGGGACTCCATCCCAAAGCCGGGTCTACCAGACAGGTGAGTTGGGGCATGGCAGCTTCTTTCTGGCTTCCTCTTCACATTCTGCCAGCCCTTCTCAGGATGTCACATTGGATTGTCCTTCCATCTCTGTAGAGGTATCCTGAGGTTGCTGTAAGACTGTAGCATGTGCCCTAGGTGGTGTTAAACCACAAACATTTCTTTCATGATTCTCCAGGATCTGCCCCTGGTCATCCCTCCCCCACTCCATTTCACATCCTGCATCCATGTTAACATTTGCAGAACACAGAAGACTCTTTCCCACTCTGAGATTCTGCCTTCTTCTTTCTTTCTTTCTTTTTTAAAGGGCCTTACTATGTAGCTGAGTCTGTTCTCGAACTGACAAACTTCCTGTTTCAGCCTCCCGAGTGCTTGGTTCTCAGTAGGGAACCACCATGCCAGGCTAGACTTCTCCATTTTCTATTCCCTCCACTTGGAACATCCTTCCACCTTTACTCCTCAGACCTCCTCTGCAGTGTCCCCCCCCTTCTGCACACTTTGTAGTTATGTTGTATGTGCTCATTTATTTCTGACTCCTTTCCTAGAGCAAAAGCCCATGAAGGTAGATACCTTGCCCATTTTTTCTCACCATTGGAGCCTTAGCCACCACAGATTTCAGGCACAGTAAATGAGCTGAGACTGCCACGATCCCCAATTCCTGGGTTCTGAGTGGGAGGGATATGGGGTGTGGACTCTTGGGTCTTGCCTTGAATTTTCTGTTTGTGTTTCCAGGCCCCACTCTGAGCCCTGGAGCCATCGCTGGCATCATCCTGGGATCCCTACTAGGCTTGGCGCTATTGGTCGGGCTCATTGTCCTGTGTATCTGCTGCCTGCGGCACTCCCGGGGTGAGTGGCAGCCTTGGGAAGATGGAACTGGGGCCAAGTGGGAGGGCCATTAGCAAGATGCCCATCAGAGGCCTAGTGAACCAATCAGTACAGCCCTACAGCATCTGTCCTGCCTTCCTCCTACTATGCCAGCCAATCCCAGTAAGGCTCAGTCTCTCAAGACAGCTTCTCTTGCTATTTGCTGGGTCTGCGTGGTGGAGCAGTCAATCAAGTGTGTTTGGTCCTCTTCTTCATCCTTGCTCAGGAAAGGCTCCTACAGGAAAGCAGGGGCCCCTGAACTTTGCACCTATGATCACCCCACCAAGAAAGACCACGCAGAAGAGTGTGACCCCAGTACAGACTCCACAGCCACTGCCTATCAAATTCCCACTGAAGGACCCCAGTCCAGACAGAGACCACCAAGTGAGTGCAGGTGACCCAGAGATGGGGAGGAATTGGTACTCTATAATCAGGAAGATGATGAGGTGTTCTCAGTTCCCTCTCTCCAGTTTTTAGTTGTTACTTTGCAAAGTTGATAAACTTTTTTTTTTTTTGCCTTCTTGAGACAGTGTCTCACTATGTAGCCAAAGCTGGCTTTGAATTCCTGATCCTAATGCTTCTGCTTCCCAAGTCCTGGGATTACAGGTGTGCACAACTGTGCTCAGCTCCCATATTCTTTTTTAAGGATATAATCATTGGATAGGACTTTCCACCCAGTTCCTATGTCTTCTTTTTTTTTTTTTTTTTTTTTTGCCATCCCTGGAGCTTGCCTCAGGGCCTGAGCACTGTCCCTGGCTTCGTTTTTACTCAAGGCTAGCACTCTGCCACTTGAGCCACAGCACCACTTCTGGCTGTTTTCTACATATGTGGTGCTGGGGAATCAAACCTGGGTCTTCATGTATACAAGGCAAGCACTCTTGCCACTAGGCCATATTCCCAGCCCAGTTCCTATGTCTTTAAAGGAACAATGAATCCTACTTTCTCTTCCAAAAGGGTGTGGGCCCTCCTTCTCGCCACTCTATAAAAAGCAGGCAAGACTTCCATCCTTTTTTTCTTGGAAGTGAGTAGAATTTCTTTGTTTCTACATAAAAGTTAGGTTGTTGCCTGGTCCCCAAAGGTGGCCAGATATTTCTCCCCTCTTGCAAGTGGAGAGAACCTTGCTAGTTTCTGAAAAGTTTGGGGAAAGGAGATGGATACATCAGGTCATATTCAGGGTCCTCCTGAGGTCACCCCCTACCCTGCCTTTCTTTCAGCTCATCAGCCCCCATCCAGTCATCTGTCCAGGTGGAGGCTCACGGACTGTTCGGACAGCCACGCAGGTGTGATCAGAGCTGGTGGCCAGCTCTGTATGGTATCTGTTGCCCCAGCAGCATGGAGGGACTGCAATCACTTAGGGGAGAAGCGCTCTCTCTCTCTCTCTCTCTCTCTCTCTTTCTCTCGCTCTCTCTCTCTCTCTCTACCTCTTTCTCCCTGTCTCTCTCTCTCCTCTCTCTGTTTCTCTCTGTCTCTCACTCTCTCTTATAGAAGAAGGCTCACTGCGTGTGAGCACCTGGACTAGGAGAGATTCCTGCAGATCTAACAATGTTCTGCTTAAGCTCAGAGGTGGGGCTTGCTGTGTTGCTAGGAGCCAGAATGGGCGCCTGGTGATTGGTTCTAAGTTCACATTGCATCCTCCAGGCCACGCCCCTTCCGGCTCCTGCCTCAACTCTGCCACTCTTCAAAATCTTGTAAAAATCTGCACACTGCCTTTTTGATGTTACCAAGACTTCTCATCCTGACTTTGAGATGTCTTGTGGCTTGACCTCTGCCAGCTTCAGTCACCTTTCTTCCCCAGGACTCCCCATGTACCCCAGCAGTACCCACTGTCCCTCACCTCTTTTTTTTTTTTTTTTTTTTTTACTCTCCTGGTAGTTGTCCCTAGAGTTTGCTCTGTCTGGCACTTTTCTCTTTCCCTCATGGCATTAATTTAGCAAGTCTCAAGGAAACTTTTCCCATTTTTAAAGTCCCCTCCTCCCATTGTGGATCAAGATCCCACAACCCCTGAACTTTCCCCCGTGTAAATACACAGTAACATATGAGGCCTAGATTCCCTCTTTAGATGGAGACCTTCCAGAAGACTCAAACGCTGTCATGCCTTTAACCCAGGACTTTGCACATGGCAATCAATAAACACACTGGTTGACTGAGCCAATGTTTTGGTGCCAGTGAAGGGCTGGTCTTTCAGCTTCTCTCAGCATGATTATGGCTTTCTCTTGCAAGCATGTTCCCCACCCCCATGGAGAATGTTCGTGGCACCTTAGTGGGGATTCTCCCAGGTTCTAGTAACGACATAAACTATGTCGAGAAAGGGTTTAGTGACCCCATCAAGGGTCTGGGCCGTTTGAGACTTTCTACTCCACTACTTGCAGTGGGTAGTCATGTGCTCCCTTGTGGGAGGTATCCTGTAGCAGTTTGGCTGCTGCCGCTCTGATCATCACATCTTCACACAGTTGTATCCAAAGAGAAAAGAAAGAGGACAGGGTTCTCTTCCCCAAAACATTACCTCTCTCTCCCTCCCCCTTCCTCTCATGAGTGAAGGAGGGGAGATATGATGAGAGGAGAAGGTAGGAGAGGAGAGGGAGAAACTTCATTGGAAGCCTATCAGCTAATATCCCTTGTGTCTCCAACCACTCAATCCTCAATGACTCAGACCTCTGCAGGCAGAGACTTTGGAAAAAGGCGTTTTATTGGTGTGGTGGTCTCAACACTCCCCATGAATTGGAACACACGGCCCCCAGGGTCCCCCCGCCCCCCCCCCCGCTCCCCTCCCTCTTCCCACCCCATCCTGGGCCCTGGGAATGGAAGACAATGTGGGATGGGGCCCACGCCCCCGTCTGAGGTACGGTCACTACCCCTTGCCCCCTGCCCTCTGCTGTCTTCCCCACCAAGCTCTGGGTGGTGTAGTTTGGGTGAGCAGTTACAGGTCTAGGGGGTTGCAGGGCAGGTGACATGGTGTCTTTGTCTGGGCTCAGGACATCTGGGTGATGCCCCCCAACTCTTCATGGTGTGGTGGCCAGGGTAGATGATTCTGGCCATCCTAGAGCGGAGAACTCAGCCTCTCGGTGCCCCCTTCCTGACCACAAGGGTCCACCTTGAGTGCAGTCCTGGTTACTGCCTACGGGACAGCGGGAGCCAGGAGATATTGCTGGTCACAGGCGCTGGTGCGTGTGTGTCTGAGTGTGTGTGAGCGCGGTCAGGTCAGCCTTTGGGAGGTACAGTCGGTGGAGCCACTGGGGGTCCCACACCTGGAGACCAGCTGCAGAGACCCAAGGGGCAGCTGGTGGCCAAGGGGGAGGGAAGCGGTGATGGGGGTGGGGCAAAGCACTGAGACAGACAGGCAACAGCTGTGCAGCTGGCCTGACAGTTGTATGGAAGCACCGATTGGCCCAGGAAGGGGGCCAGAAAGTTCGGGGTGTGTGTGGGGGGAACAGGGTAAGTGGGAGGGTTTCAGGCCCCTAAGCCAGTGGTGGGGCTTCTGGCTACAGGCAGCTGGTGGTGGAGCAGAGAGAACGCAGCCAGAATGGAGATTCCCCAAGCTAGTCACAAGGCTGAGTGCCAGCGGGCTGCGCAGGAGGTGCCTTTCCCGAGAGAAGGGAGGGGTGGGTGTGCGTGCATATAAGGGAAAGGCAGGTCAGTCTCCTGTCAGCATCCACCGACAGGACCCCATCCCAACCTCCAGCCAGGGCAGAGAGGCAGCGGGGTTGGGTGCGGGACATGAGGTGGCAGGGACGGAAGACTGCTGGTCCCCCCTACCCCTCAAGCCCACCCGAACACACATAAACACCCACACACAACACGTGGGCTCACATTCACACACCCATCCACACACACAAACACACACGAGCCAGTTGACAGCCTGAGCTAAGAGAAGGGCGCGGGGTGGCCGGGGGTGGGTCGCAATTGGAACGGTGAACAGGTGGCGAGAATGGCTGTAGAAAGATGGACAATTTTACAGTATCCCTCACAGTGACGGGTTTTCTAAAGATCTTTCTCCTCCTTCCTCCTCCTCCTCTTCCTCCTCCTCTTCTTCTTCCTCTCCTCTTCCTCCATGGCTGAGAGCTCTTCTCCGCCCCCTCCAGACTCAATGGCGCTTTCTCTCTCCCCCTATTCTCTTCTCTTGGCCCGAGGCCCCCTGCAGGGGGAGACGCCTGCGGTGCCTACATCCTCCACCACAGCCAGCCCAGGGCAGACAGGAGAGTCAGGGGCCCCGGGGGCCTGGGGGCTGAATTCTCCAGGGATCCTGGGCCTGGGGAGAGAGAGAGAGGGTCCTGGACGTGGGGCCCTGCACGATGTGTCTGCATTACCCTCCAAGTTTCTCATCTACCTCTCTAACTTTGTGCCAATACTGGGGCTGGAACTTGGAGCCTTGCACTCTTATTTGGCTTTTTTTGCTCAAGGCTGGTGTTCTACCACCAGAGCCACACCTTTTTTCTTGTTAGTTGAAGGTTAAGGGTCTCATGAACTTTTCTACCCAGGGAAGACTTTGAACCACGATGCTCTGATCTCAGTCTCCTGAGTAGTTAGGGTTATAGGAATGAGCTGCCGGTGCCCAGCTTCCCTTTGCTTTTTTGAGACATGGTCTTGCTGTATATGTCAAGGTGGTCTTAAATTCTCCATCCTCCTTGTCTTCACTTTCCAAACCAGCTGGGGGATGTGAGGTGGCGAGGTTTGGGGTACCAGCCATCTCCGGCGGCTCTGTATTATTACAGCAGCCTCCTTCCTGGTAGTCTACCTCCACTCTGACCCAGCCCCTCCCACTAATAACGATTCACAAGCTCACCAAGCATAAGCACCTCCCGGCTTGACAACCTCCAGTGGCTCTGCCTTGTGCGGTTCAGCAAAATCCGGGTGGCTCTGATGCCCCTTCCTCTTTAAGGGCAGGTGCCCAGGGTATGCCCCCTAACTCTTCTAGTCCCCAAATCTTGTGTCTTTTGTACAACTGCTGTATCCCTAGTGAGTAGCCCTTACTGGCCACTCAGGGGATACTGATGGAATGGATCGCTTTCTTTGTTCATTGAAAAGCTCTAATATCAGCCTCTGGCCCTTTCCTAAACTCTGGAATGGGTAGGAGGCAGCAGGGTTTCCATGCCCCACTCCAGCCCCACCCGCCCCTGGGCCCCGCCCATCAGGCCCCGCCCACTTCTAGGCCTTGCCTCACAGGGCTCTTCTTCACTCTCCCGGTCCCGACCCCATCCGAGCTCCACCCCTAAGGTCACGCCCTCTTCCACAGCCCCGCCCCCCAGCCCCTACTCACGCAGGAGCCGCATGGAGGCGCTGGACGCTCCCAGCCGGTTGGCGGCGCGACACGTGTAGTTGCCGTAGTGCCGGGCGCTCACGTTGGCGAAGAGCAGCATGGAGCGGGTGCGCTCCGTCTGCACCTTCAGGCCCTCGGCCGCGCCGCTGCTCAGCCTGCGGGACAGCAGTCGGCTTGGGCAAGGTTCCCCATCGGGGTGCGGCGCCTAGCCCAGCCCTCCGGCTTCCCTTCCCAGGAGACCCAGCATCTGCCACGGACCCCAGAGGCCCCTCAGGGGCCCCCTCTCCAGGCCCCGCGCCCCCGTGGCCGCCTAAAACTTGCCGCTGGATCCCGGCCCCAGAGTTATCGGAATCGCCCTGGGGACTCAACATTGATCACCCTGGGAACCCGGCAGTCTCCCCGTCTCCCCGGGACCTGCCGGGGCCTGGCAGTCTCCTGCCATGGAAGCCGCCCGTCCCCTCGCTCTGCAATGCAAGGGCCCCCTCCTCTCCCCTGCCTCCCCCGCCCCCGCCCCTCCAGACCCCCGGATGCCGTCCTCACAGCCTGTCATCCTTGTACCACTGGAAATCCGCGGGCGGCACGGCCATGGCTTCGCAGCGCAGGAGCGCGGCCCGGCCTGGGGCGGTGCGCGCGCTGGTCACGTCCGTGATGGTCGGGGGATCTGGCGAGGGGCGGAGGCCAGCAAGGTCTCTTAGCTGCTGGGGCAATATCCACCCCCCTCTCCGCCCCCGTGCCCTCCTCCAGCCGACCTGGAGTGCTGCCCAACGTCCTTCTCCATGGAACAGCCCCCTTCTTCCCAGGGGAATCCAGGAACCGCCCCCTCCTTCCCCTAACACCCCCCCCCCCCCCGCGCCTAGTGCCAGGAGCGCTCACAGTTGACGGTGACCAGCACCCGGCGGCTGTCGGGCGCCGAGTTAACGCCATTGTGGGTCACACACTCGTACTCCCCGGCCTGGCCCCGCTGGATGTCGGAAATCTCCAGGATCTCGCCCTCCGAGGTGAAGCCGTCTGTGAGGGGAGGGTGGAGGAGGGGCGGGGCCGGACACAAACACTTAACACGGGACAACACGGGCACAACACGGACACACATCAGCGGGGCGGGCACAGCAGGGCCTGGTGTGCCCGGGTCAGTAGGAGTTGGGAAGGGCCTGTGGGGTGGGGCAGGAGCAGGAACCCAGTGGGGAGAGTGGGGAGACTCCAGGGATCTGAAACCCTCTGTGGGAAGGAGCCAAGATCTTGGATCTCAAAAGAATCTGGGAGCTACAGATTCAGCGGGTGCAGATCTAGAGTCCAGTAATGGAGCTCCCGGGATCCAGAGAATCAGAATCTGTTGACCAGATCCAAATGTCTGGGATCCTCTGACAGATTCACCATCCAAGCAGATCCTCTAGGACTTAGGACATCAATTGACCAGGATGTTAAGACCAGGATTCCAGGGCTTAGAAGCCACAGTGTAGGCTCCAGGAATCTGTGTTGGGCCATTGGTTTCTGAGGCCTCAGGGGACCCATGCGTTAGGATCTAGAGATTGATTGGCACCATGGATCTCTAAATCATAGTGTGAGGAGCCAGAGACTGGGGATCTGTGGAGACCCAGCTAACAGTGCTGGTAGGTGATGTCTTGGTCCTGGGCTGTGACGCTCAGGCCCCCAGGTGCTATGTTTAGGGGCAGCTGTGAGAGGTGACCCAGTGCTCATTAAGGCAAGGGAGAAGGCCGCTCCTGTTTCCCTGCACATCTGAGCAGGGTCCTGAGCACATGCGTTTCAGGCCACTTCCCAGGGTGTGTGGATGCTGAGTGAGGTCTGAGGACCATGCTTTGAAAGCTGGCAGGTAGGGCTGGGAGCATGGCTTAAGTGATGGAGCCCTTGCCTAGCAAGTGCAAGGCCCTGAGTTCAAGTCCCAGCACTGCCAAAAAGAAGAAGAAAGAAGAAGGAAGGAAGGAAGGAGAGGATGAGAAGGAGGATGAAGAGGAAGAGGAGGTAGAGGAGAGTAGAAAGGAGAAAAATATCTTCCCAGGCTAGAGCACCCAACAGGACAGTGGTAGGAGATGACTGGGAGATGGGAATGTGGCCAAGGCCCAGGCTCCAGCCTGGCATGTGGATCTAGTGGTGGGATCCTGCATCCAGGAAGACCCATGACTGGGAACAGTGAGGCAGAGGCTGGTTTGGCAGATAATCTGGAGGCACTGGCCATGTCTGGGCAGCAGGAGGGAAACCAATGGTGAAGTGCTAAGGGCCTGGGGTCTAGGGATGAACACCAGGGCAGCAGGGGAAATTAAATCACTGTAAGGGGTGAGGGTAGGTGTCTAGGGGATGGAATGGCCCAGACTGGCCAGGGGTGGGGTCCTCACCTCGGAGCTGCCTCCAGGTGACCGTGGGCTCCGGCCGCCCCACGGCCAGGCAGAGCAGGTTCACGTCGCCCCCTTCATTGACTGTCACAGGTGAGGAGATATTCACAATGCGGGCGGGCACTGTGAGCAGGGCAAGTGGTCAGTGATGGGGTGCACGGGCAGCCCCAGGCCTTCTCCCTCAGACACAGGGGTTAAGGCCTCAGACTCCTCTCTCAGACCTAGAGGCCTAGGCCCAAGCCCTCCACCTTGACCCAGGAGTCCAGACCCTAGTCCTTTCTGACTCAGGAGTCCAGGCCCCGGCCTTCCCCCTCAGACCCAGGGGTCCAGGCCTCAGCCCTCCTTCCTGACCCAGGAGTCCAGACCCCAGCCTCCTCCCCCAGACCCAGGGATCCAGGCCCCAGCCCTTTTGCTCCCTGCCAGCCCCCCCCCCCCTGTGGATTTCTGGCACCCCATCTCTCCTTCTTGGAATCCTGATGCAGGCAGGGCTCATGCACGGCTGGTTCATTCTGTACTCAGGCTCTGCAGGTACTGCAACTTTTCTAGCACTAGCTCTGTGTCCAGCCCAGTGTCATACCTAGGAAGCCCCTCTTTGAGCCTTGCCTTGGAAAATCCAGCTCTGATAGGCATGAAGAGCCCACCTAGTATATCCTCAGCCCTTACAAGGTGCTGAGTTCCTGGTGCCCAGAAGGCCCCCAGCACTCCTTTCCCACCCTGAATCCCCCTTATCCCAGGACATTCCCTCTGCCTGGATGATATCTCCTGCTTGGATGTGTCCCTGGGATTGGGAAATAGCACCACGGCATTGGGGGCCCGGCACCCTCCTATGACCTACGGGGCGTGCCTACCATAGGGTTCCCCCGACATGTTCAGGGGTGCACCTCAGGCCCTGGGAGGCTCACCATGGACGATGAGGTAGAGCTGTGTGGTGTAGGGCTGGCGGCGGGTCTGGAAGGAGCAGGTGTAGAGGCCCTCATCGCCCAGCGCCACCTGGGTGATGAGGATGGAGAACTCCTCGGGCGTGTTGATGAGCAGCCGCACCCGTGGGTCACTGGTCCAGCGGTCATTGCCCGCATACAGGATGTTGGAGCGGTTCAGCCAGGCCACCCGAGTCACGTGCTCATCGATGAAGCAGCTGTGGGGGGACAGGGAGAGAAGGAAGGGGCTTCCTTCTCTCACTGCACAGCAGCCAGCCCCCACTGCAGGCCCTGGGTGAGGTTGACCCTGCTGTGCCTGCCTTGTGGGTAGGTAAACTGAGACTAAGATAGGACAAGTGGGGAGTCCAGGGGTGCAGCAGTTCATGGTAGTTGAGGGACTGCTATCTACCAGAGATGGGCAGGGAGCAGAAGGATGGGCCAGAAACCCAGAAAAGGGGTCAGAGAAACCCCCAAAGACCCCCAAGAGACTCAGATGGTGGCAGGGTCGGGGGTGTGTGTGTGCAGAGGCCAATGAGAAGGGCCCAGGGCGCTCGGGTGAAGTGGGCAGAGCGCTAAAGACCAGTGGCCTCCATGCTCACCTGATAAGCAGGTATAATATGTCCTCGGTCTGAGCAAGGTGGATGAGAACTCTTGAATCTTCAAAATGTAGTGGTGGTTACCATCCCCAGATGGGGGCGGTGTAGCCCAAGTCTTTGCCATGCTCCCCTCCCCCTGCTCCCCTGAGAGGAGATCCCTGCAGGGGAAGGGCCAGGCACCCCCACACACACCTGGGGTCCCTACCTGAGGGTGGCATTGTCGCCTTCGCACACCGTGTAGTTGTCTGCCGGGGAGTTGAACTCCAGGCTCTGGGACAGCAGCCCTGCAGGGAGAGTGGATGGCTCAGCCCCAGCAGCTGGGGCAGGGCAGGGCGGGGTGGAGGCCGCACACCCACAGGGAACACAATGCTCAGCCCCAGGGTGGGGACACAGGTACCTGTACCCACAACCACACTGAGCTCACTGATGTTACCAGAGACACACGTAGCAGACACACTCAGAGCAGACACACACACGTTAGCCTCCCAAGGCACTGACACACAGGTGGGGATGGGGCTCAGGTTAACAATCACACCTCAGTGACACAGAGACAGCACACAAACACATAAACATGTGTGCTCACACATGTGCACATGCACAAACTACACAAGTGCACACAAGAAACCCATGTGTGCACATACATGCCAATCACATGTGCCCACAGGTACAGTACACACTGATACACAAATATGTGCAGAGAAACACGTATGCATACATACACACCAATTACATGTGCCCACAGATGCATACATACACAGACATGGGGGTGTATATACATGCCAACACATGTCTGCACAAGGAACACTGCATATGCACACCAGTCACATGTGCCTAAACATAGACGCACATGCACATGTGTATACACACCAACACATGTGCACACACCCATCACATGCCCACAGACTCGTGTGCACGTGTACAAATGATACACATGTACACAGAGGCATGCATAAATATACACCAATGCATATGTACATGCGTGTAGACATGCACACGGAAAGCACCAATCTATGTATGCACAAGTACACATCCACACATGCATAGAGACACAGGTGCATGTGCACACAGCAGATGTGCAGGCACAGATGTGTGTCCTGCCACAAGTATACAGAACCCATGCACACAGACACAATGTACAGAGACCCATGTTTATGTGCAGACCTTACACACATGCACATGCACATAAAGACACCACACATAAGAAACACACATGCAGAAACCCATGCTGGCACACATTCATCCAGGTGTACAGAGCAGTCAACTTTAGACACTCAGTGTGGACACACTTGCACAGACCTGTAGATACACATCCACGACACTTGGCCATGCACAAGACTTTACATGCACACCTGCCAGACCCCACTGTGCCCAGGATCACAGGCCCAGCCTGCCCCTGCCCACGCTCGCCTGCGGCCCGCAGGCCCCGTCCATCTTCTCTGTGGACCGCAGCCAGTGGGCTGGACCAGGGCCAGCAAGTGGGGGCTGGGCGTGTGGAGGCAGGAGATGGCACAGGCGGGGAGGGAGGAGGCCAGCTGGGTGACCTTGGACAACAGGAATGGGAAGGCCCTGTGAGGAGCTTCCCTGCCCCCAGCCCGGGAAGAAGAGCTAATTAATCTAATGAATTAATTGCCCATGCTGGCCCCAATGGCTCCCAAGGGCCCTCTCCATCACAGCCCCTCAGGATGGGGCCTGGACAGAGCCAACTTCAATGGCTAGCCAGGATGTGGGGCTCCAGCGCCCCGAGGCCAGGCCGGAGTCTGCCTTGTTTGGAGGAGGCAAGACGAAGAGAAAGGGCCAGTCCCTGCCTGTGTGGTATGCCATGGACTTACACACACGCACACACACACACACACACACACACACACACACACACACACACACAGTGCCAGCATCAGGCTAAGAAACAGCTCCAAGAAACAGCCATGCATATGGCTGCGCACTGATGAGAGGGACACACACACTCACAGTCGCGGTGACACCATGGCCTAGACGCGTGCACAGCAGCAGGTCAGGTGGAAAAGACAGCTGTCTTCTAGGAGCAGCTAGACTGTCATGCTCAGTCTCAGGGGACATCCCAGGCCAGGCAGCCCATGCACTGAATCATCCCAGCAAATGCCACTGTTGCCCGCAATACTGTCGACAACAATGATGCTCCATACATGGCTGAGAAGAAGCTCATACAGGGGTACAGCCCCACTCAGGGTACAGCCTTCCCCTCCCCCAGCAGTGACCCAATCCATCACATGACATCCCCAGCCCAAGCAGATACCTCCCTCCCCTCAGCTTTGGAAGGAGGCCCAGAGTCCACCCACACCAAGCTACAACCTACAAGAGGAGCTGACACAAAAATAATGCCTAGGTTACTCCAGAGGCTGAAGCAGGAGCATTGAAAGTTCAAGGCCAGCCTGAGCTGCATTATGAAGCCCTGACTCAAACAAAACAAAACAACAAAAAACAAGGGCTGAGGATGTGGTTCAGTGCTAGAGCATTTGCTGAGCATGCACCAAGGTTCAATCCCTAGCAGTACAAAAAAAAAAAAAATGATGTGAGACCAAACCCACATCAGTCATACGTGGGTGCTCACATCACTCCCTAGACTGGCCAAAGCAGACACGAACTAAGGTCCTGGTGATACATCCTAGGTCAGGGCCCCCAGCCGGACACAGCTGGCACTCGAGATCAGACTGTCCTGGGCACTCTAAGAACCTGGGCGGTGTCTCTGGTCTACATCCACTTGGTTCCGAAAGCATCACATCCTGAAGTGGTCATAACCCCTGACAGCCTGACAGCCACAGCCCTAAAGGAAAGAAGGCTTGGGGCTGTGTGTAGCCCACACCATAGTCACACCTACGTGGGAGGCAAAGGCAAAGAGGCCTGCAGCTCGAGGCCAATCCTGGCAAAAAAAGTGAAATCCTTTTTGAAAAAAAACCCCAAAGGCCAAAAGACTGGGGGTGTGGCTTAGCGTTGGGCGTGACTCATTGGGGGCGGGCGTGGCTCGATGGATGGGCGTGGCTCGCTGGTGGGCGTGGCTTCGGAGGGGGAGCATTTGCCTGGTGGTGGATGAAGGAGCTGTCCAGGGTCCTGTCAGAAGCGCCTCGAATCAGAGCCCCATACTGGGAGGTGGACCCCCCCCCCCCCCCCACCACAGACAGGCGGAACCTCACCGCACAGCCTGACAGAAGGATACGCACAAAACTTGCCACAGAGATCTTGCTAACCCTCCCGGCCAAGGAGACCTTTCCCAGGAAATCCACTGCGCCCAGGACCACAGCAGAGTGCTTAGCTCAGCGCCTGGCATGCAGAGAGCCCAAGAAATGCTGGCTGGTCCTAATCTGTGCCTTCTTTTTCAAGAAGCATCTATGGTCCTCCCTGGTGAGGCATGATGTGTGGGAGACGCCCCTGGCTGGGCTGGTGCTGCGTAACTTCTACAAAATGCCCTGTAAGCATCTGCTCCCACAACCCCAATGGCAGGGAGGGCAAGTGGGATGCCGGGTGGCTGGGGTTCAAGCCTCAGCTCTGCCCTCCAGTTGCACCAAGTAACTCCATCTCTTTGGACTCGGTTTCCTCATGGGGAGGATGATCAGCCTCGCTGGCTGGGGTAGGGGAGGGTTGGATCCTGTGGGCACAGAGGCTCCAGCAGGCCTCATCTCATCTGCTAAATCAAGGAGAGGAAGAGATTCCTCACAAACAGAGGGAAGTGGAGTTGGAGGTGGGAATGTATCCTAGCTCCTCAAAGGATCCCAGAGTATCCTCCGCTGGAGAAGGGCGGAGGATCTCAAGTTCAAGGACAGCCTGAGACCTGGTCTCAACACGAACAAACATCAATACATTTGCTAAATGAACCAATAAAGCAGGGGCAGCCCCTTCCAATCACGCCAGGGCAAGGAGGCCAGGGACAGTATCAGGCTTCAAACAATGACTGTGGGCCTGATCTGCCCCCTGCAGGTGTCCAGGACCAAAGAAAGCACCCCAAACTTACTTGAAGTTGTTCCTTAGTTTAATGGAAGTATTTCACGATACAATGTAGCTGCTTTTGTGAATGAATGTTGATGGTGCAAAGGGGGGGTTGTTGGCATAGAGTTTAGAAAAGAATTAAAAGTAGATTAATATTTATGAATGCCAGGGAGGAAGTTAAGTGGAAATAAGCCAGGAGCAGAGAAATGGGCTCATTTCATTTCTGTGTTTGGAAAAGCACCAACAAACCAACCCATCCTCTCTTTACCCTGGCCTCTGTGTTCAGTGAGTTTGTGTAAATTGGAGAAAGCTAATTGGGGAAGAGACTCCCTATATCTGAGGCTGCTACTCTGGATCTCTCTCACCTCCTCTCAGTTTTTTTTTTCTTTTGAGGCAGAGTCCCACTACTTAGCTCTGACTAGCCTTAAACTCAAGAGCCTCCTGCTTCTGCCTCCCAAGGGCTGGGATTACAGGCATGTGCCAACATACTTGGTGGCATAACCTGGGTGCCAGGGGGCAGAGCTCTGGGCTTTGCTCTTATACCTGGTGCACTATTTGAGTTACTTGGAAAATATCAGGAGTATAGAAGAAAGATTAGGGGTTGGAGGTGTGGCTCAGCTGTTAGAGCATCAGCCAATGAGCACAAACATCTTATCCTCATCTAGGACGGAAAAGAAAGGAAGGAGGGAAGGTGGGAGGGAGGGAGGAGGGAGGAAGGGAAGGAAAGAAGGAAGGAAGGAAAGAAGGAAGGAGAGAAGGAAGGAAGGAAGGAAGAGAAGGAAGGGAAGGAAAGAAAGAGGGAAGATTTAAAAAAAAAAACAGCCCATGATATAGCTCACTCAGACTGTCCCTGGGTTGATGGAGTGCCTCTCTAGCACTCCAGTTTGTCTGGGCTCACCCACCCCAACTCCTCTTGCCTTAGCTCATAGTCTGGGAACCTGAGTCTAGAGGCAAGAAAAACCTGAACCAAGGTCACATGGCTTTGCTATGGCCCCACCCCACACCATACCCCAGGATTCTGGCATGGGGTGATTTTTGAGGTCTGGTAAGGGGAAGTTACCTTGAGAGTAAAGAAAGTGTTGGTGATAGTTGAAAGGGTGTGTCGTGGAGGTACAAAGAATGGCAGATACAAGAAGGTACAAGGAAAAAGACAGGACACACACACACACACACAGAGGATGAGGGCAGAAGACAGCAGGAACTCAAAGGCAGGGTGACAGATGAAGAATAGTTTGGAGAGAGAGAGAGAGGCAGATGTAACACTGTTGAGATGTAGAGACATATGGGAAGTCACCTTCCAGTAACAGAGACTAGACGGGTGCTTCTGGAAATGGGGAGACACGGACACCTCCAAAGATGAGTGACAGAGACAGACAGACAGACAGACAGACAGACAGACACACACACACACACACACACACACACACACACACACACACTGGTGGTTAGCAAGTCAGAACCACTCAGCCTCCTGTATCTTTGGGTCCCAAGTCTAATCCGTTCCCCCACTCCCAGCCGAGTGGAGCTAGCTGCGTCTGGGGACGTGGGCGTCCTGCGTGCTCAGGGCTGTGCCTGTGGCCGTGGGCGTCTGTCTGCAGGCGCAGTGGTGATGCTCTTGTGCCTGAGCTTTCTCAGGCTGGAGACCCAGAGTGACTGTCCCCAAAGGACTTGTCCTCAGTTCCCCAACTGCGACCCCTGGATGGGTCAGAAGTGTGACACTGTTCCTGAAGCACTGGGTTAATGAATCCCCTGTCTCCTTGCCCTCCCTCCTGCCCCCACCCCCGCGGGAGGATTTCCTTGACCAACCCTCTATGCCAGACCCCCACGCAGAGGACCCTCACCCAGCCTGCCCGCATTAACCCTTCGAGTCTCCCTTTTCCGGTGGGCCTGTCCTTCGTCTGTTCATCTTTCCTTGTCTGTCCATCTCTCCTCCCTGTTCATCCCTGCATATTCACCCCAAACCTCTCGATATGAGTCTCCAGCGCGGCACCCCAACTTCCCGGATCCCCAAAACTATTTCCCCACACAACTGCAGTACCCCCCGAATGTCAACATCCGCCCCCACCCGCCAGGAGCCAGCTGGAGAATTTCTCCCTTTCCTGGGTTCCCCGGTGCGGTGCGGTGCGGGGTTGTGGGTGGACACCAGGACCCCTCCTCTTTCTGACCCCTACCCCTGGCCCAGAGTCGCAGGCCCCAGACCCCTGTAAGGACTTCCCGAGACCCTGACCACGCAGCCCCTGCTTCTCGGGGTGCCGCCGCCTGCACCCCAGCTGGGCTCCGAGACCTTGTCTGGGAGGCCGTGCTCTCCAGCCCCAGGCCGGGGCAGCTGTCCGTGCCCCCGGCGTTCGCGGGGAGCAGGGTCCAGGCCCGGGACGCGGACTTCCCGGGACCCCCTCCCCGGCGCCGGGGTGCAGCCCTCGTCCCCGGCCCCGACCAGAGCCCCCGGGGCCCCCTTCCCCGTCCCGGGGGTGCAGCCCCCCGCCCTCCGCGCCGGCGCTGCGGTACCTCGGCTGATGACGGCCAGGCCGGCCAGGGCGGCGGCGGCGAGGAGCCGGAGCCGGGCCCCGGGCGCAGGGGGGGGCATCGCGGCGGCGGCGGCGGCGGCGGCGCAGGGGGAGGGGGAGGGGGGCCGGGCGCGCGCGGCCTGGGGAGAGGGGAGGGGGAGGGGGACCCCGCCTGCGGCTGCACCGGCCCGGGGGGCGGTGGGGGCGGGGGGCGGGGGCTGGGGGGGCGCGACGAGGCGGCTGGAGATGCTGCAGACCCGGGGAGGGGGGCGGCGCTGACGGGCAGGGAGACCGGCCAATCAGAGGAGGCGGGGGGCCGCGGGGGCGGGGCCTCGGGGGGGCCCCCGAGTCGGAGGGAGAGGCCTTTGTTACCGGGCCGCCCCGCGCCCCGTCTGCCCGCTTCGGCGCTGGGCCAGGCACTTGGCAAAACAGATCCCTCCTCCTGCAGGTCCGGTCCTCCGTCCAGGCCCAGCCTCCTCCCTCAGACCCAGGGGTCCAGATCCAGCCTCCTCCTCCCTCAGACCTAGGGATCTAGATCCCAACCTCAGACCGAGGCGTCAAGACCCCAGCCTCCTCCCTCAGACACAGTTCAGATCAGACACGGACAAATACTGCATGATTTATTTCACTTTCATATGGACTCTTAACAATAAAAAGAATGTCAAATACTCAGAAATAGAGACTGCTGCAGTGGTTAGCTGGGGTGGAGGATAGGGTGGGAAAAACGAAGGTGGAAGGTCATAAAATGGCAGGTATGGAAGAAGACTGGGTTATAATCAGGATTTTCCCCTAAATGATGGGTCGCAGGTGACTGCCCCAGGAAAGTGGTTCTCTCCTGGCTCATTTCTCACTACTGTCTGCCCCCTGCCCTGCTCCCCCTCCCTGCTCCTCCCTCCTGCCTGTCCTGCCCCGGCTCTCCCTCCTCCGGAGCGCTGAGCCCCCACCGCCAAGGACCTCCACAGCCACGGGAGTCTGTGGCCACCTGGACTTCCTTCGGAGTCTCATCCCTTTCTGCCTCCCCCGCCCAGGGCTTGGGAGAGGGGACATGAGTCCTGTACAGATGTACAGAGAGCCAGGTCTTCAGTCTGAGGTGAAGCCGTTGCTCTGGGGGCGGGCCTGGGCAGGTGTGAGGGCGCTGGTGGGGCCACAGGTGTGCCCTGACTCAGGTGTGTCTAGAGTTCACAGTTCTGCCTTCCTCTTTCTCTCTCCAGAGCCCCCCTAGCTGTGGGAGAAACAGATGCTATACACCATCAGCCCTGGGAAACACCATCAGCCCTCCTAGATCTAGTGGGCGCCCCCTGATGGTTCTGACCCATAGGCCTGGCCTGCAGCTTGTAGTCACCTGAGCTCAGGTTAGGCCCTGGGGACTCACTCCCTAGGAGAGCCAGGGGCCTCCGATGCCTTCTGTTATTCTGGTTTCTCCAGCACCTTGGGGTTTGAGGTTCTGGCCTTCTATGTCCTTGGGAATTTGAAGTTCCTGCCACCATCTGAAAATCTTCTTTCTAAGGGGATGAGACCCATGGTGAGTGACATGCTAATCCTTGTACCCCAACTCTACCCAAGTCCCCACCACCCCCACCCTCTACATTATTCCTGGAGGAAGCGCTGGGCTGGGACTAAAATACCAGGCTCCCCTCACCTGATGGTTCTACACTTTGTCCAGCCCCCTCTCCACTATCTCCACCTTCTCTTCCTCTTCTCCTCCTTTCTTCCTCTTCCAGCTCAGCTCCTTTTCCACCTTCTCCTCCTCTTCCATTGGTATCTCCTCCTTTCTCCTCCTCCTTTTTCCTTTATTCATCTTTCTAGGGGATTGAACCCAGGGCCTCCTACTCACCAGAAAAGTGCTCTGCCACTTGAACATTGCTCTGTGCTCTTTACTTTTTTTTTTTTTTTTCTGAGACAGTGTCTCATTAACTTTTCCCGGGCCGGCCTTGAATTTGCAAGCTTCTTGCCTTAGGCTTCCAAGTACTGGGATTACAGGCATGAACCACCATACCCAGAACATCTTTTTTTAAAAAAGCAGGCAAGTAAATTGGTACAAATAGGAAGGATTCAGACATGATTAAAAGTTGTATGTACATACACACATATGTAATAGATATGAACTGCATTCCAATAGTGTAGAATACACATTCTTTTTAAGCCTGCATGGAATGTTTATAAAACCTAAGCAAAAAAATGCCAAAAAGCAAATAAGAAAATTGAAGGTTAGGAGCGTAGTTTAAGTGGTTGAGCACTTACCTAGCAAGTGTAAGACCTTTGGTTCAAGCACCAATACCACACACACATACTTACACACACACATACACACGAGAGTAGACATTGATTACGTGCACAGTATGTTTTCTAGTCTTATTGGATTTAAGCTAGAAAGAGGATTATTAGAAATTATTAATGAGGGCTGGGAATATGGCTTAGTGGTAGAGTGCTTGCCTAGCATGTACGAGGCCCTGGTTTGATTCCTCAGAACCATATACACAGAAAAATCCAGAAGTGGTGCTGTGGCTCAAGTGGTAGAGAGCTAGCCTTGAGCAAAAAGAAGCTCAGGGATGGTGCTCAGGCCCTGAGTTTAAGCCCCAGGACTGGCAGGAAAAAAAAAGGAGAAATTATTAATGTATCTTTAAAAACAAGCCATAGGTCAAAAATCATGATATTAATTGGAAATTTTTAGACCACATGATAAAGATAATTTAAATGAACATCTGTGGGATGCAGCTAAGGCTATAGCCTGGAGTGCAAATAAAGAGTGACAGACTGTCAATGTTGAGTCCATCTCAAGAGGGCAGATTTGAACCTTGATACTCACGCAAGGAGGACCAGGAGGAAGAGGAGCAAGGCAGATGCAATGGCTCCGTACATGATGCCCTGGATCAGCCCTCTCCTGAACACCTTGAAAAGTGAAGTCTTATCTGTAACCAGAGGGTTGTTTTTCTCCTAAGAGGTGAAGACCTCTGAGCTGTGGCGTTACTGTTTCCCTCTGCCCTGGGCCCCACTTCATCCCGGTTCTCCTTCTTGTTGACCCAGGCTGGTCACTAGGTCTCTGTAACTTGCCTGCTGTCAGGATGATTCTGGCCTCGTGGGTCCCATATCGGTTCTTCCCCTCGCAGCGGAGTCTCATGACAAGCTCTGGGCTCCCCCTGAGGAAGATGGTGCTGTTGGCCCAGGGGCCAAGTGTGCTGGAGGTCACCTGCAGGGGGTCACCCATGCTCCTCCTGCCCACACGGGTGCCTCCGATCCACCACTGCACTGAGGGTGTGGGGACCCCATGAAAGGAGCAGCCACACTGCAGGGCCTTCTCCAAGGAGCAAGAGTAGCTGAGCAGCCTGGGGGGCGCTGTGGACAGGGAGAGTGGGGGCATCAGCAAGCATCCCACTTCCCCCCTCCTCTCCCTTCAATCCTTCTTGGTGTTTATGATTCACAAGTCCCAGAGCTGAGAAGCTCCCCTCTCATCCTCTCTCCTCATATATCCTGGCCTCGGGCTCCCTCTTACCTCAGTCCTTCCAAGGGGTAGGAGGAACTGTCACTCTCTAGGACACAGGTTTTCTTCTTGTCTTATTTTTTTCCCTTTGGTCAGTCATGGGGCTTGAACTCAGGTTCTAGGTGCTGTCCCTGAGTGCTTTTGCTCAAAGCTAGCTACCACTTTGATCCACAGTGCCACTTCTGGTTTTCTGGTGGTTCACTGGAGATAAGAGTCTCATGGACTTTCCTGCCCAGGCTGGCTTTGAATTAGGATCCTCATATCTCAGCCTCCTAGGAGCTAAGATTATAGGTATGAGCCACCAGCGCCCGGCTTCCTCTTTTTTTTTTATTTAATTTTTATTTTTGCCAGTCCTGGGGCTTGGACTCAGGGCCTGAGTACTATCCCTGAGCTTCTTTTTTGCTCAATGCCAGCACTCTACCTCCTGAGTCCAGCACCACTTCTGGCTTTTTCTGTTTATGTGGTGCTGAGGAATCAAACCCAGGGCTTTGTGCATGCTAGGCAAGCACTCTGCAGCTAAGCCACATTCCCACTGCCATTTCTTTTTTATTAGCATGCATTAGTCACACAATGGGGTTCCACTGTGATATTTATATTTTACATATTACATATTGTATATTTTGATCAATATCTCATCTCCTCAATTATTCCTTATTTATCTTCTTTCCTTTTAAAATTATAAATCAGGTGTTCATACATGCACATGAAATAATTTGATAACACCTTGCCTCTCCTACCTTTCACCCTCACCCTTCACCTCCTGTCTCCCACTGAGTCCCATTGGGTCTTTCTGTTGGATCCACCATTTTCCTCAGACTCTGAACCCTGTCTCCCACCCTGACCACACAGCACTCACTGCTACTCCTGGTCAAGTTATCCAGGGAGAAGTTGAAGGGACATGGAAGGGTGGGGCCCTGCGCCTGGGGCTTGAGGGTGAAGTGCAGCCTTGAAGAGAAGTCATCAGAGACCGGGGTATTTGAGGATGTGGTGGCATCCTCCCAGGAAAGTAACAAGGCCTGGATTTCTCGGCAGGTTCCTTGGATGGTGCAGACCAATGCCCTGGGCTCTCCAGCTGCCAGCATCTCTGGGATAATGAGCTCTGGTTTTGGGGTCAGATCTGGAAGAGAAAGAGAGTGAATCTATACTTTCGGGGGAGAGACCCTCATAGCCACTGCAGTACCATGCTTCCATTCGGACCACACACCCCGTCTCCCCACCAGTCTAGATATTGTAATTGTTGTTGTTGTTTCCTACAGCTTTCTGCTCTCTGTAGGGATGGGGTACACTCAGCTCCACACATGAGCCAACTGAAAAGACCCAGCTGAGATGAGAATGACTGAACTTGAATTCTGAACTTTCAAGATGGAATTTGATCAGCTTCTCAGCCTAATCCCAACCACATTTGGGATTCTCCCCCCTTTCCCTCTCCTGCTCCATGCCCCAGGGCACTGCCCTCCCTTTGCCATCACTATTTGGATAAAATTAATCAACCATCCAGTCACTACTGGCTCAAGCCTGTAACCCTAGCTAACCCAGGAGGCTGAGATCTGAGGATCACAATTAGAAGCCAGCCCAAGCGGGAAAAGTCTGTGAGACTCTTATCTGCAAGTAACCACCAAAAAGCCATAAATGGAGCTGTGGGTCAAGTGGTAGAGCACCAGTCTTGAAGAGAAAAGCTGAAGGATATAAGTGCCTGGGTCCTGAGTTCAAGCCCCATAATTGGCACAAAAAACAAATCAATCAATAAATTGACCAACTGTATCTCATTATATTATTTCAGAAATTAAGTACTGAATTCAGGCACAGGTGGCTCACGCCTGTAATCCTAGCTACTCAGGAGGCTGAGATATGAGGATTGCAGTTCAAAGTCAGCCCAGGCAGGAAAGTCCTGAGACTTTTATCTCCAATTAGCCACCAGAAAACCAGAAGTGGTGCTGTGGCTCAAAGTAGTAGATTAGCCTTGAGCTAAAGGACTCAGGGATAGCACCCAAGCCCAGGATTCAAGGCCCACGACTGACAAAAAGAAAAAAAAAAGCAATTAAAATACTGAACATTTTATAATATAAAGCCCAGTGCCTAGTGAGGTAGAAACCCTCGTGACTACCAGAGCACCCTCTGGATTTCCCCATTTTCAAGCCACGTATTGCAGGAGACCAGACATCACCTGACACCGAGAGTTCAGCATTCTCCCCGGGGAGGAGAGCACTGTTTTGTACTCCTAGGTCTGCAGAGAGTCCGTATGTCATGCTGCTCCTTCTGGGTATGCCATAGATCAGCAGGGTACAGCACTGTTCCTCAAGATTCCCGGTTGCACGGAATAGGACCTTGGTGCTGCCATCTGTGGTAGCCTTGGATTTCTTTGCAGCTGTAGAGAAGCTGATATTTTCATCAAGCCGAAAGCTGGCCCGCATGGAATTGCCTGAGGATTTTTTAGGAAATCTAGATACACAAGGAATTCCAGTGCACAGAGCCTCTTCTACTGGCATCCTCTTGACTTCCATCAAAACAGGAAACAGGAAACCTATCAGGAGGGATTTAAACATGGCATGTGTCCAGCTCCCAGTAGGTAACTTGGAAGCCCTTCCAGTGTTCTTTTTAAAAAAGAATCCTTGAGCCACATCAGGCCCTCTACACAAACAACACGACCTAGGGCAGAATTCTTGAAAGGCAGCGACGCTTAACACTGCAACATCCAGACACTGGTGGGATCCTTGATTTCTGCAAAGGGTGGAAACTAAACCTAGTCACTCCTAGGTGACCAGACCACCATTCCAGGTATGGCGGCAGACATCCATAATTCTAGCATGTGGGAGATAGAGGCTGAGGAACTGAGACTTCGAGGTGGCTGCACAGCAAAACCTTGTCTCAAAAAACACTGACAAGGGCTGGGGATATAGCCTAGTGGCAAGAGTGCCTGCCTCGGATACACGAGGCCCTAGGTTCGATTCCCCAGCACCACATATACAGAAAATGGCCAGAAGCGGCGCTGTGGCTCAAGTGGCAGAGTGCTAGCCTTGAGCGGGAAGAAGCCAGGGACAGTGCTCAGGCCCTGAGTCCAAGGCCCAGGACTGGCCAAAAAAAAAAACAAAACAAAAAAAAAACAAAAAAAAAAAAAACACTGACAAAACTGGCACCACCAACCCTTGGGCTCAAGACTTGTTGAGCTTCTTTGCTTGGCAATACTGTCTGTACATCACCCCAGGTTGCAGTTTGGAGAACTGGGTACTGGCTGCATGACCCCTTCCTCCCCCAGGAAAGGACAAGAGGAAGTTTGTGTCTGCTCTCTCGTCCCTGTGCCCCTCTTCCCCTACTTAGTTTAATCTGTATGCTTTTGCTATAATCTACCATCACCAAGAGTGTGACCATTCCATTGGATTTCCAAATGGTCCCATTCAATTGAGCCTGCTGAATTTGCTGTCCTTCTTGTGTTGGTACCAATTGTATCTTGTGACCTTCATCTGTGGTATAGCATTGTTTCTGAGTCTCTGAAATAGCTACAATAATCCCATGTTACAGTGTCATGAGAATGAAAGAGCACGATGGAGGCACATGGTCCCTGTAATAAGTACCAAGACTTCTAAATTGGCTATTGGCTCCTGCTGGACAGCCATCCCCTTCTCTTCTGTCTGAATGTGGACACAATGATGGACTTGTGATGGTGAAATACATGGCTCCTGAGACCACGTCTACCACTGCAGCCTAAAAGGATGGTTACCCAGTGTGAGCTTTCAAAGGTGCCCCAGTATCCTCATAGATACCCACTTAAGCCATTCCAGAATGGCTTATCCCCCAGACATATGGAAAAATTTAGGCTCTGTGAGATTAAGCTCCAGTCCTCAGGTGAGTGAAATCACAGTGATTTCTCCAGGTCATCACAACCAGAATTCTGAACATAATTTGATTCTCTGCCACCATGCTGTCTTCTCTAAGATGTGATTTATTAGCATCTACCACCAGGTGGCAATGGTGAGAACAGCTGTGGATAAAGTTGTTATGTTCTTGTGCAATAGGAGCTGGACATTCAAGTAGAGGCTTTGGGTAAATTGCTTAATCCCTCAGAACCTGTTTGCTCATTGTGGAAAAAGGGTAATGATTGTTGGAGGAGTGGCTTTGTAGACAAAGCCAGCACTTACCAAAAGTATGCATCCAGAACATGTCTATTATTTATCAACAATGGATGTCCTCCCCCTCCCTCCCTCCTTCCTTCCCTCCCTCTCCTTCTTTCCTCCTTTCTTCTTTGGAAAACCCTATTTCTCACTATGAGCCCAGATAAGCCTCAAACTCTCTATTTTCCCACCTTAGACTTCTACGTACTGGGATTACAGGTAGACACTACCATGCCCATCAAGAATATAATTCTTTGCCTTCCATTTTCATCTTCATCTCTACCCTTCCGCTATGCCCTCCTCAGCCCTTCCTTTACTCTTAAGACATAGCCACCTGCCTCTCATTCTACTTACCCAAGCACAATAGTGGCAGTGCCATGCCTCCCAGCAGGATCTCAGGGACCAGAGTGGCCCAGGGGGTGTTCTGCTGCTGACTCTGGCATCAGACTCAATGTCCTGGAGGGCAGAGTGTGGAACAGATGAGGACAAGAGCAGCAGAAAGGGCAGAGAGTGGGGCAGAAAAAACCCTCACTGCTTTCCAGGGAACTTGTCTCCTTAATCACCATGACATCTCTTCACCTTGAGAATTAAGAGCCACAGGGACTAGAAGTTGGAGGGATTTGGGGGCAGGGGTCATCCATGACAGTGAAGCCCTAAACATTGGGTCTGCTTTCTTCTCCCTCACTGCATCTTCATGCTCATCCCCTTCTTCCTTCAAAGGCTGTGGAGCTGACTCAAGTCAATGAGGAGGTCATGGAAGCCATGGAAAGTTTGGGGCTGTGGGGGACAAGCTTCATTAGTATAATTGTATATATAGTATGTCCCTCTGGAGGAGGCAGCTGTCCATCATCCAGAGGATTGAGGATGGAGTCTGTGGTTTGTTGACTTTATTATGAAAACTGGTAGGCACACAGAGCAGGGGTGTATTTAGGGTTTTATTTTTTCTGAGAAACAAGTAGCATATTGATGGCTGATCAGATAATTCTAGACTCCCTTGTTTTGTACTCCAAGCTCTATCACACCACTTCACATGTAAATCTTTACATAATGCAATAATTTTATTCCTTCTCCGATCTTTTGAGCTTTTTGTTATCTTTTTAGAGCTTTTAATTTTTTTACATTGTACCCCTTGGTATTTTATAACCCTTGGCTCCAGCATGTATCCCAGAATCTGGCACGTTCCTGGGCTGTCTTCAAAGTCAACCTCCTTTCCTCCCTCGAAATGACCTCCTGGCCTTGGGTTCTGAGAGCACCAGGCTGGTCCCATCTCTGTACCTATTTCCTAGAAAAGGGAACACCCTCTGGGAGTTTTGTGCAAGCATCAGGCTTCTTACTGGCTGACTTATAATGATATAAATACTGACTGGAAAAATTACTCTGAGACTCGGGGGAAGTGACCGGGGTGGAGAAGGGTCTCAGAGAGACTTCCACCCGCTGACAGGCACAGATATGGGCTGGAGGTTCTATACTGACCATGTCCTCCAACCCCAACAAACTTACTCATTAGTTTAGCTGCTGCTTTGCAGATTCTTCCAAGATTGTCTTTGTAGATAAAACTGACCCACTTAGCTGCTGGTCCTATCACCCAGTCCCACCAACCTCTCTCCGGCAAAGTCAATCCAGGAGACAGTTCAACGGCCCCGCCCCCCGGCCCCGCCCCCACCCCCACCCTTCCAGCCCCCCCACCCCCGCCGCCGCCGCCCTTCTAATGAACATGCGCCTTGTCAGCCCAGAGCCAATCAGAGCCTGACTTCACTCTCGCAGGAGCTGCCGGGACATGGGCAGGGTCATAGAGAACCTGGAGGTCTCCAGTGCCCGAAACAGTCTGGGAAAGACCATCGCTATGGTCTCCCTGGATTGCCCAGCTGTGGGAAGACTCGTTCTTCTTGGCCAAGTGGTTCTAGACCCTTGCCACCCCGAGCTGCTCAACTCTCCTACTCAGCCACGTGGACAGGCAGGTAATGGGTGGAATTGGAAGCCACGGGTCGCTTCCCAGGGCCGATCAGAGGAGTCCTATTTTTTTCTGTGTTGGGACCGAGGTCCCTGTTGTCAACCAGATAAGACCCATGGACAGCCGTTGATGGACCTCAGCCTCCTGAGCACTTGGGATTACACGGATCACTGAAGATCTGTCTTCAGCTCAATACCTCTGTTGTACAAGATCCACAAAGATATGCACTGGATTTCCCAAATTACAGAGCAAAAGAGGAGGAAATAACCCTGAGCTCACCACAGTGCAGGAGCCCCAAGTTCTGGCTTCTGATCACAACAGTCACTCTGAATTCAAGCTGCCACAGATTGCTTTGGGTTCTTAAACTCACCAAATCTCATCAATCTCAGAGCCCAGAACGTGCTGTTCCCTCTGGCTGGCTCCTCAGAACCTGTTAAGTCTCAACACCTAAGCAAGAGACTGCTTTTTCTGAGGCTTCTGTCAAAACTAAGTTCCTCTCCTGTTACTTCCTCACAGTATTTTTCTGCCCCCCCCCCCAATCAACTACACACCAGTGTATATTTCTTCATCATCTCTGGAGGTGGGGCCAATGTCTTGCTTTCCTCACATCTGGCACCTGGTGGGTGCTCCTATTTCTGTAGAGGTGCTTATGTAGGTGGAGACGGTAGGGCACCTACCCAAGTTACAAGATGGCGGTCTAAAGTCATTTAAGGATCTGCAATGCCTCACAAGTACTGGCCCATGGAGGAGGAGGAGTTTCCTGCAGCAGGAAACCACTGAAAGGGAGGTTGTCATCCAGGCTGAGAGGAATGGTAAGCAGGCATAGGCTTTTTGAATGCCAGAACCCTGTTCTTCTTTGGATGCCTACTATTTAGCCAAGTCAAAAAGATGGTAATAATCTAAGTATGCTCTTTGCTTCCCCTCTTACCTCTATCTTTTCTAAGTACATCTTATCTCTCTCCCTCTCAGAATGATCCTTATGCATTTGGTCACTCCACTTCCTTGATTCAGACTTTATGACAGCTAATTACCCATCCTTCTATTCATCAATCCATTGACTGTTCTACCCACCCATTTCCCATCCACCCATATATCTGACCATCCAATCATTTACCCAGCTAACTATCATTCCATCCATGCATGTATGCATGCATGCATCAATTCAACCACTCATTTGCCAAACATTTTTTGTGAGCTTCTTATATTTTAAATGTTGGTTTTACAAATGGAAAACAAGGCAGACAAGATCCTTGTTCCCTTGGAGCTTATAATGTTAGAGTCAGGGTAAGGTCCTATGAGCCAAAGCTCTGCTGCTTTATCTTGGCATTCAAGGCCTATCATGGTGTCTTTCCCCTGCCTGCATCTCTGGGTACCACTGTTCATAGCTCACTCTCCACCCAGATGGATACTGTTTGGAGATATTGAACCTCAGATAGCCAGTAGTGAACTGTCTTGTCCAAGACATGCAGTCCCTGAGCATTGAAAGTGAGATTTGATTAAAGTGTGATGACTCCCAAATCCTGGTGTTCACATGTGTTTCTCACTACTGCTTCATGGGTCTCTTTCTGCGTTTCACATATAACTTTCTGGATGATGACACTATGCCAGTGTGTCATGCTTCTTGTGGCCAGCTCCAACAATAAACCATAGAATTTATCTTCAAAGGTTCTCCAAGGACAAGGGCATCCCAGGGTAACTCATATGCAATGGAGAAGCAGTGTGAGGAAGAGGAGGAGGTGGAGAGGGCTTTGAGATTTGAGACTTCAAGGGCACCAGAGTTTCTGGGATCTCTATAGTTTTTGTAGACTCTTGTAAGTCTGAGGATAATGGGAAGTTCACGTGTGTTTCTGTCTCCACAGGATTCAGTTTATCTCGACTTGCCTAGAGTATAGAGGAAAGGAAAGGAAGAGGGATTGTGGACCAGCTGTAGTATGAATATACTGAGCTCTAGTATGAATATACTGAAAGAAAGAACACTCCATTGGGTACAGAGTTCACGGAGCATGGATCAGACATTGACTCAACCTTTCCTCACAGGCTGGAGCCCTGCCTTTCCCTTCTCTTCCTGTGTACATGGGCATACAATCAGCTTGGATTCATCCAAGGTGTCTCGCAAGACTACCTGATGTGGGTTTAGTCTCTCTCTCCTCTGGGCCACCACAACATAACCCCTTGAGCACAGTCCCCCTAGGGGCCGGGGGAGGGTGTCATTCACATTATTTTGATTGACTGGACTTCAAGCACAACAGCTACCCACCAAGACCCAGCATTCAGATGAGGTAAGCATCAACTTTCCTGGTGCCTCTGGCCTCAAAGACCTCTTAGAAATGTGGCTTCTTTTCACTTCCGGGCTCCTCTGTGATTCAATCATTGCAGCTTTCTTCTTTGGCTTCGTTTTGATACATTTTAGTCTGAGGAAAGTTGCTGTGGTTAGTTCTTTTTTTTTTTTTTTTTTTTTTTTTTGCCAGTCCTGGGGCTTGGACTCAGGGCCTGAGCACTGTCCCTGGCTTCTTTTTGCTCAAGGCTAGCACTCTCCTACTTGAGCCACAGCGCCACTTCTGGCCATTTTCTGTATATGTGGTGCTGGGGAATTGAACCCAGGGCCTCATGTATACGAGGCAAGCACTCTTGCCACTAGGCCATATCCCCATCCCCCTGTGGTCAGTTCTGACTTTCTCTTCCCTGCATCTCTCCATGGGCTCTGATCTTGATCACACATTGTGAGTTAGAGCCTGAGCACCCCAGGCAGCTTGCTGTTGTTATCTAGGGCCAGTCACCAAACCTGCCCAGCAATTGGTCTCCTATGTGTATACTGTAGATACAAGCATGCTTATCAAGCATGAGCTTGGTACTGATAAGCTGTGTCCCAACCCAAGCCCATGCCTCTCTCTCCATCTTAGCACTGCCCCATGGATGCCAAGTAAGGCTGGTATGGCTGGAGTCTCCTTGCCTCACCTGGACTGACCTCCAGCCACTCGGCTGTGCATCTACCCAATCCCTTCAGCCATGTTCCCAGAATATTTATGAATTAACACAGTTTTACTTTTAGCTGGTACACTCTCAATGCACCTGACTTTGCCCAGAGACACTGAAGACACCTCCTGCGTGTCACTAGGCCTCTGAAGAACACTATTTTCCACCTAAAAGTGACCACATGGACTCTTGGGCCACCTCTGACAGCAGCCAGGGATTCCATGATGGATTCCCCTCGGGGACCACTGCTCCTTTCACAAATGCACTGAAATCTGTCTCGCAGTGTGTCTTATGGCACAGTGGCATCTCAGTGACTTTGGATGGTAGTGGCCATGTTTCCTGCCTCTTTCCCTCCTTGGACCCTGAGGTCCTTGGGAGCAGGGGTCATTGTCGTAGCCGGTGGAGCGGGCCTTGGCAGTTGCCAGCAACCAAACTTAACCCTGGTACTCTGCTAGAGTTTGAGTCATGTTTCAAAAGTTCATGAGTTCAAAACATAGCCCCTGGAATCATGTGCTAATGCATCCACTGAAAGATTCCATTGAAGTCAATGGAGATTAGGTTGGGTCCTGTGGGTGGGGCTCCCAGGAAAGCCATTAGTGGCTTTATCAGAGGAGAAAGAGAGAGCCAAGCTACCAATCATTGTTTTGTTTTGTTTGTTTTCCTTTTTTTGTCAGTTGTAGGACTTGAACTCAGGGCCTGGGCACTGTTCCTGAGCCTCTTTGTGCTCAAGGCTAGAGCTCTACCACTTTGAGCCACAGGCCACTTCCTGGTTTTGAGCAGTTAATTGGAGATAAGAGTCTCACCGAACTGTTCTGCCAGGGCTAGCTTTGAACCATGATCCTCAGATCTCAGCTTCCTGAATAGCTAGGATTATAGGTGTGAGCCACCGGTGCCTGGCCCAAGCTATCAGTCATGCTATGCCTCACCATGCGCCAGTGCCTGCCATGTTATGGTACAGCAAAAAGGACCTAGGGTCCAGCAGATTCCTATGCCATGCTGTTGAACCTCCTAGCATCTATAACTGTGAGCCAACTAAACATCCAAGGTTCATAAATTAGCTGTCCTCAAGCATTTTGGTATAGCAGCAGGGAATGGGCAATATACTCACATGATGGGGAAGAGACAGAGGAATATCAGCGTGATCACAATGGCTCCATAGACAACACCCTGGATCATCCCTTTCAGGAAGGCCCCCGGAGCCTGAGGACTCCTTCCTGGAAGTAGAGGTGTGTGAGAAATGCTCTTCTCCTGATACCTCAGATGGGAGATCTCATGCTGCCGCCCCCCCCCACACACACAGCCTCAGTGCACATCCCCTCCCTGTCACCATGTCCCCATGGTCCCCCCTCACGTGACATCAGGAGGATGCTCAAGGCGTGAGTCCCATTTGCGTTCTTGCCCTCACAGAGAATGCTTGTGCCTGTGTTTGGATCCTTGATCAGGTGAATGGTGCTGTTGGCCCAGGGGCCGAGAGTGGTGGAAGTCACCTGGAGGCCACTATTCACCTTCCTCATGCCCATAGGGGCATCTTCCACCAACCACTGCACTGAGGGTGTGGGGACTCCATGGAAGGAACAACTGCACTGTACTGTCTTCTCCACAGAGCAAGAAGAGCTGAGCAGCCTGGCAGGTGCTGTGGAGAGCGAGGGTCAGAGGTCAGGAGGTGTCCTACTTCTCTTCTTCCTTTAATCCCTTCATTCATGACTCACGAAGAACTTTCAGAGAGACTCTGAAACCCCAAATCCTCCTCTCACCAGCCAGTTCCTTCATTTGGTTCCTTTATCTGACCTTGGCCTGATGCTCCAATGTATGGATGAATAGATGGATGGGCAGGTGAGTGAGTGGGTAGATGAGTGGATGGATGGGTGGATGAATGGATGCTAGATGGGCAGGTGGGTGGGTGAATGGATGGATGGATGAATGGATCATGGATGGGTGGGTAGATAGGTGAATGATTGAACAGATCATGAATGGGTAGATGAATGGATGGATGAATAGATGGGTGGATGAGTGGGTGTGTAGGTGAATGGATGAGTGGGCAAGTGGTTGAATGGATGGGTGGATGGATGAATGGTGAATGTTTTGAGCATCTATATTGCCCCTGATCCCTTCCCTTCCCCTACAACTAGATGTCAAAGTCTAAGTTCCTACTCAGCTTTTCTTCCTCCCTCTCCAATTGCCTTCAAGGTTCTTTGGTCATCTCTCCATCCCTTTCCTAGTGTGTGGACAAGTCAATTTCCTCCTCTTTGCCAGAGAACTTGGACAGCTTGTCTCCTATTATCATCATTATGAGAACAAGTGCCCTGGCTCAGTGCATGGCAAAATAAACAGAACACCTTTCTCTCCTCCTTTTCATTTCCAGTGATCTTCAATGGAGCTTTCATCTGAAGCCACAGACACTGACATTTTCTGGGAAGGAATGTTCAAAATGTCCCACTTGATGGAGAGGCAGACATGTTGTTTTGTGACTAACTTGGATTAAGAATGGGCAATCACCATCTTAAATGTCTCCAGTCCTTAGTATTTCCATGTACATTTACCTTGGGGCTATTTGAGGTTAATATGGGGAAGCTATTCTTTTCCCCTAGCCATTACTCCTTCATCTCACTTTCTTTGGGATCACTGCAAGTGGTGTTTTCATTGGCCTGTAGCGCATATCTCCCTCCTCTCCTGGGTGATCTTTACCATTTGAGAAAGCTTGTCCATGAGACACGGAGATGCCGGAAGGCTGACTAAACCCAGAGCTCTCCATAACACCCCAAACACTTCCCCATGCTACTCTATCTGTGCACCAGCCTGACTGAGCCACCACCCTCACCCCTAATCCATCTTCCTGTCCCAGTGTACTATTTGTCCCCAAGTTCCCCCACTCTTGCCACTGCCTGGCAACCAGCAGGCATCCAATCTACATCAGTTTCTTGTGCCTATGCCCTCACCATTGCCTTCATACCGCTACACCCCACCCTACCCTGGCTTCTGCACATAGCAGGCTCCTCCTCACCTCACTTACCTGGATGTAGCTCTGGCAATCCCATGTGCAGCAGCAGCAAGAACAGAAGATATTCTGCAGTGTTAGCTGTGACATCACAACTAGATGGTTCAGAAGGGAAGCAGTGATGGATAGTCCAGATGGTGTAGGAGAGAAGAGAAAGCACGTTTAACAAGGCAGGGGTGTCAATATATCATGAATGCTTAGTCATAGGACCAGTCTCAAAGCCCAGGAGCCACCTGGCTAACTTTAGCCTACAATTTCCTGGGGCTCACTTCAGCCTCCTGCACTCAGCCTCCTCTGATTGGCTTTGCATATGCCACAGAGAGGTCAGTGAGAGAAGCTGGTCCAAAGTCACTCAATGTCATACAGCCTGTACCTGCATGTGGCCAGCCTCTACTCTCCCAGCCTCACCCCCTCTAACTTCACATCTCCAGCCTCCAGCATGGAAGGCTCCCACACCAGTTCAGTTCTTTTTGCATGCTGTCCCTCCTCCACCCATCCCCAAGTCACCCCTAGTGGCTTCCACAGGGCAGTGATCGCCTGCTGATAAATTGTATCCTTGATCAAGACTGGTTACAACTTCCTCCATCACATTAGTAACATGGTGCAGGCCAGGTTCAGAACTGACTCTTCACAGGGCCCTCATATTTCTGAGCACAGGAAGCCCTTGGTGAATGAATGAGTGTGAACAGATATGTCCCAGGATGAACTTTTGTTGTTGTTGTTGTTGTGTTTGTTTGTTTCTTTTGGCCAGTCCTGGGGCTCGAACTCAGGGCTTGGGTGCTGTTCCTGAGCTCTTTTGCTCAAGGCTAGCACTCTACCACACTGAGCCACATTATTGCTCAAATAATATTTTCTGGTGGTTAATTGGAGATCAGAGTCTCATGGACTTTCCTGCCCCAGCTGGCTTCAAACTATGATCCTCACATCTCAGCCTCCTGAGTAGTTAAGATTACAGGTGTGAGCCACTGGTGCCCAGCCAAGGATGAACTCTTGATCATGAGCCCTAAACAGACAATCAGAATTTGGTTGTACATCCTCTATTGAGGGACAAGCATTTGAAGTTCCTGCTAGTTTTTTTTTTCTTTTCCTCCCAGCTCTTCAATTGGAGGACAGCTTACAACATAGCAATGCTTCATAGAATACCATTTAGCCACTAGATTCAGCCATGTGTTTTAAGCAAAACAAGGAGAAATCAGATCAGAAAGAAATTCACTCCACCAACACAGAGACCTTCATTCAACAATCAAGAATATCTCAGGAACTTCAGCTTAGTGTTGTTGCTTTAGGGACTAAGACTAGTCTTTGAAGCATCCTGGTAAGAACTGGCTGAGCAGTAACTTAGGAACGTTTGTTGAGCTGAAAACAGCAGGGCTCCTAAGTTCTATTCCCCAACTGTGAATGCTATGTGTAGACAATGCCTGAACTGTGTTACACAAGCAGCAGGTGCAAAAAAAAAGGCGGTGTGACTTTGTGTCCTGTCCTAGGCATGCGGGTGCTGGTGAGCTTGAAGGGAAGACTTGTCTTCAATGGCATGTGATCTCATGGCCCCAGAGAATGACCCTTCCGCTCGAGTCAGATGTGAATGGTGGTTCTGTGTTGCCACCAAGAACAAGTGTCACACATTGTTAGGGTGAGGTTATCAGGATGTGTATTTTTGCTATTTCTTCACCCTATTGCTGGTAATAGCAGGGCTGTTGCTAGGCAAAATGGGGTTCCTCTGCTAAAGAGCCAAGTAAGGATGACAGTCTGACTTCAGAGGGAACATTTAGTGCCTAAGCATTTGCTGATCCCTAGAAACCATCATTCACTTATTACTCTTCATAATTCTTATCACCATTATAGGGATTGTGACTCAAGTCCCACTGCTACTGTATTTGGGGGTGATGGAAGCTTAATTTTGAGCAAAGACAGAAAAACAATTTATAATCAGGTGACTTCCATTTCACTGTTGCCATGTCAAAGGAAAGATTTCAAGAAAAACTTTTGGTATCTTACATTATCAGCAGTTCTTATGTATGTTGCATTCAAATGTTAAGTGTACTAGTGTTAGTGTATAAACTGAAGGGACATCAGAACATTGTTCAGGGTTTCTTAACCTTGGCACTGTTAACATTTGGGGCTAGATAACTGGAGGCTACCTGCATATAGTGTGTTAGGCACCATTCCCAGTCTCTGGCTACAAGATGCCTGGCATGGCCTTCCCTTTTTCTACTTTCTGAAGTTCAAAGTGCTTCCAGACATTGGCAAATGTTCCCCAAGAGTAAAATCACCATTAGCCTCCACCCTGAGAGCTACAGACTCAAGAGTAACTTTTAAGTTGTCTGAAGTGTTTGGGTTTATTTTAACCATCACTGTATTGCTTGTATTAAAAGAACAAAAACTTAGCTCAGGAAAGACATCTCTCTAATCAAGCAGTCTAAATGAGATGGCAATGCTTATTGTTTGATAGAGAACTGGCTGTTCTAAACACCTGTTTGTGTGAACGAGTTTATCTGCAGATAATATGTGATGCAGGTATTTCACAGGATAGGATGCCAGAGAGGGCAGGTCAAGTGCAGAGCTCTGGCTGGCACAAGCTAACTTCTCATTATGTGCTGTTTCTCACATCCTGGATTTTAGCCTGGGGACCCTCACATTAAACTCTACCAGGCCCCATACAACCAGTGTCCCAGAAGACAGAACTTGGTATAAGGCCCTCTTTCTCATGTCCTCAAAACAGAGTTTTGGCACTTGGGGCAGTGTCAGCACATAGCCCTCTTTCTCTCCTCAATCGTCGTGTCCCCCTCTTTCCCCCTCAATGTTCTGTATCCTCCTCCTCTCTCCCCCGTCAATCCTCCGTACCCTCCTTATCTGTGTATCAGTATCCGCAGGGGAAGCGGCACTTAGGGGTTTGACCTGAGATTTGGACTTGAATGAACTTCAGGGAGAATGGGTTCCCTAGGTTGGGGGACCGGCCTCACCCACCTTCATTCCTGACCTCAGCCTTCACCGGGGTCGCGTGCGGGGCTGAACGGTGCTTAACTGCACGCCGCGATCCCGTCCCGAGCCCCGGCGCACGTGGAGCCCCGCAGACCGGCCCCGCACGCGGAGACCCCTGACCCACTGGGCTCCGGCTTTGACCGGCCATGCACTCCTCCAACCCCTTCCCCGCCTCTTCCCCACGAGTAGTGAAAATTCCTATGCCCTTCAAAGGGGCATAAAATCACCAAAAAAAAAAAAAAGAAGAAGAAGAAAGAAGTCCATCCTGTCTCAGAGGTGCAGCTCAGGCACGAAGCGCTCGCCGCCAAGGTTCCCGCGCTGACAGAAAGCGGAAAGGGCCTGGTGCATTCTGGGAGGGAGCGCCTGGCGGCAATCCGATCGCGAGGGCCGGCGGGAGTTTTCTCTTCAGGGAACGCTTAGCAGCGCGGGCACCCTCACTGCAAGGGCCGGCGGGAGTTGTAGGCCTGGGAATCGTAAGGCGAGAGGGCAGGCCCAGAGCCTTCTGGGAATAGTAGTTCCCTCCCTCGTTTCCGCATTCCCCAGACCTTCGGGCACCGTTTCTGCCCAGGTGAGCGTTCATTACTGTGGGCACGGGCTGGTCCTGGCCCTTGATCGGGCTGGTGTCTTAAAATGGAAGGGTTCTGAGTTTCTTTCCCAGCATTCTGGAGATGCCCTGACTCCTCTCTCCAGGCGGGAGTGTCCTCAGGTGCCATACTAGCTGGAACAAGTGTTGAGCTCTGCGGCCTGGCTCCATTTCTTCCAGTCCTGAACCCTGCACCCTCGCCCTCCACCCTGCGTGCGGGGCAGGCGCATCCCTCTATGCTGCTAAACCAACCCCAGAGGTCGAGGCCAGGTTAGGGGGCCGGCAGGAGGCTCCACCCGTGGATCAGGAAATGCTTCCCAGAGCAAAGGACCTCAAATATGCCACGTTCAAATGAAAGTCTAGATTTGGGGGATGGATGGGGCCGGGTCTAAATGCACATCTCTTGTTTTCTGCTTCTCCCCATCTCCCACTTCTCCACTAGATGGTCCCACTATCCTTCCAAGTACTGAGGCCGATACCTTGAGGTTCTAAGTAGTCCGCTATTTCTCTCTCCACTCTAACAAAGCCTGCTGTTGAGTCCCATCCCCAGAGGAGATTCAGAATCCCACTTTCTCTCCCCGTCCCCCGTTTCTAAGAAGCCTTCCTGACCTAACCACACTGACCCAGGAGACCCCAGCTCCCGATGAAGGCACCCCCTCCAGTGCACACACCTGTGCCTGGTCCATCCGAAGCTAGCTAGGCCTTCTTGTGCAACCCACTTCTCTCTCCCCTCGCAAGCAAAGCTGACCCCTCCTGCCCAGGCCTCGGTGATGCGACCATGCCTGCCCCGACATGCGCCTCCTGCCGCCCCGGGAAGGTGCTGAGTGAGGCCTGCTGTACCATCTTCAAGGTCCAGGTGTGGCACACGGTGCGGGCGGGCTGCCTGCTGCCCTTGGCGCCATGGCCGTGGGTGCCTTGTGTTGCAAGGACACCATGGTGCTGGCTCACGTGCTGTGCGCACTCGGGCCGCGCCTGGACATCACGCAGCACCTGGTGGCCGTGGACGAGGTCATCTGCCGCTCCGGGCACGCGGCGCTGGCAGCCAGCTGGGAGCTACAGCTCACCATAGTGGTCTGCGTGGACCTCTTCCCGCAGCCCGGCCAGCTCATGCCGAAGCCACTTCTGCTGCACCTACTGCGGGTGCTGCGCCCACCGGAGCCCCACACAACGTGACTGATGAGCACGTGCACAATAGTGGACAGGTCGTGCAGGAGAGGAGAGCACTGAGTGGGCGCACCCAGAATCCCGGTCAGAGCCCCCCCCCCCCAAGGCTCCTCGCTGGTGAGACCAGGCTGGGATCTGGCAGAGCGTCCATAAAGACTTCAGTCTTGGCCTGAGGGTATCCCTGACCCTTACACCCCATCGGGGTTCTGGCTGTCTAGGGGTTCTCGAGGGTCTCCATGACCTTCTCCAGTCCCTCACGGGTTCCTGACTCTGCAGGGCTATGGGCATCTCCATGACCCCCTTCCCCTCCGGGGGTCCTAGCTATGCAGGGTTCCTGGGGTCTCTATGATCTCCTCCAGCTCCTCCCGGAGTCTCCTAGACCCTCTCCCTCTCCCGGGATCCCTCCCGGGGTTCCCCGTCTTCTCCCACCCCCGTGGCAGCGATCCGGCGGAGCGGGGTCTGCGCGCCCTGACCCGCGCCCGCTGTCTCCCCCTCAGGTCTCAACGCGGACGACACGGCAGGGACGGAGCGGGGCGACGCGGGGCGTCTGGCCCGCGGCAGAGGGCTGCGGTCGGCGGGTGAGGGTGGCGCGCTACCGCGCTGCCGGCCGCTGCAGCTGGCGTCGCAGAAGGAGGTGGCGCTGTACGCGCACTTCCGCCGCCTGCGCTACTTCTCCCGCGAGTGCTCGTTCGCGCCCCCCCCCCCCCCGCGCCACGGTGCCTGCTCCCGCTGCGGGGCGCTGGCCAGCCGCGCGCTCCTGGATGGCCTCAACCGCGGCCGCCTGCGCCTGGCCATTGGCAAGGGCCGGCGCGGGCTGGACTAGGACCTGGATGATGCGGGACCAGGGGCCGGGGGGGCCGGGGTGTACCCCGCCGCCCCAGAAGCTAAGGCCATCTCTGCGCCCCTTCTGGTCCCCTCCAACACAGGTGAGGGTGGAGACTGGGACTGAGGCTGGAGCTGTGATAAAAACAAAACAACAAAAGAACCTCACGGCTCCTGTGTGGTGTTAGCCATGGGTTTGGGCGGTGGACACTGAGAGCCAGTGTCTCCCAGTAACGGTACTGGCCACCTTCTCTTGTGACCACTGTGGAGTGGGGAAATGATATGGTCACTAGTGTGGGGTCAGATGTTGCTGGACAGTTAGCAGTTCACTTAATTTCATCAGTGAAAAGTATTCTCTGAACTCAACCTTGGAGAACAAGACCTATGGATCCCAGCCTCGCCTGGACCTCCACTGCACCCCACCATCTGCCCATGCTTGAAGAGCATGGAAGCCAGAGGAAAGGAGGTGTCCTGGTTTCCCAAGGGACAGGTGGCAGTGGTGAAGAACCCGGTTTTATGAGCCAGCGTGGAAGGTTTCAGGAATGGTGAAGAGAGCAGGGTAGATGGGACTCGCAAGGTGCTGGCAGAAAGGATCACTGCATGTGTCACAGTCAAGAGGCCAAGGAGGGCCCTGAACCTCCACCTGGTGATTCCTGGGGGTCCCTGGCCTTTGCTTTTTATTGGTGAGATTATTTATTAACTTGGACCTGGATACCAGAATATCAGGGTGTAGCACTGAAATACTTGTCTTACTGCTTCTCCCTGCCTTAGCGCCAGAGCCTAAGTCTGTCCAGTGCACCAGGTGTCCTCTTTCTACAATGCTAGAGGATGCTCTGACAGAAGTTACTACAGTCTCAGGGGCTCGGGGTGCTTCAATGGTTTGCCTCTGACTTCTTCACCTCAGATGGGTGGTGGAGCCAGGACTGAGCTCAGAGGGAGTCCTTACTTGCTTGTCTTGATCTTTAAGTACTCTGTATTTTCTGTGACCTTCTGGTCTCAGGACTCTTGAAAGTTCATCCCACTAAAGATGAGAGAGGCATAATGGAGTTCCTGTGGTTCTGTGGAGGCAAGGGCTGTCTCAGCAGGTAATGCTTGGTCCCCGGGGCTGTCTGGTGAGGGCTTCTGCCTGGACCTCTGAAAAGGAAGAGAAAAAGAATCACAACAAGAACAGAGACAAGCCGGGTGCTGGTGGCTCACACCTATAATTCTAGCTACCCAGGAGGCTGAGATCTGATTATCACAATTCAAAGTCAGCCCAGGCAAGAAAGACCATGAGACTCATCCCCAGTAAACTATTCAGAAAAAGCTGGAAAGTGACACTGTGGCTCAAGTAGTAGAATGCTGGCCTTGAGCAAAAGAAGCTTAGGGACAGCACCCAGGCCCTGAGTTGAAGTTCCAAGATTGGCAGAGAGAGAGAGAGAGAGAGTGAGAGAGAGAGAGAGAGAGAGAGAGAGAGAGAGAGAGAGAGAGAGAGAGAGCAGGCATGATTGAAATCCTTATAATTTTATATGGCTTCAGCATCCATTTTGAATGTAAGCTGGCCTTTCTCAGTCACCCCTCATGCAGTTGTTTCTGGCTGACTGTTTCCTCTCACTTTCTCGAGGTGAAATCTGCCAGAAATCTGTGGTATGCGGTCACACCTCGGGGAGGCCAGTTCCCTTTGAGAGCTACATGCAACCTGGGTGCCTGACTTCCTCGTTGGCCTTCCCACACTGCACTGGCCACACAGTGACCACCTCTTAATGACAGTGTGATTACAGGGAAATTGTACCCGGTCTTTCTAAACCCACCATCAGAACTCCTAAGGGGAATGAGGTGATGTGACATTCTGTAGTTTAATAAAGTCAGTCCATATCTGTCTGTCTGTCTCCTTCCTTTCCCATTGGCCCTGTGAGAAGAGATGTGCTTACCTCTTCTCATTGGGGTCCGTGTGATGGGTAATCATTTCTATTTACATATATTTAATTACACAAAGTACGAGGTTTCATTATGACACTTCCATCCATGCATGTAAGGTGTTTGATCACATTCTCTCTCACACACATATACCCCAATTACTCTTTTTTTTTTTTTTTTTTTTGCCAATCATGAGACTTGAACTCTGAGCCTGGGTGTTGTCCCTGAGCTTCTTTGTTCTCAAAGCTAGCATTTTACCACTGGAGCCACAGCAGCACGTCCAACTTTTTCTAAGTAGTTTATTGGAGATACAAGTCTCACAGACTTTTCTGCCCGGGCTGGCTTTGAACTGGGATCCTTAGATCTCATCCTCCTGGTTAGGTAGGATTACAGGTGTGAGCCACAGGCACCTGGCTCCCAATTACTTTTGTTACTTTCTCTTATCCCACACCTTCCCCATTTTCTTCCATCTCTTAGTAGTCTCCCCCACCCCACCCCCAGCCATCCCGTCCTCCCCCCTAACCTGGAAGAAAAGCAAGATCCTATTGGAAAATAACTAGAGCAAAAAGCCAGGAACCTGACTCAAGTGGTAGAGCAACTGCCTAGCGGGTGGGAGAGCTGCAAAGGGATCCTAAGTTGAAAACCCAGCTCCACCAGAAATCAAACGTAATCTAACTTTCACTTGCTGCATTTATGGAGGAAATAAAGACAATCCTTGGTAAATGTGCCCATCCCTTCTTCTGGGAAGAAGGAGGTACAAGAAGGCCCCAGAGGAGTGCAAGACAGGAACCCAAGCACAGGTAGTGTTGGAAATGAACACAGGAAGTGCTGTGTTGACAAGGGGGGAAATGGAAAAGCAACTAACTGCAGCTCACACTTAGTCACGGCAAGAATTCAGTCATTTGCTCAGATCTGAAGATGTTTTCAATTGAGTAGATGTGATCTATAAATGCAGAATCAAGTTTGCTTAATAATTCCTCAGCTACTAAAGCAGCAAGGTTGTAACTGCAACCAGGACCACCAACTTGTGGTGTTTATTTTAATCACAAAAGATCCTCAAAAAATAAAAAAAAGTGATTCTGCATCCTAGCAATATTCAGGGAGTACATTATTTAAAAGATAACATTTATAGTAGCAATGCAAAGTGCCCGGGGGTGGGGGACATGTGAAGAAATTCCATACCTTCTTTGAGAAAACACACACACACACACACACACACACACACACACACACACACACACAGCTGGGTGCTAGTGGCTCACACCTGTATTCCTAGCTACTTAAGAGGCTGAGGTCTGAGGATCACAGTTCAAAGCCAACCTGGGAAGAAAAGTTCATGAGACTCTTAGCTCCAGTAAGCTACTCAGGAAAAGCCAGAAGTAGCACTGTGGCTCAAGTGGTAGAGCACCAGCCTTGAGCACAGAGAGGCTCAGGGACAGAGCCCAGGCCCCAAGTTCAAGCCCCAGGACAGGCAATAGAAAAAAGAAAGAAAGAAAAGAAGGAAGGAAGGAAGGAAAGAAAGAAAAACAAGGATCTAAGCTGGGCACCGGTGGCTCACACCTGTAATCCTAGCTATTCAGGAAGCTGAGATCTAAGGATCTCGGTTGGCAGCCAGCCTGGATGGGAAAGCCTAATATACTATTAATCTAAAATAAACCACCAAAAAGTGGGAAGTGGCATGTGGCTCCAGTGGTAGAGTGCCAACCTTGAGCAAAAAGAAGCTCAAGGACAGCAGCCAAGCCCTGAGTTCAAGCCCCAGGACCAGGACACACCACATGCAAGTAGCCAAGGGACAGCCTCAGGGTGATGATGTCCTGGTCACTCACCCAGCTGACTGTACCCATCACAGGGTCTTCATCATCCGTGCCCTGTGGTCTCCCAGTGGCACAAGGCCTATGCGTCTTCACTCTAAGGTAAGAGAACAGCACACTGTGGGCCAGGATGCCTCAGGGACAGGAGAGCAGGCTACCTCTGCCCCTGCTAAGACTCTAAAAAGGATGACTGAGGTTTCCAGGCCCCCTGGAACTGGACCCAGAGGCCTGATGGACATGTGACAGGAGACCCAGCCTCAGGCAGCCAGAGCTTTGTCCGAGGTCATCTAAGACTGAATTTCTGTTCCTGGAAATGCCCCCCCCCCCCGACACACACACACAAAAGGAACATCTGCACTTGGGGGGCGGTCACAGTGATTTCACCATTTCCCAGAAGTAGATGCAGCCAGTGGGAGATATGTGGACAGGTTTTTCTCTATGTAACTGGATGTTATTTGGAAGAGAAAGGCATGTGGATCACTGCTGCACCATCCTGGATCAACCTTGAATCCATGAAGCTCCGTGAGAGACCCCCAGGTGTTTCTTTATTTTCTCCATTGTGGGCTAATAAAAAAAGTTTGGAACTTGTAAAAATGGACACATGATTGCGCATGAACACACTTCATGTCTTTCAGTCATAAACATTCTCTCTTTGTTTTTTGCGCCAGTACTAGGCTTGAACTCAGGGCCTGGGCTTGGCCTCACTCATGGCCAGTGAGTGCTTTACTGCTCAAGCTTGTTTGGATAATGCTGTGGACTCCCAATGAAGGCAGAGTGTCTATGTGTGCTCTGTACCCTGTTGTTTTCATGCCCATCTCCTGTCTCTTTCTACTGGAGGGGGCTCCTTGGCATCTGAGGTGGGGCTTTCTCCCCATCTGTGCCCCTCCTGTCCTTGGAGCCCAGTTCTTCAGTGCCAACACTTCCCCTGGGACTAAGATACAGAATACATACAGACTTACATACAGAAAAAAATGAGCCACAGACATAGACCTAGCAGGGCCATGGCCCCAGCACCTCCAAGGGCGGCAGGAGCCAGCAGAGACCTGGCCCTGGGCTCCGACTTCCCTGTGGAGAAATGGGGGGGAGGGGCAGAGGACTTAGTCTCAGGACCTTGTCTTCTGCATCCACCTCCCTGGGGAACTCATTCCAGGCCCTAGCTCTCCACTCTCCCCGTCAGCCCTTACCAACACTTCCACCCCCCCTGAGACCCACACACCCCCTCTCCTGCCCTGTGTCCCCCTAGAAAAGGCCCCTGACCTGGCAGCAGCAGCACCCAGGTGCTCTGGGCCCCATTTGCATTCTGGGCCTCACAGCTGAGCCTGAGGCTAGAGATGAACCCCTCGGGGAGGATCAGGGAGCTGTTGGCCCAGGACCCCGCTGAACTGGAGGTGATGGTGATGGAGGTGTTGCTGCTGTCCCCCTCCAGTAGCGCCTCCCCCAGACGCCACTGCAGGGAGGGGGCCGGCCAGGCATGGGATGCACAGGTGCAGTGCAGCCCCTCTGCCTCCCAGGAGCAGGAGGGGCCCAGCAGCTGTGGAGGGTCTGTAGAAGGAAGGTCAAGGGTCAAGGGCAGGTGTCCCCTGCCCCCACACAGCTCACAGAGCCAGTCTAGGAACCGGCTGCATTCTGAGCATGGCAGATGAAGACCCCTTCCTCTGCAGTCTCTACCCTACTCCAAAGTCCCTGTGGGGGAGGGCTGGAAGGCATTGGGGGGCCTGAGACACAACCCCCTGAACCAGTTCAGTTGTGCAGAAGACTAGCTTTCCACACCACAGTGCACCTGCAGATTCTGGCCCTCCATGGCAGAAAGGGAGGCATTTTGCACATTCTTGAAGTCTTTAGAGGAGGCAAAGAGAGTTTGCAGGAAGAATGGGGGGGTGGGGGTGGCAAGAGAGGCAAAGAGGCAGAGAGGTTGCAGGGAGAAGATGGGGAAGGAGGAGGAAGGAAAGGAGGAGGCAACGATGAACAAGAAGAAACAGGAAGAGGAGAAGGAAAGAGGAGGAAGAAGAGCCGACAATGGCCCCCATCTCCACTTAGAGTCTGATTCCTCTCCCTGTCCTGCATCAGCCCCTTTTGGTCCTGAGGGAGGGAGTGCTGTGCAGTTCCTCTGGGGTGTTGACAAATGTCTCTGGGACCCTTATCTTCAGGGGAAGCTCCATGTCCCATGGACTGCTTGATTTTGTGGCAAGCTATAAGTCACACTGGGGGCAAAGGGGCAGGCGGACTCTGGAGCTGAGCTGTGGGTAAGTGGATTGGCAAGGATTCTGTGTTAGTGAATCTGGTAAGAACTGGGCCATGGGCTGGGATGAAGCTCAGTGGCAAAGCGCTTGCCTAGCAAGTGCAACGTCCTGGGTTCGATCCCCAGTACCAAAAAAGAAAAGCCAAAAAAAATACAGTTAAAAGAGAATTGGGCAACGCAGGGGTGGGGAAGGAGGGTGTGAAGTCATCTTATGGTGACAGAAAGTTTGGTGTGTGTGCAGGTGAGTGTGCACACCAGTGCATGGGGTGGGCTGGGTGGGTTTCTTGCTTCCCCTCTTCTAGTATGTGATTCATTCAATGGCTGCCCACAAACCCATCCAGAGCTGGAGGGGACGGAATGTGTTCCTATCTGTGCAGTTTGGGATGATGAGGATGCTGAGGTTCTGAGGAGCATTTGGACAGAAAGACACCCCCCCAGGCCCCCTCCACAGAGCTTATACACAACAAAGATATCCACTCTCACTCTCTCCCTCCCTTCTCCCTCCCTCAACCAGCCATTTGTCCTGCACTCACAGGAGACATTGAGCAGGATGGTTCTCTCTGTAGGCTTATTGGTTCCTTGTAGTTCCACTTGACAGGTAAGACTGGTGTTGTAGTCCTTTGCCTGTGGGGTGAGAGTGAGCACCGGGGTGTGGGTGTTTCTAGGGCCCATGGGCTTCAGGACATCCCTGGTCCAGGAGAAGGTGAGAGGTCAGCCTCCTCTGCAGTATCCTGGAAGGCTGCAGGTCAGCTGCGCGAGGCGGCCGGACTGCAGAGGCTTGGGAGAGTGGATTACAGGTTTCTCGGTCAGGGCTGAGGAGGAGACAGTAAGACACCTGAACTAAGATCTCTGGAGACCACAGTGTGACCCTTAGTGTCATCCCAAGAGTGGGCAGTGACTCAGGACCCTATCCCTTCTGACCACTTGACCTCAAGACACAGATGTCCTGGGCAGGGGTCTCAGCAAGCCAGGGGTCCTCAGGGTCCCAGCCCACCTGTCACCTCCAGTTTCAGCCTCGTGTTTTCATAATTATGTCCTGAATTCCCTCTCTTCATGTAGAGGTAGTAGCTTCCAGCGTCCTGAAGCCTGGCGTCACTGATGTTCAGAGAACAGTTGACGCTCTCTGAATGTTCAAGGAGCTGGAACCGGTCCCTGGTATTTGTTGCCACATGTACGCTAGGGTCGTTTGTAGCCACAGGATACTTTACTTTCTGGTATCCACTCCTATACCAGTAGATGTAGAGCTTGCTGGAGGATCCTATCTTATACCCAGGGTAGGAGAAGGCACAAGGCACTAAGACGCACAGGCCCTCCTGCACCGTCACTTGTTCTGGCACTTGGAGGTTGAACCCCAAGTTCTCCTGCAGAGACCCTGGAGTAGGGGGGAGAGAGAGGCTTAACTGCAACCCCTCCCCCTGCACTACCCCCCTCCTTCAACCCACTCACCAGCCCACAACAGGGGCAGCAACAGCAGCAGCAGCAGCAGCAGCAGCAGCAGCAGCAGGGCCCCCATCCTGCACTTGTCAGGACCCTTTCCTGTCCAGGAAAAGCCCCAAGTGCAGGTGGGGCCCAGTCACCTCAACAGGAAGCCGCTGCACAAGGGGAAGCTGTGGCCACCCACCTAAAAAGAAGTTGAGTGCCCTTTGACACACTGGGGCAGTGGCCAGGAAGTCATCTCACTCCTCCTGGATGCTGCTGGTGACGGAGGCCCTCCGAGGGGAAGGGTTTTGTGGTGACCATCAGCTGGAAGGGCCATCTTCTAAACGCGGCCTTACGCACCAATGAGGATGGAGAAGAGGGAACACGGGAGGCAAAGGTGACGGAGGCCAGGGCTGCTGCTAAAGGGCCTGTGGGCCTCACCTGCCCTCTCTCCTCCAAACCACCAAAGATTCTGGAAAAAGCAATGTTAAAATAGTTCGGCCAAGTGCTGGTGGGTCACAAATGTGTTGGATTTTTCCATGTTCATCATCATCTCATTATAGATGATGGCTCTTTGTTTCTTCCTTGCCTGTCTCTGTCATTTTCTTCTTCTCCCCGGTTCTAGTAATTTCATGATACAATGGCTGTCTTCTAGAAGTGGACATGGAAAACATCCTTGCCTTTTTCTTGGCCACAGGGGGAAAGATGTTCTGTTTTGTTTTGTAATGTTTATGGATTCTTGGTAACTAGAAGCCCATGATACACATCCAGCACATTCCAGTGCTATGCCCCGGACATGTCTATCTCAGAGTTGTATTTAGGTTGCACATAAGTGTTCAAATTATTATTTTATTTTCCTGTTTATTTTCTTCCAGACTTGAACTCAGGACCTTAATCACACTTGGCTGTCTTACTCAAGGCTAGGTGCTCTATCATTCAAGCCACAGCTCCCCTTCTGGCTTATTACTAGTTCTTTGGACATAACAGTCTTACGTATTTTCCTGCCCAGGCTGGCTTCAAACCATGATCCTCAGATCCCAGCCTCCTAATTAGCTGACAGGTGTGAGCCACCAGTGTACAGTTCAAAAATATTTTTAATGTACTGCTTGGAGTTAAAATTTTGGAAATATTTTTCGGTGATCTGAATGCCTACCTTCTCTTAAAATATGTGTAGAGCTGGCATTCCACAGAGCCTGTTGGGATTTGACATTGTGACTTCCGGGAAAACACAGATGTAATAATCCAGCACACAAAAATTCCCTTAGCAAGAGGTTCACGCATTTCTCCTTCCAGTGGTAGATTTAGCCATGGCTGAGACACAGAGGTAACACATTCCAAGTCTGCCCCCTGCCGGACCAGGATCAGATGCTCAGAGGTAAGACTAAGACAGGGGCCCAGTTATGATGCACAATGCTGTAGCTCCCTCTGCCTGCCCAACTCCCCATAAATAATAGCATAGAAACATAAAAATAACATAAAAATAATTGGGGGGAAAAAGAGGCCAGGCACTGGTAACTCACACCTGTTATCCTAGCTACTCAAGAGGCTGAGATCTGAGACTCACAGTTTGAGGCCAGCCCTAGCAAGAAAATCCATGAGATCCGTATCTCCTATGAACCAGGAAAAAGCTGAAAGTGGAGCTATGGCTCAAGCCAACCTTGAGTGAAAAAGCAAGCAAAAAAAGGTGCAATGCCTACGTGTCTCTGATCATATAAAACAATATTTATTGAACAGACATGAAAAGGCCAAGCTAGAGTGCAAGGCCCTGAGATCAAGCCCCAGGACACACACACACACACACACACACACACACACACACACACACACACACACACTCTCTCTCTCTCTCTCTCTCTCTCTCTCTCTCTCTCTCTCTCTTTTGGAGTTAACCTTGCCTCTCTTCTTTTCTCAGCTTGATATTCAGAATATTACTGATATTGCTCGCACCATTTCTCTCCCTCTTCACCCGCATCTACTTCTTCCTCCTTGTTCTCTTTTTCTCTTTCCTTCCTTTCCCTTCTCTTCCTTTTCTGACCAGGAGCATCTCAAGGTCACTAGGTATGGCAAAGCAAAGTATGGTGTGCGTTTGTGTGGTATGACATTGGTGTCTCTAGAAGAATGTGGATTTTTTTCTAGGTGTGGCAGAAGTGGAGCAAGGAAGATATTTGCACAAGCTTGCACAGGGGCTTGAGCAGGATGGCGAGGTGGGGAGAGTCTTGCATCACAGCAGGGAGAAGCAGGACAAGGACAGTCGTGCTGGGGAGGAGCAGATGGTGAGACAAGAACTAGTGACACTTGGGAGACTTGGCTAAACAAGTAATTGCACCAAGCATAACAAGAAAGTGTTTTTTGTGTGTTTGTTTGTTTTTATTCTGAGGGAAAGGATGGACTCTTGTGGGCACTGGCCCAGAGCTGGAGGTCAGGTAGACAAATCCTCCCATCCATGGATGTGAATATTTATTGTATGAGTCAACAGGTGCCAGCAAGGTCACCCAGCCCCATCTTCTAATGGCTATGACACTTGCGCTTGATGCCTGACATTCTTGATCAAGAGAGTACACTAATTTAGATGAACTTCAACAAAAGGGAAGGAAGCTGCTGGAAAGGCATTGGGCACCTGGAAGGACAAAGTACCAAGTTCAGAAAGCATGTGTAAGCCCAAGGAGATGCCCGGGAGGGTCCCTGCCTGGTTACCCTGGAGACTGCGCCCTCCAGAGTCAGGGTTCCAGGAGAGGCCAGCAGGTGAGCAGGCAGGATGCCTTGATTAAGGGCTCAGAGGGAGTCCAGTCAGGTTCTAGGTTCTGGGATGTAAGATTTCTCACTGTAACTGTTGTTTTTTATTGGAGGGTGGGGGTGGGGAATGCAGGTCCTGAGCCTTGAACTCATGACCTGGTTCTGTCCCTGAGCTTTTGTGCTCAAGGCTGGCGCTCTACCATTTGAGCCACAGCTTCACTTCTGGATATTATTTTTTCTAATTGTTTTGACATAAGAATCTCAGTTGGGTACTTATGGATCACGCCTGTCATCTTAGCGTCTCAAGAGGCTGAGATCTGAGGATTGTGGTTCAAAGCCAGCCCAGGCAGGAAAGTCCACAGACTCTTATCTGCAATAAATTACTCAGAAAAAGCCAGAAGTGGTGCTGTGGCTCAAGTGGTAGAGTCCTAGCCTTGAGCATAAGAGGTTCAGGGACAGAGTCTTAGGCCTTGAGTTCAATCCCTGAGACTGGCAAAAAAAATAATTTTTTTTTAATCTCACAGATTTCCTGCCCAGGCTGGCTTTGAACCTTGATCCTCAGATCTCAGCTTCCTAAGTAGCTAGGATCACAGCTGTGAGCTACTGGTGCCCAAGTCTGTCTGTCCTTCCTTCCTTCCTTCCTTCCTTCCTTCCTTCCTTTCCTTTCCTTTCCTTCTTTCCTATTCTCTCTCTCTCTCTCTCTCTCTTCCTTCTCCTTTCTCTCTCTCTCTCTCTCTCTCTCTCTCTCTCTCTCTCTCTCTCTCTCTCTCTCTCTGTCCTGGGTCTTAAACTCAGTGTTTGGATGTTGTCTCTGAGATTTTTTTTTGCTCAAAGCTAGCACTCTAACACTTGAGCCATAGCTCTGCTACCACAAATAAGAAACAAAAAAAAAAAAAAAAAAAACATGGGAAAAGATGTGTTCTTACAATTAGATGGAAGTTCTAGAATCAACTAGAAAAAATGATTTGAAGCATTACAGTGACTCAAAGTGTCCAGTTACATTACAGTCTCTGTGTGTGTGTGGCAGAGAGAGAGAGAGAGAGAGAGAGAGAGAGAGAGAAGCTGGGATTATAGGTATGAGCCACCAGTGCCCTAGTACATGTCTTTCATCTCAGCTCTATGTATATTTGGAACTGGATGATTTCTACCAGTTTGGGATTCTTACCCTTACTTTCTAAATTTATTGGTTATCCTAAAAAGATACAATCTGCACCTTTAAGGAATTTAGTGTTGACTTATAGAAGCCTGAGAGAAGACATCAAAGCACTTTAACTCCATTTGTACCTCTCTAATCTATTACTGGCCTCTTGCTCTGTAATTATCATGTTCTCAAGCCCCTTAGTCATTTTGACTGTATTATGGCTACTCAAAATGTTACCAGTGGTGGAATAATAAGAGAGAGTGTAGACAGAGGGCAAAGCATTGGGAGATCAAGTGGCACTTTGTCACCTTGGTGACAGAGGGCAGGATAAGCTGCCTCTGACTTAGAGACCAAACAAAAATGAAAAGATATGCCAAGGCCTTGCATTCCCAACTCAAGATACATGTCGGAAATATCTAATTTTGCTGGGTACTGGTAGCTCACGCCTGCCATCCTAACTACTTAGGAGGCTGAGATCTGAGGATCGTGGTTTAAAGACAGCCTGGGAAGGAAAGTCTGTGAGACTCTTATCTCCATTTAACCATCCAAAAGCTAGAAGTGGATCTATGGCTCAAGTGGCAGAGCACTAGCTTTGAGGGCCTAAAGGCCCTTGAGTTCAAGTCCCAGTACTGGCAACTGAAAAAAAAAAAAAGAAAATCTTGCCCTCCTTTTATTTCATTCTAAGATTTTTGTGTACGTTCTGTTTAACATCATTGCTTGGGAGATTATGTCCTTAATTACTAGATGTGAAGTCGGACCACAGAGCAAGGCAATTTACTTCCAAGATGTCAAAACCATACAAGTATTTACTGTTACATAACAAATTACTCCAAAATTAAGCAGCTTACAACAGCACACATTTATTATCCTATTATTTCCATGGGCCTGGAATCTGAGTATGATTTAGTGTGAGCCTCTGCTTCAGAGGTTTGCATGTGGCCATCATCATCAAGGTCGGTGGCCTCATGGGAAGACTCCTCTGGGCAGTGACCCACTTCCAAGTTCACTGTCTGTCCTTATTGGATGTGAGCCAAGGGCCTTCCCCCAGTTCCTGGCCCCAGGGTGTTTCCAAAATGGCAGCTCACCTTAGAACCGCCTGCTCCATTGGTTGTTAAGATGTGGAAATCCCAGAAGGCAAGACAGTGTTCACTAGGGAGACAAAAGTCAGTCTTTTTGTCATTGACCTTGGAAAGGGCATTCTATCACTATGGAAGTCACTAGGTCTTGTTTATCTCCCAGGGGGAGATTTAGACCAGGCCACCACCAACAGGAAGTGGAGACCCTGGGGAACCATTTGAGAAGGGGACCATGGCAATAGCATCTGGGGTTTCCATCTCCTCCTGGCACACCTAGTGCCATGTCTTAGCAGAAGGAGAGCAATGGTGAGGCTTCCACAATGGGTTTCCTGAGAGAATTACTTCTACTCTCAAGGTCCACCTGTTGGATCCATCAGTCATCAGATCCACACCCCCTGACCCCACCAGGAAATCCCTTTGGGCCCATCATCTGGAGTGCTGTTCAAGTAGCTCTTGGAGCCCAGAACAACAGCTTGGCCATCTAGCTTGAAGATCTCGTGCAAATACAGTTCCAAAATATCTTTGATGTCATGGGTTTGTTATTGTTTCTTTCTTTTTTTCCTGAAGAGTGATGGAAGTCTTGCTGAATCATGGTAAAGAATCACCTGTAGCTAGGCACCGGTGGCTCATGCATGTCATCCTAGCTACTCAGGTGGCTGAGATCTGAGGATCATAGGGCAAAGCCAGCCCAGGCAGAAAAGTCCGTGAGACTCTTACCCCAATAAACCACTCAGAAAAAGCCAGAAGTGGTGCTGTGGCTCAAAGTGGTAAATTACTAGCCTCGAGCAAAAGAAGCAAAGGGACTGTCCCCAAGCTCTGAGTTCAAGCGCCAAGACTGGCAATAAAAAAGATTCACTCTTTCTAGACACATAACAATGGCTATGAGGAAATGCTAATGTGTATAATTTATTTCTTTTATTTGGCCATACATGGGATTGAAGTCAAAGGGCTTCATGTTTTCTATGGAAGTGCTATGAACAATATATCCCAGACATTTTGTTTTTAGTTAGCATTTGCTGGAGGTTGGCCTCAGACCATGGTCCTCCTACCTCCAGCTCCAGGTGCTCCCTGGCCTTGGGGGGGGGGGGTGGGTATGCTTATAATTTCTAATTCTGCTCAGGGTCTTTGTCAATGGTAATGCCAAAATTTCTGCTCTTTTTCCTTTTTTGTTGATTGTGAGACTTGAACTCTGGGCATGGGTGCTGTCACCTGAGCTTTTGCACTCAAGGCTAGCACTCTATCACTTTGAGCCACAGCTCCACTTTTGGTTTTTTAGTAGTTATTTGGAGGTTAACTGGAGAATCCTTTAGCTTTTCCTGCCTTGACTGGCTTTGAACCACCATCCTCAGGTCTCAGCTTCCTGAGTAGCTAGGATTATAGGCATGAGCCACTAGTGCTTGGTTCATTCTTTTCATACAGTCTACAATTCCTATTCACTATGTCACTATGTGTAAGACCTAGAAATTTCACAGCAGCCAAGCGGAAATACACTTGTTAGTCATTAGTCAAGTGAAAAAGGCACCTGATTATTTCCTCATGCTTTTACATATAAGAAGTGGGCTACTCTAATTACGTACTACATAATGACATACGGTAATTATGCATATTATGTATAGTTTAATTGACCAAAGTAATTTTTCAAAGCATGTTTTCTTGAAAGAAATTTTTTATGATTTGTAGCTTGGGCAACTCTTATAAATATCTCATCTTTCCCTTTTGAAAATGACTGGCAGTACCATATAGCCAAGTTGACAGCTTGAAGATTTGACCCCAAACTAAAAAGCATTTCTGCTTTCAAGATTTTTCCTGAAGTTCCATTAGTAAGAACTGCATGTGTTCTCTGTACCTCATTTCCAACGCTCTCCTATTCTTCTCCTGCTCCTTCATTCATTATTTTGTCTGGATGAGAAAAAAAAGACTTCTCATGCAAATTGTTATGCGTTATTTTAGAAGATTTTATATCCACCTCAAGAAATTGAAGTCAGCAAAGTTGTCAATCTTTTTGGAGTTCATCTTTACAAATGCAAGTAATTTTCAAATAATACCTTTTCCTGAAAGACCTATGGCCTAAGCTGGGATGTGGGAATGAAATTTCCTCCTCACAGTTTCTGGGCAGACTAGCATCAAGGTGCTGGCAGGGTGAAGGCAGGTAGATATCTGGTAGCCTCAGGTCTCGGTCTCTGTCTGTCTGTCTCTGTCTCTCTCCATGTATCTCCCCCACCTCTTTCATTTCTTGTCTGGCACCCAGACTCTTGTCACTTCCCCTACCCCTACCCCTAGTATTTGTTAAACAGGTCAGTGGTACAGGAAAATGATCCAGGCTCTGGCCTTGGTTTGCATGAAGGTTGCCTCTCACAGGAAGTAGGAGACCAGACCAATGGATGATAGAATGGGCTTGGAAAACTTTATCGTGTGTGTGTGTGTGTGTGTGTGTAGAAGAGCAGAAAGACAAGAAAAAGTTATGCCATACCATGGTGAAGAATAAAACTTGTGGGGAACTAGGCCAGGGGAGGCGTGCCCGCAATCTCAACAATCAGGAGGCTGAGACAAGGAGGATTGTGTGTTGAAGCCAGCCCAGAATCCATAGTGAGAATTTGTATAGCAAAAATACAAGAACAGCCAGGCAGTGGTGGCTTGTGCCTATAATCGCAGCTACTCAGGATGCTGAGATCTGAGGATGGTGGTTCAAAGCCAGCCCAAGCAGAAAAGTCTGTGAGACTCTTATTTCCATTTAACCACCAGAATTCTGGAAATGGCATGGTGGCTCAAAGTGGTAGAGTGTGAGCCTTGAGCAAAAGAGTTCAGGGACAGAACCTAGCCCGGTGTTCAAACCCCAGACCGATCCCCTACCCCCAAATGGGAAAACCAGTGTGAAGGATTCTTTTAAAATAATCCACTCATCTCGCTGTGTAGAACAGAGAAGTCAAACTTGTTATCCTCCCACTTGGACCTCAGCACACAAAAGGTATCCCCATCTCTAACTCATGAGAGTCTTCTGGGGCCACCTGGATGTTTATGTTCTGCTGGTATGTTGATTGTCCTACCTGTCAGGATTTTGTAGAGTTCTGGTAATTCCTTTGATGGTCCTGATAGGTCTCTTCCAGCCTGTGGTACACAAGCTCTGGACTCAGACCTAGCTCAGAGCAGAAGTCTTCTTGACTAGCTGACCCTGCTCCAGAGACTCAGAGATGGTTTTGGAAAGAGCAGGGATGCCTGACTTTTCTCTTGGAGGCTGTTTCAATGGGCCAACCTCTTGAGATGGTCACGAGAGAACAACTGCCATACGGGTGGCCTACATAGCAAGGATCCAGCTGGAAAAGTTGATTTAGATCCCAGGCTGAATGGTGCAAGATGACTTGGCTGAAACAATACACAACTTAAACCTTTTACATTGTTTCTCTTTGGAATTTTTCCATTTAGTATTTGCAGTGGATTATGGGCAATGAATTGAAAATTGGGGAAATAAAACTGTAAATATGAGATATTTAGGGAGACACTGGTATAGAACTTTTCAACAAATTCTAGAAGGACCTATCAATTAATCTGGGCTTAGGGCTCACAAAAACATTGGATGAAATAATATTTAAATAGACATAGGCACTTGTTTATCTCAAGAAAGCTTGATCTCCCAATCTCTAAATAGACTGCATAAAATATGGATAAATAAACGGAATACTATAAAGCCATTAAAATGAATGAGGTAATTCATGGGTTTGGAGGGGGGCTGTTGGGGCATACTGATTTTAAAAAAAAACAGGTGTGGAATGCAATCCACGTGGGGACCAAGAAAAGGGGGGTATAGCTCTCTGGAATGCATTTGGAAAGGCACAGGAGGTATTAATGCCATAAACTGTCCTCAAGAGAGGAAAACTGGGACGGCTGGGAAGAGGAGTGACAGGTGGGCGGGGAGGAGACCCCAGGACCTGATATCCACCACTACTGTCTGCCTGTCCGCCCTCAATGTCCTCAGCTCCCACCGTCCACTGGGGTCTGAGCTGCCCTCAGCATCTTCTTTCTTCTCTATCCTCTTCTCCACCAGCAACAACGCGGGGAAGGGGGGCAGGGGACTCAGTCCCTGGTCGGATTCCAGTTCCTTCCCTCTCTCCTCTTCCCCTCCCATTCTAGGCCTCACCCCTTCTTCTGCCCAAGCAGGTCCTAGCCCCTAAACCTCTATCCTCTGCTTTCTAAAGGTCTGACATGGGTGTGTGTTGGGGGGACCCCGTCCCTCCGAAGCTCCCCAAAGCTCCCCGCCGCACAGAGAGGCCCCGCCCACTCCCTCCCCCCTGGCCTCGGCCCTGCTGGAGCTCGGGGGGCCTAGGGCTCCGGTCAGACATCACTGCCCTGCGGGCCTGGCTGGCACCGTGGCTGCCTGCCCCCAGCCTCTGCCTCTCGGCTCGAGCCTGGCCTGGGCCCCCGAAAGTCCTCCGCCACGCAGGTCTAACTCCTGGGGTTTGGAGATGGCGCTGCAGCCCCGCCCTCTGGGGGGTCGGCCTCCTCCCGTCCCAGCCTCGGGGTCCCTATCACACCCATCGTCCATCCCGGGGCAGCGGGCGGCTGCAAGGGCGGATCGAGGTCTCGTTCACCTTTGAGTCTCCAGGGGGAGGGGGAGGAGGGAGGGAGGGAGGGAGGAGGGAGGGAATGCAGACCCTGCCGGGGAAAGATGTAGGGGGGGGAAGAGAAGAGAGGAGGGAGGGAAGGAGGGAGGGAAGGAGGGAGGAGGGGAGAAAGGAGAGAGGGAGGAAGAGAGAGAGAGAGAGAGAGAGAGAGAGAGAGAGAGAGAGAGAGAGAGAGAGATCACATGAAAGCCAGAAGAGCCAGGATGGAGGCAGAAAGAAAAGGAAGGAAGGAAGGAGGGCAGATATTTAGACCAGACCGACCGGGGATTGAGGATGACAGGGGCGGGGGGGGGGGCGCGGGGGAGGGGGCGGCTGGCAGGGAGGGGGCGGGGCGGCGGCGGCGGGGACCCGCGAGCGCGCCGAGGACCCGGGCCGGGCCCGGCGGGAGGACGGGCGGGCGGCGAGGCCCGGCCCGGCCTCTCTTTTGTCCTGCCTCCGCCCGCGTCCGGGCGGCCGGGCCTCGCCCGCTCCGCCTCCTCCCCCGCCTCCTCCTCCCCGAGGCCGGGTGGAATTTTTTCCCTTGGATCGCGGCCAGCGCCGGGGCGGGGCGGGGGCGCCCCGGGGAGGGGGCCGGGCGGCCGCGGGGTCCCGGGCTGGGGAGCCTGGGCCGGCGGAGCCGGGCGGAGGGGGAGGGAGGGGGGAGGCGGGAGGGAGGGGGGAGGCGGGAGGAGGGGAGAGGCCGCGGGCGGGCGGGGATGGAGCGGAGCGCGGCGCCGGCCGGGGTCGCTGGGACCCCTGTCCCCCGACGCGGGAGCGGCGGAGCCGTGAGTCTGGGGTGTGGAGGGGTGAGGGGGGACCGTACCTGGGGGGGCGAGGGGGTGAGGGGGTGGGAGGGCGGGAGGGTGCGGAGGGATCGCGCCGTGGGGGGTGTGGGGGCGAAGGGTGGAGGGGTGAGTGCTGAGGACCGGAGGGGCGAGGGGGGGATGGGCTGGTGCCGCCGGGTCCTGGATTTCGGGGCTCGCGGAGGGCGGGGTGGGTGTTGCCGGGAGCCCCGACTTCGGGACCGCGGAGGCGGAGGGGAGTGTCGGGGACCCGGCTCCGCGGTGCGAGCGCCGGGCGAGGGGGAAGCGGGGTGCGCCGGGGGCGCAGGGGTTAACGCGGCCGGGAGGGGCCGCGGGGTCAAGGGTGGCCGGGCCCGGCCGGGCCGGAGGAGGGCGGCGTCTGGGCCTCCAGACAGGCTCGGGTCAGCGCCGGGGGCAGCGCCGGGGGCCGCGGACGTCTGGGGAAGGGGGCGTCTGCGGCTCCCGTGGGGACCCCAAGCCCGGGCCCCCGCCGCGATCCGAACCCGTCGCCTGCCGCCCCCTCCGCGGCCCGGGCCCCCGGCGTCTCCAGGCCGGGCCGGGCGGGGCCCCCGAACCCCGCTGTCCGCGCCTCCCCGGCCGCAGCTGGAGCCCGGGCCTCGGGGGGTTAAGGGGGCGGGGCCGGCGTTGCCATGGTGCCAGACTGTTTGGGTCTGCTCTCTGACCCCGGGGGCTCCCTGGGGTCGACCGGGAGGGCGGGACCCGGCCCGGAGCCCCGATCCGGCCCCTGCCCGGACCCGCAGCCAGCGCCCGGCCCCGGCCCCGCGCGGTGACCTTGAACCAGTCAGCCCCCCTCGTCGCCTCAGTTTCCCCGGGAAGAAATTCCTCGGGGTGTGGGGAGATGCTGGGTCCCCGCAATCTCGGAGATTCTCGTCCCCGCTCCCGCACCCCCCTCCCCAGGCCCCAGGCGGCCCCGGGGCATGCTGGGAACCCAGGCCTGGGCTCGGGGCCAGGTCGGTGGGGGGGGGGGGGGAGCCTCGGTGTCTCCTCCCCTCCCTTCCTCCCCACCTGGGCCCGACTCGCCCCCGCCCAAAGGCCTGGGAGCCGGGAAGGAGGGAAGGGGGAGAGCTGGGACCGCAGACCCGTCTCGAGTCCCCTCCCCCTTCTCCGCCCCCTTACCGCCTCTCCTCTACCCCCCCCCCCCCCAGCAGGTCGCTACCCCAGCCCTGGGCCCCTTCTTCAACCACCCCCACCCCACCCCCAGCTCCAGACCTGGCTCTGAGCTGCGAGGGGGAGGGAAGGAGGGGGAGGGAGGGAGAAAGAGAAAGAGGGAGGGAGAAAGGGGGGGGAGAAAGGGAAGATGGGGGAGGGGAGGGAGGAGAGAGATCTGGGAGGGAGGGAAGGAGAAAGGGGGAGAGAAAGGGAGAGAGACCGAGGCCAGGGAGGAGACTGGGAGATGGGAGGAGGAGGGAGGGAGAGAGAGAGAGAGAGAGAGAGAAAGAGAGAGGAGGGGGAGGAGGAGAGAGAGAAGAGGAGAGAGAGAGATTGAAGGAAAGAATGAGATGAGGGCCCGGGAGAATGAGAGACAAAGCCAGGAGAGGGAGGAACAGGAGGATGAAAGACAGAAGGTAGGAGAGGAGAGAGAGATGGTGGGGGGAGAGCCCGCCTGCCCAGGGACAGAATGAGCTTTTCGTGCAGACCAGAGCCAGGTAAGGCGCAAACTGGGTAAGAGGGAGAAAGATGAAAGGGTAGGGTAAAGAAGCAACAACGGTAGAAAGACAAGGGAGGCTGGCCCGAAGCCAGGGAGCCCCAGAACTGGAGGTTGGGGGGCGGGGGGGAAGACACCCACCCAGATGGACGGACCTCCTTTGAGCTCAGAGCATGGCGGGAGAATGGGTGGCTGCTCCACAGGCCCACCTCCAAGCTGACTTTGGCCTCTTTCTCTCGCGAAGGCTCAGCCTTCTCACTTGTTCACCTGCAAAATGGGGTGCCAGCAGCACCTCCCTCCCTGGGCTGGGAGGTGGCAGAGGAACCTGGGGCTCTCCCAGCCCTGGCCTTATCATTCCTCTGGATGCATAACTGTCATCATCCTTAATGCCAAAAGGCAAAAGAAGGGGAAGCTTCAAACTGCAGACCCCCTCAGCCCTGGCGACAGACCGCACTGCCTGACCAGAAAGGGGAGGGGGGAGCAGCTGTACCCAGCAGGCCAAATTCCTACACAGCTTCCCCCCTGCAGCCTGGGAGCCAACTCCTCTCTGTCGGGGAGAATCAGATGGCTGGACTTCTGGATTGGAGGGAGGAGGCTGGGCTCTGGAACCCTGGGCCTGAGGGAGGAGGCTGGGGTCTGGACCCCTGGGTCTGAGGAAGTTGGGGTCTGGAATCATGGGTCAGAGGAAGGAGGACTGGGGCCTGGGCTGCGTCTGAGTGAGGAGGCTGGACCTGTATCCATGGGTTTGAGGGAGGAGGACTGGAGTCTGGACTCCTGAGTCAGGAGTGAGTCTGGGTCTTCAGAGTCAGAGGGAGAAGGGGTGAAACCTGGACCTCTGGGTCTGAGGGAGGAGGCTGGGGTCTGGACTCCTGAGTCTGAGGGAGGAGACTGGGGTCTCGACTCCTGGGTCTGAGGGAGGAGGCTGGGGTTTGGAAATCCTGGGTCTGAAGGAGCAGTGAGTTTGGGACTCCAGGGTCTGAATTCATGGGTTCCTTGGGGAGGAGGGGGCCGGGGGCCCAGACTCTTGGGTCCTGGCACCCACCCGTAGAACCGACCTTGCGGGGCCTTCGCCGCACACAAGCTCGTGTCTGTGGGTCCGTGTCGGGGGCTCGCCATCACGGCTGGGGCCTCCCCGGCCCTCCCCACCCTCCCTGGCCCTCCTGGCCTCCCATCTGTCCATCTGTCCACCTGCCGCGCCCCCCGGGCTGAGGTAGGAGGTTGTATAGTTGAGGAAGACACCCAAGGAGATCACTATACGGCCTCCTAGCTTTCCCCAGGCTGCGCCCTGCCTGCATGGGACGCCCTGCCTGCCTCGGGGACCTCCTCCCCCTGGCCCACACCACCATCGCTACTGCTGCTGCCACCGCCCTGACCCTGGGCAGAGCTGGGCCATCTTTGCTGTCCACAGCCCTGCATCCTGGCCTTTCCCTCAAAGACTTTCTCTGTTTTTCTGTTTCTTTTGTCTTCAGTGGCTTTCTGGACCTCTGGCCATCGTGTCCCATTTCTGTCTCTGGCTACTGACACCCATGTCTTTTCTCCCTTGTCCCTTGCCCCTGCCCCTGGCCAAGGGCCTGTCCCGTCCACCATCCTCTACACTGCCGGCCTCTGGGTCCCTGAGACCCTTTAACCTGTGAGGACATCCAGGGTCACAGGTGAGGATCTTGGGAGCCCGGCGCCTGGCCCAGCCACACACCTAGGCCGACTGGTGAGCCCTGACAACATTCCTCTACACAGAGCCTGACATGTGACCCCCCCTAACTGAAACCTAACCTCTGACCTCAGGCCACTTGCCCCCTCCCTCATTCTGCAGTGTGATCTCACAAAGGTCACCAGCTTCTGCACCAGACCTTGAGAGCTCCAAGATGGCCCTGGCAGCCTTGGTGAACACTGTGGTCTCTCTCCTCCTGGCCCTCCTGGTCTTCCGGGTGTCCACATGGGCCTGTCTCCTTTGCTTTACCACGTACTCGGAGCGCATCCAGATCTGCAAAATGTTTGTCGGGGGGTCAGGATCGAAGACCAAGGCGTGCGAGAAAACCCTCGAGCTGTCCTTCAACAGTTTGCAATCTCTGGAAATTGGTGAGGGTCCAGGGGGCTGGGCAGGCCTGGATAAACTCAGAGATACAGATAGACAGACACAGGCAAAGAAGAGAGGCTGAGTTGAGAAACATGGAAAGAGATGGAGGTAGAAAGGTAAGACACATAAAGAAGAGGACATAGACTGGGGACAGAGGCTGGGAGAGAAGACGATGGAGACTTTGAGGCCGCAGTCAGAGCCATAGTATGTCTGCATTGGGACCTGGTTTATGTGGAGCTGCCTGCCCAGCCTGCCTATCCCTGCCCTTCACTCGCCCTCAGATTACGACCAGCGAAACTACGTGCACGACACCTTCCTGCAGATGGGATACTCCCTCCAGGAGATGGCTACTGCCAAATGTGAGTGTTTTGTGGAGTTTGGGTTTGAAGCCTCCCAGGACTTGGGGACTAGATGAATAGAGGACCCCTGTTTTGGTCAGTGACCTGGGAGGGATGATACTGAGAACTGAGTGAGGATATTCACTGGGAAACACATTGAGGCACATGGGGTCTTAGGTGGGGTTGTAGATGGAGTTGTAAGTGGGGTTGCAGGTAGGGATGCAGATAATGGGAGGAGCTCAGGGAGGCATAGAAATAACCCAGAGTCCAAAGTATTCTGAGGTCAGGCTAACAGAACCTGCGCTAAGAGGTATAGATTGGTGCCTACATTTCACCTGGCCTCCACTTACCTATCTGTAGAATGGAACAATCTTCCTGTCCCAGCCCTTCACAGGGGGGTTTGAAAAGATCTGAGACAAGTGCAGTGAGGTGAAGGTCAAGTTTGCTTTGGGTTTTAGGAAGGCCCTTGGGGACATTTGTGGCCTAGTGAAGGAGCAGCCTGGATGCTGAGAGAAGCTGGTGAACATAGCTGGGACTTAAACTGCCTACCTTCCAGTTGCTCCTCCCAGGAAACAGGAGACACAGGCAATAAAAGTAGTCATTACTTTGTCAGTTGTATGCTGTGGAGGAAAACAGAGAAGGGAATGGAGTTGATGATTGGGTTGGTCAGAGGTGTAAATGAAAAATTCCAGTTGAGCGAAGACTTGAAGAAGGTGATGGGGGAGAACCAGATAATCTGAAAAGAGTTCTTATGTGGAGGGAAGAGCAAGTGCAAAGGCCCTAAGGCTAGTGAGACCACAGCGGAGATGAAATCAGAGCAGTATATTCAGGGAGATGGCTCTGGACCACATGGTATTAGTGTATAACAGAATCTCTTGAGAGTTTGTTGCAGTCTCTTGAATGTTACAAGGAAGGTCTTCCTTGAGAGTTTGTTGCAATCTCTTGAGAATTTGTTGCAATCTCTTGAGAATTTGTTACAATGAAGATGGGTGGGTTTTCCCTCTGTTTCTCACCAGTAGATCTGTGGTTGGGCCCCCAAAGTGGACATTTCAGTCTGATTCCCAGAGGTCACTGCTGTACTAGTCTCAAAACACCCTTTGGGAACAGCTGTTGTATGTTCTTTAAATGACCTCATCTTTTGGGATGGGAGGATTTTTACACAGAAACAGAATGGTACTTAGCTTTAAATGTGATCCTCCCTGGTAGCCTGTGGGCACAGGGCAGTGTGGAAAAACCTGCCCACAGTAAGGGGACAGTGGTCTAGGTGGGCCTAAATGAAGTCTGAACAGAGGACATGGATTGTGGGGATGGCAGGAAAGGATTAAAGGTGTGACACACACACACCCCAGTTTGTGGAAGGGGCTGTGTCTACTGGGTGGTTCTTTACAGTAATTATTCTACCAAAGGACATCTCACCCCATCATACCAGTCTGTGAGATGGGGCTTATAAAAGCCCCACTTCCCGGATAAGGAAGTTGAGGCTCAGGGCAGATCTAGGAGAAGTTTGGAGAAGGCCTAGACTATATGGATTTGGATGAGGATGAGGACGAAGAGGAGGAAGAGGAAAGAAGATGGTTTCTAGTAGGACAGATTGATGACTTCTTGTGGGAAGATGGATGATTTCCAGGTAGGAAGGATGGATAACTTTAAGGTAGGAGAGATGGGCGACTTCCGGGTTGGCAAGAGGGACAATTTCCAGGTAGGGGGGAGATGGATGACTTCCTGTGAGAATGTGGATACCTTCCTGTGGGTTCTGGGGAGGGAGAGATGGACAACTTCCTGTGCAAAGATGGATGGGGAATGATGGATGACTTCAGGGGGAGGAACTTAGGAGCTGACACAGCTTCCCTAGCTGTTGCTTCGTGGTGGGTGCAGGTGACATCCCTGTATAAGGCTGTGGAGGGATAGTGGGGCACAAATGTGACTTCCCATGACCTCACTGGTACCAGTCAGATACAAATGGAACTCAAAATTCTCCACCAGTCACCTGCAGGCTCTGTGTGTACCAGGGGGACATATGTGAGACACAGATGGATGCTATGCTTGCATCTGAGTGCCTTCCTCAAGATAGCCCATTCCCTATGTGCAAGTAGCCCCCAAATGTTTACCCCAAGCCTGAAATACTTCTAGTCTCAAGCATTTGGGGTGAGAGATGTCCTTAAGATGTGTCTAAAACAAGGCACTCTGCCATGTGAATGGCTGGGTGTTGCTGTGGGACCTTGGTCCTCTCCTAGCCTCAGTTTCCCCATCTCACATGTGCAGATGGTGCTCACAGCGATTCACCGTGACTTTTTTTTTTTTGCCAGTCCTGGGGCTTAAATGCAGGGTCTGGACACTGTCCCTGAGCTTCTTTTGCTCAAGGCTAGCACTCTGCCACTTGAGCTACAGAGCCACTTCTGGCTTTTCCTGTTTATGTGGTACAGAGGAATTCAACCCAGGGCTTCATGCGTGCTAGGCAAGCATTCTACCACTAAGCCATGTTCCCAGCCTTCACCATGACTTTTTATAACACTGTGCCAGCCAGGAATCAATGGCTCACATCTGTCATCCTAGCTACTCAGGAGGCTGAGATCTGAGGTTCACGCTTAGAAGCAAGCCCAGGTAGGAAAGTCGGTGAGATTCTTTTATCTTCAAATAACCACAAAAAGCTGAAAGTAGCATTGTGGCTCAAAGTGGTGGAGCATCTTGAGCAGAAAAGTTCAGGGGCAGTGCCCAGGCCCAGGAGTTCAAGCCCCAAGACCAAAACAAAACAGCTGTGCCATTCACCTATGGCTCTCTCAGTCTTAGCCTGCCATGCAGGATGGGGATCACTTTAGGATGCCATTTAATCCTCAGTCCCCGAAGCTCTGGGAGGCCCTCTCTGTCATCTTATTTTATGAATGAGGGAACCCAGGGTTAGGAAGTTTAAGTCACCTGGCCAGGGTCCCTTAGGATGAGGGCTTGGAATGGGTTACTTGCATGTGAAATTCCTAGATGGAAGGACCAGGACTCAAACCCAGATGTTCTGAGCCAGAAACCCTTTGATCTTGTAGTTGTTTGTGACTCGTGGGGAGATTTTACAGCAGCCTTCTGTACTCATGGTGCTTCTTTATGCTTCCGGTTTACTACAACTATAAATCCACTCCATCTTTTTTCTTTCCTTCTTCTTTGTGTGTGTGTGTGTGTGTGTGTGTGTGTGTGTGTGTGTGTGTGTATCTTGGGGCTTGAACTCAGGGCCTGGGCCTGTCCCTGAGCTTTTCTACTCAAGGCTAGGGCTCTACCACTTTGTACCATAACTCCACTTCCAGTTTTCTGGTGGTTACTTGGAAGTAAGAGCCTCACAGACTTAATTGCCCAGGTTGATTTTGACCCATGATCCTCAGATCTCAACCTCCTGGGTAGTTAGGGTGACAGGCATGAGCCACCCATGCCCAGCAATCCACTTCATCTATACAGCAGTCTAGACTAGCTAGGACATAATGTGAGACCTTACCTCTGAAATAACACTAAAAGGGGCTGGTGGAGTGGCTCAAGTGGTAGAGCCGTCTGCCTGGTAGTGAGTATGAAGTCCTGGATCCAAACACCAGTACTTCCAAAACCCAAAACAGCTACAACAAGAAACCAAGCTCAAGCTGCAGGATCAAAGGATGAGTGAGATAGACCAGACTGGCCTTGAGCTGGAGATCCTCCTCCCTCAGCCCTCTGAAGGCTGCAATTACAGGAGTATGTCACCACACCCAACTACTGTCTCCTTGTTAAAGCGGTTTCCTGTGGCTAACATGGCACATCCACTCAACGCAAAGGCTGTCACTTGGTCACAACTAGCTGCAAGCAAAGCCCCACAGTGAAATCTCTTAGCTAGGCGAGTGAAGGGAGCACTTCCCTCAGGAAACTAACATCCAGTTACGGATGTTTGAAGTTAACCGACAGCTCCCAGGCACTGGTTTGTAGAAATCATGGAGACGAGGAGTTCACCATCAAAGTGCCAGCGTGGGCAGAGGCTCCGTTTCTTCTGAGGCCTCCTTACTTGACTTGTTCATGACTGTCTTCTCTCAGTCCCAGAAGACTTCCCTCAGTATTTCCTTGCATCCTAGTTTCTTCCTCTTCCGAGGACAGCAGTCATACTGCACCAGGACCCACCCTAATGACCTCATTTTAACTTAATCACCACTCCAAGAGCCCTCTCTGCAAATATAGTCATAATCTTGGATACTGGGGTGAGGAATTCCAACACATGAATTTGGTGGGGGTGGCAGAAAGGAGAACGTGTACAATTCAGCTCTTAACACCTTGCCTGGTGTCTGATTTCTGAAGCCATCTTGACAATGCCATCAATCCATCCATTCACGTTCTCTGCAAAATTCCCCTGGAAAATGCTAGAACACCTTCAACCTGCAAGCTAGACATGCTATAGAAACAGAAGCCAGCATGTGCAAAGGCCCGGGGGGATTTGGGCAGAATGCAAACTGGCAAAGATAAAGGTCCTAAAAAAAGGGATGTGGAGCAGACAAAGTGGCTGGGGCTGAGCAGAGGGTTGGGATTTGCTCAGTTTAAAGGGTGTAGCTGCCTTTGAGCTTCAGCTAATTGCTGCCCGAAGGAAATTTGGTCTCTTGAGTTATTGCTTTTTCCAGAAAAATTTTAAAAGATGTCAAACATCTTATATGACTTTCCAAAATTTTGTATATTGGAAAGCAGTTCATTACAAAAGAAAACCCATACTACCCAAGCCAAATATAACACATCTAAGGAATAGAGTTGGGCTATAGGCCAGTGCTTGTGGTCTCCACTCCCTGTTGCACTCTGGAATTCATTCTACACATACTTATTGAGCTCTTTCTAAGACGTGGGGGGCCCTCTCTGGGGTTCTGAGAACCCAGCTTTTAAGGAAGACATATTTACTTAAGAGATGGACTTAAGTGATTAGCACACAGGTGCATGTAAATCACACACTGATGAGAGTGAAGCATGAGAGGTAAAAAGGCACTTGATTGGACTGTAGATTGTAGAGCTAGAAAATCCTGAAGGACATGACACTTGAGATGTGAGAAGGGGAGGTGGGGAGAAGTGCTAGAAACCACAGCCAGCATGTGCAAAGGCCCTGCCTGCTAGAGAATATGGGGGTTTCTCTCTTTTCTTTCCCTCCCTCCCTCTCACTTTTTCCCTCCCTCCCTCCTTCCCTCTGCTTTTCTTTTCCCTTCTTCCCTCCCTCCCTCCCTTCCTTCCTTCCTTTATTGTTAATCATAGGACTTGAACTCAGTGCCTGGGTGCTGTCCCTAAGCTCTTTCACTCAAGGCTAGTGCTCTACCACTTTGATCCACAGTTCAATTTCCAGTTTTCTGATCGTTCATTGGAAATTAATCTTATGGGCTTTTCTTTCTGGGCTGGCTTAGACCTGTGATCCTCAGATCTCAGCCTCCTGAATAGCTAGGATTACAGGCATGAGCCACTGGCACCCAGTGAGTATAGGGCTTTCTTAAGGAGCAAAGAAGTGGGTGAAGGGCTGGAACAGAGAGTAAGAGGGAATTGGGCTAACCTGTGGAGGGCATAGTAGGCCTTGTTGAGGAATTTGGTCATTACCTTCCCCTTTACTTCAACAAGATGTGTGTGTGTGTGTGTGTGTGTGTGTGTGTGTGTGTTCTGGTACTAGGGCTTGAATTTAGGGTCTGGGCTCTGACTCTTAGTTGTTTTGTTTTGTTTTTTTCACTCAAGGTTGATGCTCTACCACTTGAACTGTAACTCCACTTCTGCCTTTTTGGTGTGGCTAATTGGAGAAAGAATCTCACAGGTTTTCCTGCCCCAGCTGGCTTTGAACCAAGATCCTCAGCTCTCAGCCTTCTGAGTAGCTAGGACTACAGGCATGAGCCACTGGTGCTCAACAAGATAACTTTTTAGCCAGTCTTCTAGAAATAGACACTTTTGTTTTGTTTGTTTATTCATGGCAATCCTGTGGTTTGAACTTGGGGACTTGGGTGCTTGCTTGCTAAGCAGGCGCTCTACTACCTGAGCCATGCCTTCAGTCACCCAACCCCCAAAAAGATAAATGTAGAATATGTTTCTGCCCATCTGAAATAGACTCAGGAGGAAAAAGGAGTCTCAGAGGCTCCTCAGCCTTCCTGGTAGAAGGGTAGGTGGGAGCACAAACCAAGGATGGAGGGACACATGGAGGGGAGGAGGGCACAGGCACCATGACCACAAGTTTGTACAAGGGTCTGGTTCCATCCTCTAGGGACCCATAGAGAAGCATTCCATGAAGCTGCAGTAAAAATGAAGGTGTTCATTTCACAACTTAAAAAAGGTAAAATAAGACGTGGCCCAACCCCCTCCCCATGCCTTAGGGGCAAACCTCAGACCTGAGACCCCAATCTACTCTGCTCAGTCCAACCTCTGTGGCTAGATCTTTAATCCTGGCCCTTGGTGGGGACCTGTGTTGCAGCCTGGACCATTCTGTACCTGCCCTGCCCCCTTTGACTCAAGGTTTCTAGTCCCATTGCCTCAGTGACTAGCCCTGACTACTCAGAACCATGTCCTCTCCACTTGGGCCCCCTCAGTGAGCTACTAACCTCACCTCAACTTTCTTTAACTGGGTCTTCTAATTAATTACCCTGGGTCTTCCAAGTCATGTGCCCTTGGTGTAGGGTGCAGTGTGGCAAAGCTGGTCCTCACTCAGGCACCTGGTCCCTTTTTTACCAACACTCACAGATGACCAGTAGCAGGCTCAGGCCTGGCCTTGCCACTCTGCGTGGGCTGCTATAGATTGGCCTAGCCCCCTCTTGGGAGGATGTCAGTCCCTCTACCACCTTCTGGGGGTGCTTTAGGTAGGGTCCCCACCGCGATTTCCTTTCCTTTCTCTACAGCCCATACCTGCATCCCTCCATGTGGTAAGAACTTAATCCCAAACAGCATCTGGGAGGGAGTTGAAACATGGGATTTAAGGTCGAGGTCAGGAGACACTTCTGCTTGGCCTGTGGGACCAGGAGGCCTAGCTAACCATAGGGGCCACGAAAAGGAGCCATAGAAGACCTGGAGGCCTGGCTGACCTTCGGGGGCACGGGAAGGGGTCTTACAGGACCAGGGCAGCTGGCCTTAGGGGGGACCACTGGATGGGGACAATAGAACCAGTTCAGAGCTGCGTGCTCACCCACAGGGGTCCAGGAGCTCACCCGGCGTTTCATCTGCAATGGGTGCTACTCCCTCATCTGCAAGCTCCCGCTGAACTGTCCAAGTGAGGGGTGGGGATGGGGGGGGCGGTGGGCAGGAGACCCCACCCACCGGAACAGAAGGAGCTGTGCGAGGAGCGGGTGGGCCCTGCGGGAGAGACCCTATTCTCTCCAGTTCAGGACGTGATAGTCAATCCTGGGGACCAGGCTATGTTTTCTTGCGTTGTGGACTTCCAGTTGCCAAAGGAACAGATCTCCTATTCCTGGAAGTTCGCCAAAGTAGGTGTGAGTCGGGGCGGGGCCCGACAGGCTTTAGTAGCCTGTGGGGGCAGGGGCTACGTGCCTCTCAGCCAATCGGAGCCTAGGGGCGGGGTCGGAGTCGGGGCCCGGAGGCTTCAGCAGCGCACGGGGCGGGGCTTGGGGGCAAGGCCGGAAGGCTTTAATAGCTCGTGGGGGGAGGGGATGGGGTGATGCTGGGGGCGGAATCCGGGCTGAGGGCTTAGGGCGTCGCCCAGCTAACTGGGTGCCGTGGAGCGGAGTCAAGGCCAGGGGCGGTCCAGACAGAAGCTTTACTAATGGAGGGAAGGGCCTGGGGGGACCTGCTCGGCCTAGACACAGGCTTTCTGCCAGCGGAGGGCCCTGGATCTCGGAAGGCAGCAGGGCTGCGGCACTGGCTATGAGTAATTTAGAAGTAACGGGAAGGGCCGCTAGGCGGCACCAAGCCGGGAGGCTGGGGGCGGGGCCTAGGGGAGGGGGCGTGGTGCGGGGCGGGGCCTGTGGGCGCCTAGCGGGAAGGACCTGGGTCCCGCAGGTCCGGACTCAGGATATGTCCTACTTCCACGACCTGCCGCTGGCCCAAGGGTTCGTGGCGCGGGTCCGCCCGGTGAAGTACAGCCACAGAGGGACCTACTCCTGCATGATCAAGCACGACTTGCGCCCCTTGGCGCGGCTCTACTTCTTCCTCAACGGTGCGGGCCAGCTGGGGCTGGGGCTGGGACTGGGGCTGGGGCGGGGCGGCGGGAGGTGAGAGGCCGGGCGAGGTCCGGCCCGCTGACGTCCGCGCTCCGCAGTCACTGGCCCGGCCCCGCCCGGGGAGTCCAAGCTCCAGATCGCCTTCCGGGAAGTGGTGCGCTGGGCGCGGACGAAGCCGGAAGTGATGGAACCCTGGAAGCCCAGCGTGGTAGAGCTACTGGCTTCTCCCTGGACCTGGACGTGGGAAGACTTGTGCGAGCTAGCCGCCATCGTGGCTGTCGTGTCCGCGACCCTGACGGTGCTAGTGTGGTGAGTGGGCGTCCCGACCTCGGTCCCCCAGCGTCCTCCCTCATAGCTTGGGGTCCAGGCCCAGGAGTGCAGACCCCAGCCTCTCCCACGGACCTTGGGATCCAGGCCCACCCAGGAGTGCAGAGCTCACCCTTCTCCCTCACAGCCTGAGTCCAGACCCAGGAGTGCAAGACCCCAAGCCTCCTCCATCAGGCTTTCCAAGTTCCAGGACCTCTGCCCCGCCCCACCCTCCTCCCACTCAGGCTTTGTTGTCTCCCCAGGATGTTCTGTCGGTGGTATTGCAGCGGCCCCTAGCAAAGTACTGGTCCCTCATTCTCCTGTCTCCATCCCCAAAATAAAAAGTATATTTCAACTCTGGATCCTTGCTTTTTTTGGAGGGAGGGGGGCTGGAATACCATTAGTACAAATTAAAACCACAAAGTAGGTGGGATGGCTCAAACCTGTAAGCTCTGTTCCTCAGGAGGTGGACAAAAGGAAAGTGTCAGTTCAAAGCCAGCCTGGGAAAGAGAAGTTGCTGAGACTATCTCAACAAAAAGACTGAGGAGGCGTGGGTAGGAGGATGAGAATGACCCTGACAAAAACTTCAAAACACTACCTGAAAAAAATAGCTAAAAGTGATAAGGTCTGGCGATGTGGCTCACATGGTAGACCATCTGCTTAGAAATCCAAGGCTCCAAGTTCAAACCCCAGTACTCAGCCAGGGAAGGAGGGAGAGGGTAGGAAGAAAGGATCTTGTTGAGAAAAGAGGTGGGTCATTATAGACTAAGTCCAGAGGCCCCCTGCCCCACCTTCATGCAGTCTCCTACATTCTCAAAAACTAGAGATGGCACTCCGAAGAAAATAAATAAAATTCTTTATTACTTCCTAATCACAGTACAAACAGAGATGAAATGAGAACAGGGAGAAAATGGGGGCCCTTTTTCCCCATCCTAAATCCCCACACCCTGAATAATAAATACCCCTCCCCAGAAATCCACAAGTCCTAGCCCCACTGCAGTCCAGGTCCCCTCTCTTCACAGAGGAGGTAAACTGAGGCCCAGAGAGTTCCCTCACAAATGGTTCTGGGCTGAAGACCTTGGCGTGGTGCCTCATACCTGAACTTGGTAGCCACCTGACCGCCGCCGACACAGTCTCCTCACACACACCCAGTATAGGGTCAGCATGACCACCCAGTAGCCCACATAGGCCCCGGCCCCGGTGGCCAGGTGCAGAGCCTCTGCTGCCCGCGCAGGGCCACTCCAGTCGGCCTGGGCCTCCTGGATCACACTGCGGAGCAGGCCTCCCAGCAGCAGTAAAGCCCAGAGGGCCAGTGGTACCAAAGGTACATAGTTAGCTGCCAGCTTCCTCCGGCCCGAGGTGCCCCAGCCACTCTGGTTCATGGTGACCAGTGCCAGGAACTTGGCGGGCAGCAGGCCGCACATGTAGAGGGGCGCATAGAGGGACAGGAGCACCATGCGCAGACAGCCACGCAGCCAGGCGGCGAAGGCGGCCTTGGCCAGGGCCACCCCCTGTACACACAACAGCACCCACAGCAGTGCCCATGGGCGCCCCGCATAGAACAGCCTCAGCACCGTGGCAGCCACAAAGAAGGGGAAGAGGCCAGAGACCACCGCCTCGTAGGTCATCCACGCGTGGTGCCGGTGCCACCACAGTGCGTTGTACAGCCACTCTCGGAAGTAGGACTTGGACCAGCGCGTCTGCTGGCTGAGCCAGCGCAGGAAGGATGACGGCGTCTCTGAGTAACAGCGGGAGCGAGCTGTGTACCTGCATGGGGCCGAGAGGAAAGGCAGATCTCAACCCACAGGCCAGCAGCTGCCTTCTATCACTAAGATGCCAGCCTTCAGCCTCCTCCCCCTTTTACAATTTTATTTTGTGTGTGCCAGTCCTGAGGCTTGAGCCCAGGGCCTGGGTGCTGTCTCTGAGCTTTTACCACTCAAAACTGGCACTCTACCGCTTGAGCTACAGCTCTACTTCTGGCTTTTTCTTGGAAATTACAGTCTCAGGGACTTTCCTACCTAGGCTAGCTTTGAATCCTGATCCTCAGACCTCAGCTCCCAGGAGTAAGCATTACAGTGTGAGCCACCAGAGCCCAGCTTCCTCCAGCTCCTTCCTTTAGATAGGGTTTCATGCGCACACAAGGGCCGGCCAATTCTCCAGCCTATGCTAGCTTTGTAGGCTCATGGGACTGCAGGACTATGCCATGCCTGGCTTGAGCCGGGGACTTTCTATCTTTTTTCCCATTTGGCCTCCAATTGCCCATCTTCCTGATCTTTGCCCCTAAATAGCTGGGATTACAGTTGCTTTACTTTTTTTTTTTTTTAACTGTACTGGGGTTTGAACTCGGGGCCTTTGACTTGCTATTGCTATGCAGGCACTGTACCACTTGAGTTCCCCATCCCTCCCCCTGCCCTGGAACAAGGTTTGTTTTTTTAACCTCTCTGGACATCCATTTTCTCATATAAAAATAGGTTGATAAAGCATCTGAATTCCTGAGCAGGATGTCAGGACTGCATGAGGATTAAAAGCCAGGTTCTGAAGGCTGGTTCATCACACCATGACTAAACACCATTAACCACTGACGTCAGTAATAGCATACGGTTCCTGACACGATTACTCATATATTACTAATACCACTGCTTACTGCTTGCTGTTGGTTGGCCCAACAGTGAGGGGCAACTCTAGGCCCAGTTACCACCAGGCAGCAGACCCTGTGTGAGAAACTGTCTAGGGAGTGGCTGAGTCCCTTCCTGTGACTGGCAGACATCACTAATCAATCCCAGAACCATTCCTTATGTTGGAGCTTCCCCCTTCCAGGCTCTATCTCCCCAGTGTATAACATTAGCATACTGCTCATGGGCGCTCTATTGGCCTTGTCTTCCTCCAATACTGTGGGCATAGATCTCTGTTCTTATCTACTGCTGTGTTCCCAGTGCTCAACACATTGTACCAATTGTAAACCCCCTTTTTTTTATGTTGGTATTGAGGACTGAACTCAGGGTCCTTGTTCAGCAAACGCTCTACCACTTGAGCCATGCTCTGGTTCCTTGCTTCTAGTTTGTTTTCCAGATAGGGTTTCAGATTGGGGTGGGGGGGCTGACTTCAAGTGTCCAACTCCTGAGTAGCTGGGATTACACACAGGCACCATCCCACCAGGTGTTGAATATTTGTTGAGTGAATGATTTTGACAGAGTACTAATTCTCTGCTGCTATATCCCAAAGTCTCTCCAGATCTCCCACCAGGTCTGGCTTTGTTGAGGAAATCCCTCTGCCCTGAACTTCACTTGACCTAGCTCATAACATCCCAAGGCTGGTTAAGATCAATCTTTCCTTTCTTGCAGCATTTATTGGCTGGGTGCTGGTGGCTTACTCCCTATTATCCTAGTTACTCAGGCGTCTGAGATCTGAGGATCGAGGTTCAAAGCCAGCCTGGGCAGGAAAATTTGTGAGACTCTTATCTCCAATTAATCACTATAGTGACAGTGCATAGGCCCCCGAGTTAAAGCACCACCACCAACCAAAAAACAACATTTTCTAGAGTTTAAGCTCCTCCCTTTGCTCCACTTAGATCTGAGGGGTCATGTGGTTCGTCTGAACAATCTCCATGAATGGCTCATTTATGGGTTGTGTGACTCAATGCAAATATCATCCTTGCCCCTTAGGGTATTGTCCATTCTCTACTAATACTTCATTCCTTACAGGCTAGATGTCCCCTTCAGCTCCTATAGTATCTTCCTCTCCCCTCCTGGATCTTACTTGGTAGATCCCATCGTGGGAAATTGACTTCGGTCTAGAGGGTTCCTAGGGAGTCCCAGTGTGCACGCACTCATGTACACACACACAAACACACACACACACACAGGTACTCATTGGCCTCACCCACCGGTCCCCACCCCCCAGCTTACTTGGTGGCATAGCCCATGCTGAGCATGCGGTTGGTTAGGTGCCGGTCGTCCCCAAAGGTGCAGTGGGTGCCCAGGAACTTCTGGTTATACCACGCCTCCAGGAACTGCTGCAGAAGACTGTTCCTATACAGGCCTAGGTGGACAGGGGGCCTAGGTTCAGCCTTTGCTGTCCCCCATGGTGTCCCCAACCCGTCCCTGTCCTGGATCCCTGCCTGTCCGTTTCTGACCCCCAGGCCCCCAGCTCTAGTGGTGGGCTGGACCTCAACTCCTCTCCCTTCCTTGGGGCCTGCAATCGGGCCACGCCTGCCACCATTCCCACCCCAGGCCCTTCCCCAGCCTTCTCCAGCCTCAGCTCCAGTCTCCCTGCTGTCTACCCAAGCACCCTCCACCTCCCCCCCCACCCCGTTCCTACCCCACGCTCACCCAGGGGCCCACTGATGCAGGACACGCAGTGGAAGTAGCTCTGGCATGCCCGCTCCACGTTGAAGGCCACCCAGTACCGCAGGCTGCTCAGGAAGCTGACCCAGGAGTCCAGAGGGTTGAGGATGCGCACGTCCCCCCCGACGGCCCCCACTCGGGGGTCTTCCTCCAGCACCCGCACCAGCTCTAGCAGGGCCATGGGGTCCAGTCTGGTGTCTGAGTCGCACACCTGCAGCAGGAGGGGCCAAAATCAGTGCAGGCCCACCTCAGCTAGCGGATGCTGGGAAGATGGGCACAGGGGAGGAGGCAGAATCAGGCCAGGCCCAGGCCAGCAGGTCTCAGAAGGTAGGTATGTGGCCACAGGGCGCGTTTCTTTTCCTGAGGTTGGAACGCAAGGTTTCCAGCTTGCCAGGCCAATCCGCTACACTGTCTGTTTTTCAGGTAGGGTTTCCTTCCTTCCCTCCCTCCCTTCCTTCCTTCCTTCCTTCCTTCCTTCCTTCCTTCCTTCCTTCCTTCCTTCCTTCCTTCCTTCCTTCCTTCCTTCAACTCAAAGCCTGGGTGCTGTCCCTGAGCTTTTGTGCTCAAGGCTGGCACTCAACCATTGAACCTAAGCTTCACTTCCAGCTTGGTTTTGGTGCTTAACTAAGACTCTCACGGACTTTTCTTCCTGGGCTGGCTTCAAACCAAGATACTCAGATCTCAGGGTCTTGAGTAGCTACAATGACAGATGTGAGCCACTGGTGCTCAGCAAGAAACCGTTTCTAAGGCACGCCAGGGCACAGGTGAACCTTGAAGACATTATTCTAAAAAGCCTCTGGATACACCCAATCTGCACCATGATCCAGGACCATGGTCCTCCTAATCCTTGTCTCCTGTACAGCTGGGATTACAGGTGTGAGCCACTGTTCCCGACCCAATGAAATAACTTTTGTTCCATGGAACAGATGGATAGGCAAACGAGGATGGACAGGTTCACCAGGCCTGAATGAGCCCAGGGCAATCTCCGCTCCAGGTGACTGGGCCCTGCCCCATGGAAGTGAGCCGTGGTTGTAGGTGGGCGCAGCCCCGCTCCTAACCCCCCCCCCCGTCCCCCAGCACCCACCTGCACATAGTCCACAGAGTCGCCCAGTGCCTTGAAGGCTGTGTACATGACCTCGCGCTTGCCGCCCCAGCGCTGGGCAATGCACACACACCGGTGTGTCCGCACCAGGGCCTCCACCGCCAGCCGCCCTGGGTCCTCAGCCTCTACCTCCCGGTAGGCACCAGCAGGGGGGCTTGGCGGGGCCGCAGGTTCCCAGGGCTGGTGGTAGTTGCCATCCCACACGAAAGTGGCAGGGTCCTCGTCAGCGAAGGTCTGGCGGAACATGTCCAGCATGTAGAGGTCCTCGGCCCGGTTCCCGTCCACCACCATGATCACACGCAGCTGTGCGCGTGGGTAGTGCAGGGCACGCGCCGATGCCAGGCACTGGCGCAGGTAGGCAGGGTCCTCCTGGTAGGCCGAGATGGTCAGCGCCACGCTGGGTACCCGGCAGCCTGGCCCCCCTAGCCAGCCCGGAGTCCGCCGTGCCTGCACCCTCACGCGCCGGTGCTCCAGGAAAGCAAAAAGGCTCTGCGCCACCAGGTGCGCGCACAGGAAGGCGCCATAGAGGCCGAAAGCCAGGAGGCCGTGGCGGTCCGAGGCCAGAGGCACGCCGGCTGCGTAGGCCCAGGTTATGAGGCCCAGGATGAGCAGGGCGAAGCCCACAGTCAGCACCCGGCGGGCCAGACCTGAGATGGGACGCACGGCCCCGGTGGGCTTGGGCAAGTCCTGCAGGAAGTGGAAAAGAGGAAAGAAAGGTGAGCCATCTCTGCCAGCCTCCTCTGCCTGCCTCCTCTGTCATTCTCTTCCAGGAAGACCTCTGGGCGTGTGTGTGTGTGTGTGTGTGTGTGTGTGTGTGTCTACCATATGTGCTTGTGTCTGTGCTGGTCCTGGGGTGTTGTCACTGAGCTTTTCTGCTCATGGCTGGCACTCTACCACTCGATCCACAGCACAGCCCTATTTCCAGCTTTTTTTTTTTTTTTTTTGGTGGTTCCTTGGAGATAAAAGTTACGTGAATTTTCCTGCCTGGGTTGGCTCCAAACCATGATCCTCAGATCTCAGCTTATTAAGTAGCTAGGCGATAGGCATGAGCCACTGGCACTCAGTTTAACAGAGTCCAACAACAACAAACCATTTTGTCCAGGCTGACCCTGAGTTCCTGGGCCTACCTAGCTTCTCAAGCAGCTGGGACTCCAGGTGGAAGTCATGATGCCTAGCTAGAGATAGAACTTATAATTGCTTAGTAACAATTATTTTTTTTTTTCTTCTGGAATCTCTCTATCCTTTTGCCTCACACCAGTCTCTGCTCTAGCTCCTGGAGGTGGTGCAGGAGGAGAGGGAATTGGAGGGTTGAAATTCAAGCAGCAACAAGAGACTTAAATGTGCATACATGACGAGGGACACACTGACAGCACTTGTGGTCTGTGAGGTGACCTCAGGCTCCAAGTCTCAGACAGAACACAGCAATCCTGTGACACCCACATCACTGCCATACATACCCCTGCCACGAACATCTTCACTGTCCAGGCCAACCTCAGATACATGGAATACCCACCCTTTGGGAGCAGAAAGGATCTCTCTCTCTCTCTCTCTCTCTCTCTCTCACACACACACACACACACACACACACACACACACACACACACACACGGGCTCTGAGGCCAAGGCACAGACCAAGAGCTTTCAGAAAAAATAGTTAGGCCATGGGGCTGGGGATATGGCCTAGTGACAAGAGTGCCTGCTTCATATACATGAGGCCCTGGGTTCGATTCCCCAGCACCACATATATGGAAAAAATGGCCAGAAGTGGCGCTGTGGCTCAAGTGGCAGAGTGCTAGCCTTGAGCGGGAAGAAGCCAGGGACAGTGCTCAGGCCCTGAGTCCAAGGCCCAGGACTGGCCAAAAAAAAGAAAAAATAGTTAGGCCAGGCACCACTGGCTCACCTGCAATCCTAGCTACTCAGAAGGCTGAGATCCAAGGATGGAGGTTCAAAGTCAGCCCAGGCGTGAAAGTCCATGACACTCTTATCTCCAATGAACCACCAAAAAGCCAGAAGTAGAGCTGTGGCTCAAGTGGTATAGAACACTAACCTTGAGCACAAAAGTTCAGGGACAGTGCCCAGGCCCTGAGTTCAAGCCCCAGGACCAGCTCATAGATGTGAACACATATAGACAGAGAGACAGACAGACAGACAGACACACATACACACAGTTAAACTATTAAGATGAACCTGAGTCACATGTAATTGCCTTTTTCCCCTCAGGCCAAGAGCAGCTGGATCTCGGCAATTTTATTTAGTTCAACCCTACATTTGTTGAACAGATGAGATGGAAAGTCAGATTTATGTGCTACAGACACAAGTTGCCGGCTCTTTCTCACTCTGTCTGGCTCCCTCATTATTCTTTCTCTTGTTATCTTGCCTTTCTCCTTTCCTGAGGCTCACAGGGCTTCCCAGACTCATAGCTAACTAAACCTATGCAACAACATGGACCTGAGCAACCTCCCATGTGTGCACACAAGACTTCACAGATTTAACCACAGCACACACTCACACAGCATTTCTAACACACAAGATCTCCAGGTAGGGGACCATTCCCTATACACACACACACATGAACACACACAGACACGCACACATGCGCACACACCTGTCTCATGGCTGTGGTCCGGCTGGATCCTCTCCCTCTCCTGTCTTCAGCTTGGACTGCAGTCACTGCCCCGTGCGGCTCTGGCGGGGTCATTTGAAGACCCATGCAGGCGGGGGGGGGGGGGGCGGGGGGGAGGAGAGGTGACGGGGAGGTGACGGGGAGGTGACGTCAGGCGAAGTCGGGCCAGGGGCTCTGAGGTCAGGCAGCCCAGCAACTCCACCCGCTTCCCGCCATGGCCCCTTCCCCCACCCAGATGGGCCTCCTCTCCCAACCTCCCCTCTACCCCAGCCCCTTCTGTTTCCCCTTTCTCCCTCCTCCCTTGGAACTGAGGAGTCCCTTCATCTCACCCTTCCCCCAGCCCTGTATTTCCTTCTTTCTCCCCAATTGCCTATTTCTCCTTCCCCTCCTCCCCACATTTGTCTCCCCGTTTCTGTATCCCTATATTTCTTTCTGTCCTGATCTCTCTCCCCACTTTTCTTTCCTTCTCTTTCCCCCTGCCCCTCTCCTCCCCTCTCCTCTTCTCTCCTTCACCTCTTACCGCCATACTGCATCTCTCCACCCCCACCCCTCCTGTCCCCACAATCTGAGTCTGGGGTTGTCCCCTTGGGAACATGCCTCAGACACAACAGACCGCATACACGTGTGTGTATATGTGTGTGTGCGTGTGTGTTGACTGTGCTTGCTATGAGGCACGGCTGCCAGAAGCAAATGTCTGTCTGTCCAATGCCAGACTGATGTGTACACACACACACACACACACACACACACACACACACACGTGCCAGTGTCTGGAGTGCAGAGTTGAGGTCTAGAATTGGAACTGATTCATGTATTGGCCCGTTACTTGCAGGGAATGCCCATTGCTGTCTGTGTCCTGACACATTGGGGAAACGGAGTCAGAGGCAGGGTAAGAAAGAGCTAGGGGTCTGGGGCATCTGGGTGAAGAGCGTGAGCGTAGAGAATAAAATTATGACCATTATGCCTCTAACAGCTGTTTTGCTTCTGTACCTTTGCTTGCTAACCCATGGGGAAGTGGAAAAATACCAGCAGTCTCCCTATAGCTACTCTGTAACCACACGCCCCCCACACCTCTCTGTGAACTCTGTACATACCCGAATCTGAGCACTATAGATAACGGCCATCTGGCACCTGGACGTGATTAATCGTCCGTGCTCGGAGCCCACTCAAGGTTGGACATGACTAAGCGCCCGGTCTCAGACCCCGGCCCCGATCTGGGCACAAGAGATAGGAACCATCTGGCTCCAGGAATGTGGCCACGTGACCACTCCTGGAGGCCCACCTGGATCTGTACCCCAAGGTTAAGGCCGTCTGGCGCCATACTTGGGCGGGGAGACCTAGGCCAATCCTGAGACAACTGGTAAACTAGGGCAAATGTCAACCAATCGTGTACTTGTAACCGGGGGTCTTCCCAAACTACCCTGTACCCGTCTATAAAAGTTGTGCTGAAATTGTGCTCGGGGCCTCTTAGTGTCACTGGCAACAAGTGCGCGGAGGTCCGGGTTCGAACTCATAATAAACGACCCTTGAGGTTTGGCTTTGACTCTGGACTCTGGTGGTTGTCTTTGGGGTCTCGAAATCTGGGTACTTCACTGGGTCCCTGGTTTCTCAGGGCTAGAAGACTAGTGATAAATGTCACTCTTCCACAGCCTTCTTTCCAGGAGATTTTTCCTTTAATTTTTTTTTATGTGAGACTATGGCTCTCCATGTTCTTTGGTTTATTTTTTGCCAGTCCTGGGTCTTGGACTCAGGGCCTAGGCACTGTCCCTGAGCCTCTCTGTGCTCAAGGCTAACACTCTACCATCTGAGCCATGGTGTTACCTCTGCCTTTTTCTGTTTATGTGGTACTGAGGAATTGAACCCAGGGCTTCATGCCTGCTAGGCAAGCATTCCACCGCTAAGCCACAATCCTAGCTCTCTCCACGTTCTTATTGTGAAGAGGTGTGATGATCATGCCCAGCTTTCTGGGCAGCTTGCCCTCCTTCATGTCTGGGACTCTGGCTCTCCAGATTCTGTTCACTGAAATTCTCCCTTCCCCTCCTCTCTCCTCCTTTCCCTCCTCTCCTGTCCTCCCATCATCCTCTCTGCTTCTCTGGGTTCGTGTCTGTCTCTGCAGTTCTCATTTCCACTGACTTTCTCATTGCATGATACTCTGAGTTTTTCATCTTTCCTGTGTGTTTCCCCCTCATCTCTTTCTATGTATGTGTGTCTGTCTGTCTGTCTATCTATCTAGCTAGCTAGCTAGTGTATCTACCCATCCTTCCACCCATCCATCTGCCCATCTGTCCCTCTGTCCATCTGTCCGCCTATCTATCTGTGTCTGCCTGCCTGCCTACCTGCTTCTAGTCCCTTAGCAGCTACATCCTCGCCTCTGGTTCTCTACTTCTCCGACTGTGAGTCATGCTATGTATTGCATGGATTCTTGTTCCATCTCTTCCAGCCAACTCTGGAGTTCTTTCCTCACACAGCCAAGTCCTCACGCCCTGGGTTTCCCCAGCCAGGCAGGGAATGAACAGAAGGCAGTGCCAGGTAGAGCCATCGCCTGAGTGTGGCCATCAGGGAAAAAGCCCCCTGGAGCCAAGTTTTTCTCAGGCATCACCCACCCCCAGTATGGGCCAGGCTGAGCCTGACACTGTGGCATGGCTTGGAGCCTGGGCCGTCTGGTGTCCGGCTGTGTCTGGGCCATGGATCCTCAGACGGAGGCTAATGGGTGAGCACAGAGCAGGCTCCACCCAGAAGCTGGGCATTTGGCTGCTTGACCCTGACCCTGCCCTGCTCGTTGGGCGTAGCAGCTGTATAAAACCAGATGTTTCTAAAACCAGAGCCTGCCTAAGCAAGAGAGAAGGGGACTTGAGGGCCCAGTGTTTTCCTCTACCGGAAGTTCAGGCCCCAGGCCTCGCTCTACATCCAGTAGTCTGGCCCCACAGACCTTGAGTCTGGTCTCCCAGAATTCCTTGCAGCAATAGGTGATCTGGGCCTGAAGCAGCAAAGATAAGAACCAGTGATGGAGGGCTAAAGCTTGGGTGCTCCCACCCTGATGGAGACCCCAAGCACCACCTCTCCCAGCCGTTGCCCCCAGAACCCTCCCTGCAGTGTGGGTTGGAGTCTGGGCTCTGGGTACCCAGGGGCTTTCCTAAGGTGTCAGACATCAGGAGAAGACCTGAGCGCATGGCTCACAGGACACAGGGCAGAGGTGAGGGGGAGAAGGCCAGAATGCAGAGTGGCAGGGGAACCCCATTTATTTACAGTGGGAGGATCTCACCAGCTTGGCTGGGCGATGTCCGGCTCACAGAGGTGACTCAGCAGGGCCCTGCCCTGTGGAGAACCCAATCTGATGGAGGAGGCAGCTGTGTAAACAGAGGACCCCATACCAGGGCAGGAATGATCCAACCCTGCTAAGTCAGAGTGTCTTCCTGGAGGAGGAGGTGACTGAGGTTGACTTGTTAGTAAGGGGCAGGGTGGATGGTAGAGCAAGGAAGAAAATGGTGAGCCAGTCCATGAAGATCCATTGGGCTGAGGGACAGGGTCCACTCTGCAGAACTTTTCAATTGTTATTTATTTATTCAGTGCCAGTCCTGGGGCTTGAACTCAAAGCCTGGGTGCTATCCCTTGAGTTTATTTGCTCAAAGGCTGGTACTCTACTGCTTAAGTCCCAGCTCTACTTCTGGCTTTTTGGTGACCTATTGGAGATAAAGAGTCTTAAGTACTTTCCTATCCAGGCTGGCTTTGAACTATGACCCAAAAAAATCTCAGCCCCCTGAGTCACTGGGATGACAAGCCTGAGCCACTGGTGCCCAGCTCACTGAAGTCAATTGGTAGTCTCAGTCTTCCTCCCTGCTGCTCCTTGAGGCCTGGCCTGGATTCTTCGTGGACAGTCAGGTTCTCAGTCTCTTGGTTTCTCCAGGGAGGTAGATGGGAAAGGAGAAAGGAGGAGGGAGGAAAAGGGGGAAGGAGGAGGAGGAGGTGGAGGAGGAGAAGGAGGAGGGTAGATAAGGAGGAAGGAGAGAGCCCAGCCCCTGGAGACCCCCTCTGTCCCCACCCCACAGCTGTGAGTCACCATCTGGAGAAGAGGGAGAGGAGTTCCCAGAGATGATGGGGAAGGGGAGAGGATCCTAGGCAAAGACTACCCAGGATTGGCAAAGGTCTCAGATTCCAAAGAACTTCCAGGAACTCTGACGCTGGGGCCATGGGCTCCCACTGGAGCCTCGGGATAATGGCTGAGTTAGAGTTAGGCCTGCCAGATTCCCAGATTCCTGGAAACCCTGGAGCCTCCAAGAATCCTAGGAAACCTAAGGCCAGGGAAGAGGACTGTAATCACCCTCTGCCTGCAGAGGGCACCCCAGAGAGGAGAGGGCACCCCTGGGAGGGGAGGGCCAGCCAAGGAGGTCAAGATGCCTCATGTGCACAAATAGACATGCAAAGGTAAAATTTCCTCATACAACTAATTAATAATAAAAAAATAGCCCGGCACTGGTGGCTCATACCTGTCGTCCTCGCTACTCAGGAAGCTGAGATCTGAGGATCACCATTTGAAGCCAGCCTGGGCAGGAAAGTCCCCATGAGACTCTTATCGCCAATAAACCATTAGAAAATCAGAAGTGGTGCTGTGGCTCAAAGTGGTAGAGCACTAACTAGCCTTGAGCAAAAGAGCTCAAAGATAGTGCCCCGACCCTGAGTTCAAGACCCACAATCAACAACAACAACAACAAAATTAAAGAAAGCCTGGTGCCATTGGCTCATGTCTGTCATCCTAGCTACTAAGGAGACCGAGAGCTAAGGATCCAGGTTCAAGGTCAACCCAGGCAGAAAAATCCATGCGACTCTTAGCCTCCATTAACTACCAAAAAGCCAGAAGTGGAATGTAGATCAAGTGGTAGAGCAACAGCCTTGAGAAAAAAAAAAAAAAAAAAAGACAGTGCCCAGGCCTTGAGTTCAAGCCTCAGGATTGGCACACAAAAATAAGTAAATAAAAATGAATCTCATCCCCTCCACCCCTCAATCTGTCTAATTCTGGTGGCAACAGGGAGACCACAGATAGGAACATGGTAATCATTTAACCCCAGGGAGCGGGTCCTGTCCCCACCGCATGGACGTGGGGCTTTGGATTTTTTTGTTGTTGTTGTTCTATGTCCATGAGCAAGGCAGAAGTGGAGATGAGGAAGGCAACTGATGGAGTTTTGTTGTTCATTGACAGTAGCCAGGAATTTAGGAAGTGGTGAGTTTGTAGATTTTATTACTTTTGGGTTTTTTTGGAATTACTGATTTCACTGTTAAGTGTTACGACATAACTTGCTTTTATAGAAAAAAAGATAATCTTATTGTTTTTAATTAAGACATTATACAGGTAGGAAATGAGTACATTTCTGTTTGGGGGCCATCTCACCCCTTCCTTCGCCCTCCCCCAGTTTCCCCCTTGTGCCTGCCCACAAGTTTCATAGTTCGATTTCCATATAGTGTCTACTGAACCCCATGATTGCATTTGTTCACCCTTCCTCTTCCTGTCCTTCCTGTGCCCCTCTTACCCTGCCCCACCTCCTTAGAAAACAACCCCAAAGCAAAACAAAGCACCACTAGGGCTGGGAATATGGCCTAGTGGTAAAGTGCTCGCCTCACATACATGAAGCCCTGGGTTCGATTCCTCAGCACCACATATATAGAAAAAGCTGGAAGTGGCGCTGTGGCTCAAGTGGTAGCATGCTCTCCTTGAGCAAAAAGAAGCCAGGGACAGTGCTCAGGCCCTGAGTTCAAGCCCCAGGACTGGCCAAAAAACAAACCTAAAAAAGAAGCACCACTACCAACAAAACCCCGTGTTTTCATTTCCTGGAATTCTTTTTATTTTTATTATTATTATTATTTTGCCAGTCCTGGGCCTCGGACTCAGGGCCCGAGCACTGTCCCTGGCTTCTTTTTGCTCAAGGCTAGCACTCTGCCACTTGAGCCACAGCGCCACTTCTGGCCGTTTTCCATATATGTGGTGCTGGGGAATCGAACCGAGAGCTTCATGTGTAGGAGGCAAGCACTCTTGCCACTAGACTATATTCCCAGCCCCTGGAATTCATTTTGATAAATAGTACTTTAAATGTTCAGAGAAGCTCCACTACTAGTTTCCTCCCCTAAGGTTTTCCTCCTTTAGTCTGATACTCTCTCTCTCTCTTTCAATCTCTCTCCCTCTCTCCCTCTCTCTCTTTCTCTCTCTCCCTCCCTTCCTCCCTCCCTCCCTCCCTCCCTCTACCCCCATCTATCTCTCTCTCTCTCTCTCTCTCTCTCTCTCTCTCTCTCTCTCTCTCTCTCTCTCTCTGTAGCTGAGGGCCCTGTAGAATTTACCATGTCCAGTTGTATTTTAGATCTAACTTCCACATAAGAGACTAGACATGGGGCTGGGAATGTGGCTTAGCGGTAGAGTGCTTGCCTTGCATGCATGAAGCCCTGGGTTCCATTCCTCAGTACCACATACACAGAAAAAGCCAGAAGTGATGCTGTGGCTCAAGTGGTAGAGTGCTAGCCTTGAGCAAAAGAAGCTCAGGGACAACATCCAAGCTCTGAGTTCAAGCCTCAGGACTGGCAAACAAACACAAAACAGATCAAATAGGTGAAATAAATTTTCTAGGCATTGGTGGCTCACACCTGTAATCCTAGTAACTCAGGAGGCTGAGATCTGAGGATTGTGGTTCAAAGTCAGCCTGGGAAGGGAAGTCTGTGAGACTCTTATCACCAATTAACCACCAGAAAACTGAAATGGCACTTTGGCTCAAGTGGTAAAGCACTAGCCTTGAGCTGAAGAGCACAGGGACAGTGCCCAGGCCCCAGAGTTCAAGCCCCATGACTGACAGAGAGAGAGAGAGAGAGAGAGAGAGAGAGAGAGAGAGAGAGAGAGAGAGAGAGAGAGAGAGAGACTCTAGACATGCGCTCTGTCTTTCTGAGCTTGGCTTCCCTCACGAAACAGATCACTTCTAGGTCCATCCATTTCCCTCCAAATGACATAGCTTCTCAACACCCCAACTATTCATATTTATCTCTGTAATCTCAGAACACCACCAGGCCTGTGCCCCATAGATGTGTATGTCCCCCCACTCTTTTTCTCTCCTTTTCTGTTCTCATTCCCTCCCTTCCCTTCTCCTTCTCTCTCTTCTCCCCCTTCTCTCTCCTCTTGCTCTATGAAGTCCAGTGCAGAGGGCACTCATTTAGGTGGCGGGTAGCCTCACCAAGCAGTGAGTCTAACTTGTTACACCTGGCGCATTACACCCATGCCCCTCCTTCTGCCTTGCACCTCTTTCTTCCTATGGGGTAACAAACCCTGTCTTCATCATGGAAGCCCCTCAGCTTCCCGCTCCCCATCCAGGGAATCTGCTTTCTTTTTTTAAATTAAATTAATTAATTTATTTATTTTTAGTCATTCTTTTTTTCCCTTTATTGTCAAAGTGAAGTACAGAGGAGTTACAGTTTGATATGTAAGGCAGTGAGTTTCTTGTTCAACTTGTTACCTTCTCCCTCATTTCCCCCCTCCCCCTCCCCTTCCCTTCTCCCCCCCATGAGTTGTACAGTTGGTTTACACCAAATGTTTTTGTAAATATTGCTTTTGCTATTTTTTGTCTTTTTTATCCTTTGCCTCTCTTGGTATTCTTTTTCCCTTCCCCCAGTTCTAATACATGTATATACAGTATCTAGGATACTCAGATGAGATACAGTGATAGTGGGGGTAAAACCACAGGAAGAGAATATGAGAGAAAAAAAGGATACAGTTTCTCCTCTCTGGAAAGTGGTATGGATTTTCTCAGAAGGTTAAACACAGAGCTCCCCTCCAACTCAGCAGCCCCACTTTTGGGCGTCTACCCAAAAGATTACAACCAAGACCACACTAAAACCATCAGCACAACAATGTTCATCACAGCACAATTAGTTATTGCTAAAATATGGAACCAACCCAGATGCCCCTCAGTAGACTAGTGGATCAGGAAAATGTGGTACGTATACACAATGGAATTCTATGCCTCTATCAGAAAGAATGACACTGCTCCATTTGTAAGGAAATGGGAAGACAGAAACAATTACACTAAGTGAAGTGAGCCAGATCCAAAGAAACATGGACTCTGGTTTCCCTTATAGGGAATAATTAGAACATGTTTAGGCAAGTCATAGCAGAAAATCACAATAGCCCAATATCTATGCCCTTATGAACACATAAGATGATGCTAAGTGAAATGAACTCCACCTTTCTTTTCGGAATCTGCTTTCTGATGGAACCACTTCCTACTGTGGTTTCTGCCCTGGGGGTTTCCTGTGGCCTGGAGGAGAGCAATTCTCAAGCTTCAGGGATTTCCCAACAGAGCTGAGAGACGGAATGTGGTGTGGTGAGGTGGGGTAGATAGACTTGGGGGCCTCTTGGCTAACAGGAACTGGGGTTCATCCTGATTTCCCAACAGCCTGGGTGGTAGTGGGAGAGAAGAGTAGTGGAAAATAAAACACCCAATGGCAGGCAAGCATGCAATGGGAGTATTTGCATGCACCTCGCCTGGGGGGCCCAGCACAGAGAAAGCTTCCTACAAGTGGTGAAGGCTCTGAGGAGAAAAAGGAAAGGAGTCAGGTGGTTCCGCAGGGGGCTGGGAATATGGCCTAGTGGCAAGAGTGCTTGCCTCATATACATGAAGCCTTGGGTTCGATTCCTCAGTACCACATATATACAAAAAGGCCAGAAGTGGCGCTGTGGCTCAAGTGGCAGAGTGCTAGCCTTGAGCAAAAAGAAGCCAGGGACAGTGCTCAGCCCCTGAGCCCAAGGCCCAGGACTGGCAAAAAAAACAACAGATGGCTCTGCAGCCCCTTCCCTCCTGGAGAGGAAAGCTCACCATATTCACAGTGACTTGGAACTGGATGAACAACTGCTTTCTCATCACTTCAGTATCTCCGCTCTCCTCACCCCTGACCACCCCAAGGCCAAGATGCCTCCCTCCCCCCAAAAAAAGACATCAATGGCAGTGAAACGAAAACACTACCACACTGGGCCCTTCATCTCACTGCAGTCTTGCAGAATGAGTGTGGGACACAGAGTACAAAGTCCAAAGGCAAAGGTTTATTGAAGGGGAAGATGGATGAGGGCACTGTGCAGGGGTTTATCGTGGGTCTCTAGAAGGAAACGGTGTGGCTGCCAAGATCACAGAGGCACCCATGTGGGCTGCTTCAGTCCTCAGGCTCGATCACAGACTCCATGCAGCACACACAGGCTCACCCTGTGCCCTTTCACCCATGGTACTGAGTACCACCAGGGCCACCTCTGGGGCTCAGTCTGAGCATGTGCAAGTCACCTCAGGAAAATGGCCTGTGATGTGGTGCCTGGAGCTGCATGTGTGACTGTTCAGGACCATGGTGATGTCACCTCTAGAGACCTTACAGGAGACAGCTCAAGGACAGCTCAAGGACACCATGAGGGGAGCAGAGCCTCTGGGATAGAGCCTTTGCTCCGATTGCTTGGCCTGGCTCTTCTTTTGCCCTCTGCAGTCTACTGTATTTCTTCCCCCTAAATCAGGGAGCACAATTTTTTCCCCCTAATGCATGGTGGGGAACATGAGGTAAGTTGAGAAGTGGGACCAAGAAAGTGGCCCCCAACCCTAGTTCTCACACTGCCTTTTCCTCAGCCCCTTCAGGAGGCGACACAGAGTTGGTCCCCGTGTCGCTGGTCTGGGTCGTGTCCTCACTCAGGGCCCTCTCCAGTGTGGCGGGCAGCGAGTGGATCAGCCTCTCGCGGAAGTCCCGCCCCATGAACACGTAAAGCATGGGGTTGAGGCAGCTGTTGAAGAAGGCCAGGGTGCTGGTCACATTCACAGCAATCACAAGGCCGCTCCCCAGGCCACTCAAGAGCTCACGGATCCTGACGGTGGCGATGAGGGCCACAAGCTGGAAGGGGCACCAGCAAAGGAAGAAGGCAGCCACCACAAATGAGAGGACCCGCAGGGGCCGGCTGGACTTGATCAGGCCCTGCTTGTGCATCTTGGCGGCAATGAGCCCATAGCAGATGGCCACGACAGACATGGGCGCGCTGAAGCCGATGATGAAGCGGATGATGCCTCTGACGGTCAGCATGGCGATGGCCACCCTGGCCTTCTCCAAGGGGTCTTGGGTCCAAGGTGAGAAGTCAAAGGTACAGTCAGTTTGCCCCAGGACGTTGGTCACCGTGGTCACACGGATGATCACTGGCAGGGTGAGGAGAAGAGCACAGACCCAGGGCCCCACAATCACCTTGCGGGCCAGGCTGACCGTGCGGTGGTTCTGGGCCCACACCGGGTGCAGGACGCACACGCAGCGGTCCAGGGCGATGAGCGCGATGAGGAAGACGCTCCCGAACAGGTTGATGTCCACCACAGTGAAAATGAACTTGCACAGGAACCAGCCGAAAGGCCAGCGTCCCATGGCCTTGGACGCCATGAGGAACGGCAAGGTGGAGGTAAAAGAGAGGTCAGCCACGGCCAGGTTCAGGTAACAGATGGTGGTGACTGAGCGGGTCATGCGGAAGCCGGCCACCCACACCACCAGCCCGTTACCCAGCACGCCCAGGACAAAGGTGACCACCAGCACCAAATAAGAGAAGACATCCAGGGCGATGTACCCGGCAGAGACAGTCTGCGTCACTGGGGTGGTCGTATTGGTGGGCAGGGAGAAGTTGGCCTCCATCTTGTCACACCTAGAAGGTGGCCAGGGGGTGGGTTTGAGAAAAGGAACTACAGGTGGGTTCCCCCAGCCCCGCCTCTCAGCCACACTGCTCTCCTTCTCATTCTCCTGCACCTTCCTCTAAAGCTGCCACTCTGGTAGTGGCAGCAAGTTCATCTTGTCCCCGCTGCAGCTGACCAAATCTCCAAATTGCCAGGCTCTTGTCAGGTGTGTTTCCCCATGTACTAGGCAAATTACCTGGCTGGAAAAGAGCCTTGTCCCTCACAGGCAAAACACTGGGCAAAAGTGGGTACAGGGAAAGCCGGGGGGCGGGGCTGGCAATAACTGTACTCAATAGCTGGACGATGGAAGCAACCCAAGTGTCCATCAGTGAGAACACACACACACACACAGAGTTGTATGTCCATACAATGGAATATTATTCAGCCATGAAAAAGGAATGAAGCCAGCTGCCAGTAGCTCACACCTGCCATCCTAGCTACTTAGGAGGCTGAGAGCTGAGGATCACAGTTCAAACAAAGCCTCCAGGCCAGGCAGGAAAATCCATGAAACTCCTATCTCAAATTAATCACCAAAAAAAATCCACAAGTGGAGCTGTGTGTGGCTCAAGTGGTAGAACGCCAGCCTTGAGTGAAAAAGGTCAGAGACAGTTTCTACTAACGAAAAAAGAAATAGTCCAAGGACAGTACCCAGACCCCGAGTTCAAGCTCCGGGGACCAGCATGAGATAAAAAAAAAAAATGAAAGAAACAAGCTGAGCGTGGTGAGACACACCTGTAATTCCACTGGCTTCTAGAAACAAGTGTCAGAGCCCAAGGCCCATCCTCACTCCTCCAAGTCTGACCACCCCTTCTCTCAAAAACATTCTGTTCCTTCACATCTTTCTGCAGCATCAATATGTATGTGTGTGTGTGTGTGTGTGTGTATAATGTGTGTATACACACATAGATTTGTACAGATAGATAGATAGATTAGATAATTGGTACCAATACTGGAGCTTGAACCCAGGATCGCTCTCACTTAGCTTTTTCATTCAAGGCTGGCGCCCTACTACTGAGCTACATGTACCTCCATTTCCAGCTTTTTGCTGATTCATTAGAGATAAGAATCTTTCTGCCAGGAACTGGTGGCTCATGTCTATAATTCTAACTACTCAGGATGCTGAGATCTGAGGATTGTGGTTCAAATCCAGCCCAGGCCAAAAAAAAAAAAAGTCCACGAGACGCTTATCTCTTACTTAACCACTCAAAAACCGGAAGTGGAGCTATTGTGGCTCAAAGTGTTAAAGCGCTAGCCTTGAGCAAAAGAGCTGAGACAGTTCAAGCCCCATGACAGCCCTCTCCCCCCAGCTCTCCCCCCCCAAAAAAAGGATCTTTCTGATTTGTCTCCTCAGGCTGGCTTTGATTTCAGTTGTGAGCTACAGACTCCTAGCTGATAAGCTCTTTCAATCATTCCTATCAATACACTCTGAAATGCTTTATCCTTTACAAAATGGCTCTTCAGTCTCGCTTCACTCTTTCCTTCCCAGCCAATTCCTTGATTCTCCTTCACAAAGAGTGCTGTTTTTTGAAATTCATTTCTCCATCGTGTATTTCTCTGTGGTTTGCTCCCCTGGGTTTGCCTACCGACCTGTTGAATACACCTTGTCAGGCAACCCAGAGGCCCATCTCCCAAGAATGAATGGCTTCCCCACCTGGATGGTACAGCCGCTGGAGTCCTTGCTCACTCTCTCGCTTGCTAGCTCAGGGTCCTTCTAAGAGCTTGGTCTCAGGAGAATGGTCAGCTGAGTGGCATCAGCAGAAGATAGCTCTAGATAAATGGGGCAGGATAAAGGAAGTCAACCCAATGGGGCAAGAGGAAACAGGAAACCAGGACTCCCCCCGTGACTCATGATGACCCCTAGAATATACCAATGCTTCCCGTGTTTTACTGGAATTTGAGCCAGGCCCTTTAAGAAAGTGAAGTGTCTGCAGCTGGAAGGGGGTTTGTGTGTGTGGCTTGGTAGAGCGCCTTCCTGCTAAATACAAAGTCCTGAGTTCAAACCCCAGGACTAGGAAGACAAGCAAGCACACACCCTCTCAAGGGCCTTGGTGTCTTCTTCAGCTCTGGTCTTCTCCGGGAGGGAGAGATCCACTTCTGGAAATTGGAACCCTCAGCCTCTTGAGGAGCTGGGATTACAGACGTGAGTTACCAGGCCCCGAGTTGTCTTGCAAGTCTTTTAAAATGTGACTGCTCTTCCCCAAGCTGGGCTGATGGGGTTCCAGTTCCTCTTGCCTGTCTGTTCCCCCATGGCTGACACATAGGCAGATGGCACTCCCACGATTTGCAAACCTCAGCCTGCGCACCTGCGCAGACACGCAGAGGCAGTGTGTGCTGGGGAAAGTTCTTGGAGTGGAGAAAAGAGGGAAGATGGAAATAGCCTTTTCCTCGGGGTGGCCCCCCATTGCAAAATCTTGGCAAAGCCCAAGGGAAATGGCATCAGACAGTGCTGGGTGGGGTCTCCTAGAGAGGATATCACTGCCTCGGTTGCACAAGTCTTGGGCCCTGTTAGTGCTTGAACATTCTGAAGGACCTCTCTGAACATCCAGAGGGCCTAGTCTGGAATCTGGATGCGTGGATCCTTCAGGTCTGTGGAGCAGGCATTGGAGGGAGCTTCTGCACAGCTTAAGGAAAACTGAGTTTGTGTTTCCTTCTTGGCAGCCCCAGCTGGAGGTGGATAACTTGAGTGGCTCCACAGGAAGCCAGGCACAGGCGCAGGAAGAGGGCCTCCACAGCCGGTAAATTGGTGGTGCGTGTGTGTGTGTGTGTTTCTGACCGTTTACAAATTATGATTTGAATGCCTGTTATAGGACACTCAGGCCTCCCAGGCAGAGCTGGTCTGCGCCTCACATGACCCTGTTCTACGGTGCTCGAGCCTGCCTGCAAAATGCAAAATCAACTACAAAATGCATTTGATATTGTCAAAGGGGATATCGTCAATGGGGAACAACCCATAATGTCATTAATCACTTTTATTTTGGTAACATATTCTAATGACATTTGGGTTATACTAAGTTAAGTAAAATAGAAGGTTAATTATTTTCCCAGAAATTTGTACTTTTTGTTTGTTTTTTGCTGGTCCTGGGACTTGAACTCAGGGCCTGCCTGAGCATATTTGTACTCAATACTAGCACTCTACCACTTAAGCCACAGTACCACTTCTGGCTTATTCAAGTAGTTAATTGGAGATAAGAGTCTCATGGGCTTTCTTGCCCAGGCTAGCTTCGAACCATAATCCTTAGATCTTAGCTAGGATTATAGGCACAGGCCACCAGTTTACCTAGAGTTTTAATTTGCTTTTTAAATTTTTTTTGACATGACTACTAGGAAATTGTTAAAACTGCTAAACTGATGGTTGGGTATGGTGGTCTACACTTGTAATCTAACACCTAGAAAGTGGAGACAGAATGATTGGAAGTTCAAGGCCTCTCTAGGTTATTGAGTGCAAGCCTATTTTAAAACAAAGCAAAGAAAGAACGAGAGAGAAAGAGAGAAAGAAAGATTGTAAGTGACACACATGGCTTGTGTCTGTGGCCTCATTGTGTTTCTGTGGACAGTGGGTTTTGGCGACAGGGCCAAATGATCTTGGTAGTGTTGTGGAGTTAGGCCCCTGTGGCAGGGGGTGGAGGGATGGGCAATACATGAATGGACAGATAATCAGGGAAAGAATTCAGGGAGGCAGCCTTACATCGCATGTCAGATGAGACCCCTGAGGATACAGAATTCAAGCAGAGAAACATCAGGAACAGACAGTGCAAAGCCCCCGGAAGGCAGTGAGCTGAAGGAGTGTGGATGATCTGAGTGGACACAGGAGGCATAAGAAATAGGGCCAGCTGGGCACTGGTGGCTCACACCTGTAATCCTAGCTAGGTGAGGGGGAGGGGGTGAGATCTAAGGGCCACAGTTCAAAGCCAGCCCAAGCAGGAAAGTCTGTGACACGCTGATCACCAATGAGCCACCAAAATGTCAGAAGTGGAGCTGTGGCTCAAGTTGGTAGAATGCTAGCCTTGAACAAAAAAAAAGCCAAGTGAGTTCAACCCCCATTGCTGGCGCGCGCGCGCACATACACACACACATACACACACACACATACACATTGCATTTGATATTATAAAGAAGTCTCAACCACATATCTTTCTTTCTGACTGGACCCTCCCTCGTCCTCCCTACTGCAGTTAGTCTGCATTCGAAGGCAACTCCTTTTGCCTTTGAAGGAGGAAGGCCTGGCCCTGAATGGAAACCTTCAAGGATGCAGTATACACTAGCACTTAAGGTGAACATTTCTTAATGGGCAAATTGCTTTGAATGGCCTTTTGAGAGAAGCTAGTTCTCTGTATTCTCCATCTGTCAGGGGGCATCCTGCCTCTTGGGTTAATTACTTTTAGGATTTTTGCAGAATTCCTGCCTTAAGGGTCCAGCATGGTGAGCGGAGGTGGTGGGTTCAAATCCGTTTCCACCCGTGACTCCAGTGCAGAAAGCCTGCCCACCCCAAGCCCTCCCTGAGCCCAGGCTCCCCAGGCTCCTGCTCCTCTCCCTCCCCACTGGCTGGGATTGGTGGGGATTTTTGTTCAAGGGTTTGGCTGGAGTTGAGAACTGAGGAGAATCTTGAACAGTTCCTGACACTCTGTGGTAATTGATTCCATCCTGTGGGTTCTGTGCAAGAGGAAGTTGGTGAAAGGAGAAAGAGGTTCCTGTTTTCACTCTGTGTGTGTGTGTGTGTGTGTGTGTGTGTGTGTGTGTGCGTGCCTGTGTGCATGTGTGCATGCCTGCATGTGTTCATTATATGGGCTGGGGCTTGACTCCAGGGCCTGGGTGCTGTCCCTGAGCTTATTTTGCTTAAAATTCCTTCTCTTCCACTTGAGTCACAGCACCACTTCTGGCTTTTGTGGTGTTTTTTGGAGCTAAGAGTCTCACCAGCTTTCCTGCCTGGGGCTGGCTATGAACTGTGATCCTCAGATCTCAGCCTCTGGAGTAGCTAGGATCACATACATCCATTTTTATAATGTATCTTTTAGTTGACACATAAAAATTACATGCTTACAACTCTACAGAAAAATAGAAAGGCCATCCAGGAGAGTGCCATTTTGTGTTTGCGGTTTTGTTGGCTTCCCAGGCTTAGCTCTGGGGTGCCAAGTGGAGTGGGCACTGTAATGGCAGGTGTAGTGGGGGACCCCGCAGCTGCTGAACCGTCCTGTGTTGGAATGTTCCAGGTGTGGCAGCATGGAGCCCAACTTTTCCATCTCCCTGAACAGCTCAGTGGAGGTGATGTACGAGTCCACCGGCTCCACAGTGCTGTGGGTCCTCTCCCTGGTGGTGCTGGCGGTCACCTTCGTGCTGGGCGTGCTGGGCAACGGCCTCGTGGTGTGGGTGACTGGCTTCCGCATGGCACACACTGTCACCACCATCTGCTATCTGAACCTGGCTGTGGCTGACTTCTCGTTCACCGCCACCCTCCCATTCATCATCGTCTCCGTGGCCATGAAGGAAAGATGGCCGTTTGGCTCATTCCTCTGCAAGTTTGTCCACATTGTGGTGGATATCAACCTGTTCGGGAGCGTCTTCCTCATCGCGCTCATCGCCCTGGACCGCTGCGTGTGCGTCCTGCACCCGGTGTGGGCCCAGAACCACCGCACGGTCAGCCTGGCCCGCAAGGTGATTGCCGGGCCCTGGGTGCTCGCCCTCATCCTTACCTTACCGGTGTTCATCTTCTTAACCACAGTAAGCGACCCGGCGGGGAATGTGTATTGCACCTTCAATTTTGGGACCTGGGGTGACAGTATGCAAGACAGGCTGAGGGTGGCCATCACCATGCTGACAGCCAGAGGCATCATCCGCTTCCTCGTCGGCTTCAGCGTGCCCATGTCGGTCGTGGCTGTCTGCTATGGGCTCATCACTGCCAAGATCCACAAGAGAGGCCTGATGAATTCCAGTCGGCCCTTGCGTGTCCTCTCATTTGTGGTGGCATCCTTCTTCATCTGTTGGTTCCCCTTTCAACTGGTTGCCCTTCTCGACACTGTCTGGCTCAAGGAGAGGTTGTTGGAAGGTAAGTACAAAAACCTAGAGCTTCTCCTCAACCCCACAAGCGCCCTGGCCTTCTTCAACAGCTGCCTCAACCCCATGCTGTACGTCTTCGTGGGTCAGGACTTCCGCCAGAGGCTGATGCAGTCCCTGCCTGCCAGTCTGGAAAGGGCCCTGAGCGAGGACTCAGCCCAGACCAATGACAAGGGGACCAACATCTGTGTCAGTACCCTCAGGGACTGAGTGACAGGCGGTGGCCAGCACTGGTGGCGCACACCTGTCATCCTAACTGCTCAGAAGGCTGAGAATTGAGGATTGCTGCTTGAAGCCAGCCTGGGTAGAAAAGTCCATGAGACTCTTATTTCCAGTAAGCTACCAAAACAAAGCAGAACAAAACCAAAACATCCAGAAGTGGAGCTGTGGCTCCAGTGGTAGAGCACCAGCCTTGAGTGAAAGGCTCAGGGACGGCACCCAGGGCCCAAGTTTGAGCCCCCAGGACCAGAAAAAGAAAAAAAAGAAATAAAAAAGAAATCCATCTTTCTTTGGGAGACAGGGACAGAAATACTTCTATACTTTTTGTTAGAGCGTTGTCAAATATTGTTAAAAGACTACGGTGATAAGCCAAGCATCCTTTTGAATTTTTAAAATTATTAAATGTTGTTAAAATACTGTTCTGCGGAGCCCTCATTGTAAGCAGCCTATTGAAAGCAGCCTTAGCCCAACAGACTTGGGCAGCACTCACTCATTTGCATGATGGGTTACCCTGATTGGTGCAAGCCACACAGGCCTAAGCCTGAGGTGATTGACACCTCATCTCATTCCCAGCTTCCTCGCATTTTAAGTAGCAAAGTGTCAGACCTCCATTCAGGTTCTCTCAAATAATGAGAACGGAAGATGGTGTGAAAGCAGAGGCTCAGGTCCACATGATTCACTGAGAGATCCTCACCTCCTGTATAAAATAGTAACCATTGTGTTTACTGAACTAATGAATAAACCAGTAGTTCTTGAATGAATGTCTTCATAAACCATAGTATTACCTAGATGCCCAGTGAGAATCGTGTGCGTGTGTGCGTGTGTGCGTGTGTGTGTGTGTGTGTGTGTGTGTGTGTGTGTGTGTGTAGTGCTGGAGGTCAAATCCAGGGTCTTGTGCTTGCTTGCAAGTGCTCTACCACTAAGCTATATCTCCAGGCCTCAAGTGAGGATCTTTGACCTCTAAAATGATTGCTAAGTTGGGCAACTGGTGGCTTACGCCTCTAATCCTAGCTACTCAGGAGGTTGAGATCTGAGGATCAAGGTTCAAAGTTGGCAGGGCAGGAAAGTCCAAGAGACTCTTATATCCAACTAACCACCAGAAAACCAGAAGTAGCTCGCTCTGTGGTTCAAAGTGGTAGAGGGCTAGCCTTGAGCTGAAGAGCTCAGGGACAGTGCACAGGCTCAGAGTTCAAGCCCCACGACCGACTAAATAAAATGATTGCTAACCCTTAGAGCATGAATAAAGCCATGTCTAGTAAGCTCCTCACAGGCCACCCTCCTTCTCTTCTTCCTTCCTTCTCTCCCTCTTTCCATCTCCCTCTTCCCTGCTCCCCCTCCCTTCCTTCTTCCTTTTGGCCTTGAACTCCTGAGTAGCTTCCCAAGTAGCAGTATAGGTGTGAACCACCATGCCCACTTAGAAAACTTACATCTCTTTTTTTCTTTTTGCCAGTCCTGGGGTTTGAATTGAGGGCCAGGGTGCTGTCCCTGAGCCTACTTTGTTCAAGACTAGCACTCTACCACCTAAGCCACAGCACCGCCTCTGGCTTTTGGATGGTTAACTGGAGATGAGAGTCTCACAGACTTTCTTGCCCAGGCTGGCTTTGAACCGTGATCCTCAGATCTCAGCCTTATGAATAACTAGGATTACAGGTGTGAGCCAACAGTGCCCAGATAGAAGGCAGTCTTTTATTTGGTGGCTCAAGCCAGACCCTTATTTCTGGGGTTCATCTATATTTCCTCATCCCAACTTCGGCTGTATCAATGGGTCCACTGGTGAGCTCTGTGCACTCTGGTCCTGTACACACATACTGCGGGGGCCCTTCCCTCCTTCCTCCTGCCCTAACGCCCACCCCCCACCACCAATCCTGCTGCCTGACCACCACCACTTTTACAAAGAACATCAGCGCCCCCTGCTGTCATGTCAGAACACTGCAGGCACTTGGCACTTGGCTCAGAAACTATGAATTCCAATAGGAGGGAAATCCTTGGAATAATATTCTCTCTCTCTTTCTCTCTCTCTCTCTCTCTCTCTCTCTCTCTCTCTCTCTCTCTCATAGGGCTTGAATCTTGGGCCTGGATACTGTCCCTGGCTTCTATTCTCTCTCTCTCTTTCTCTCTCTCTCTCTCTCTCTCTCTCTCTCTCTCTCTCTCTCTCTCACACACACACACACACACACACACACACACACACACACACACGGCTTGAATCTGGGGCCTGGACACTGTCCCTGTCTTCTTTTTGCTCAAGGCTAGCACTCTGCCACTTGAGCCACAGTGCCACTTCTAGCCATTTTCTATATATGTGGTGCTGAGGACTCCAACCCAAGGCTTCATGTATACAAGACAAGCACTTTACCACTAGGCCATATTCCCAGCCTCCCTCCTTTCTCTTCCCTGCCTTCTCCTACATTGGCAGCTTCTCTCTTCTCAGTTCTCTTCCAGATTCTTCTGGATCTTCATTGATTGACTTTTTTTTTTTGTATCGGTCATGGGGCTTGAACTCAGAGCCTGGGCACTGTCCCTGAGCTTTTTCACTCAAGGCTGGTGCTCTACCACTTGAGCCCCAGCACCGCTTCTGGTTTTCTGGTGGTTCATTGGAGATAAAAATTCTCATGGACTTTCCTGCCTGAGCTGGCTTTGAACCACAATCCATATATCTCAGCCTCCTGAGTAGCTAGGATTATAGGCGCGAGCCAAAAGTGCCCAGATAGAAGACAGTCTTTTATTTGGTGGCTCAAGCCAGACACTTATTTCTGCATCCCAATTTCGGCTGTATCAGTGGGTCCACTGGTGAGCTCTGTGCACCCTGGTCCCTATGGATAGAGAGGAGATGTCCTCCGAGAGGCCAATGAGGTGCTCTGGGACAGTGGCTCCTCAGAAGTATCCTGGGTGTTCCGGGGCTGCTCTGTCACCCCTCTGCAGCTGTGTCTGTGGGGAGGTGAGGTCACTGCCTCAGAAACCCCTATCTTCTGTTGGCAGCTTCCTCTCTTACCATGCTGCCACCCTGAACACCGCCACCCCACACACCAACACCCTGCACAATGCCATCCCAGGAGCCCCAGCAGGACTGCAGCCTCCATGGGCAGGAAGCAGGATGGAGTCAAGTCAGCCCTTTGTGTTTTTGTCTGAGTGGCTGTCCCTGCACTGGATGTCCACATAGAGCCTGGGTGACGGACCCTATGGGATGAAGAGAAGGGATGTG